>NC_051430.1:12568830-12703476 GCF_001649575.2 Kryptolebias marmoratus | reverse complement strand
TGTGGGAGAAAGGTAACATTTGTGTGTGTGTGCGAGAAAGGTAACATTTGTGTGTGTGTGCGAGTCGTCGGGACAGCGTGTGTGTGGGAGAAAGGTAACATTTGTGTGTGTGTGCGAGAAAGGTAACATTTGTGTGTGTGTGCGAGTCGTCGGGACAGCGTGTGTGTGGGAGAAAGGTAACATTTGTGTGTGTGTGCGAGTTGTCGGTACAGTGTATGTGTGAGAGAAAGATAAAATTTGTATGCGTGTGTGGCATTTTATTAGTGTGTATACACAATTTGAATATTTTTTGAGTGTGCGTGAGGGTTTTTTTTGAGTGTGCGTGAATATTTTTTGAGTTTGCGTGAGTTTTTTGTAGTGTGTGAGAGACAAAAAGTACATTTTGTCCTAAACGGCCCCTCATACTTTTCTGAGCACCAGTGTTCTAATTGTTCCAAGACGAATATCATTTCACAGCAGCAAAACAAACCAGTAATGTACCTTTGTTGTGTCAAATGGATATATGTTTAGGAATTATCAATATATTTTGCTTTAGTGTACATAACTGCACTCTGTCTGAAGCAGATAATGAGAAAACAAAGATAATGCAACGCTTCCACGAGGCTTCGTTTATACGACACCTTCTGAAAGGCTTTGAGTTGTCCTGAGGAGCTAACTCTATTTTTAACGTGTAAACAAAGCTGGCAGTTCAACTCAATTATTATGAGAATGTATTCTCATAATAATTGGTTCAGAGCTCATTAAATTATTACACATAAGCCTGAAGAATTGCAAAATCTTCAACAGGGTCAGAAACAGGGCGTGCAGGCATAATGCTGGAATCTTGTCAGTGAGAAGCCCATGTAAAAACAATCGAAGCCACGTTCGTTTTAGGCTAAGGTTTTATTATTATTATTATTTTTAAATGTACTGTCTTGGTTTTCTCTTTTCCTTATAGTTGAACTGTCCCCTACAAACCGACATAAGAACAGAGAAAGAAATTAAATGGTGGAACTGGTTCTGAGACCTTTATTTAAATGGATGCACTAATCAGCAAATGCACAAATAAAATGAAAACGCGTCCCTGAATGATCACTGAACATCTCTGGTGTATCCTTCCACTATGAACAGCAACGTGTGCGTTTTCGTGATAATTAGTAATTGGCTTTACATTGTCTCTGCAGAGCATTAATGATGCAGGAGAGACACACGCCAGCAGTGCCTGTTTCCATCACACAGCGCAGTTTCCACAGTGGAGCTTAAGGGGCTCCTCAGGGGGGCCTCCGTGCTGATCGCCGCGTGCTTCTCGGCATCACCAACAGATGGCGCGTCTTTCCAAGTCTCTGTCCGCCGGAGTGATGATCAGAAGCGTCTCTGTTTGAGCGGCCTGGTGTAAGACACTGATGGTTTTTCTGCCCCCCCCAGCGGGGGTCCCTGGTATCCATCAGCAGGATGATGTGTCAGAGAGCGACGCCCCTGTCGCTCTGCTCTCATCAGCACCACCCTCATCCCCACCCTCACAAGCCAGATAAACTCAGACTCGACGCAGGAAGTCGGAGGGGAGCCTTTCAAGTTAAGACGAACCAACTCAGGAGCAAAGCTGTTTTGTTAGCCACCACCAAAGTTAATGATCCTCTGTTTCAGAGACAGAGAGTCAGTGAGTTGAACATCTCCTGATAATTTAGAAGCTGAATTTGGCAAGAGTTCAGGCTTTCAGTAAGTTTCTCAACACTAATATTTTTCACCATTTTACAGAAATACTGCAAACCTCTTAATGCTATGTGAGCCACAGGTCAAACAGCTTTAAAAGGGATCGTTCATCTATATCTAATATTTTGTTTGTTGTAGACAGCCTCACTTTGAAGAAATTGAGTTTAGCTCCGACAGGATCGATGAGCTAACAGCTACGACCAAAGAAGTCTTTATCATCTTAAAACAGCTACAATCTTCAAACTGTTTTAGTAGCTGCAAATTGTATTAAAAAACAATTCACCACAGTTGATTTCATGTTACATGGTTACATTTCTGCATATATGTTATTATACTACCGCTGGAAGGGCCCCAGGCTGCACTGGACACTGCCATGTCCATTTGTGCATAAAAATGCCATCGGAGAGCTATTTAAATTACAGCATCGTACAAAACTCATGACAAGCTCAAGGTTTCAGAAAAACTCCTTGCATGAATAAAATAGTTGAGATTGGAGTTGTTTTAAGGCGGCATCAATCCACTTTGGTCTTCACTGTGCTCAGACAAGCCATTAGCTCATCAGCCTTGTGGAACTTAAATTCTATTCAAACAAAGTGAGCCTGTTTAAAGAGCCGCCTTCAACAAGTAGGATAGTAATTGTTCATTAATTGTATTTTCCCCCCAAAACCCCACTTCAAATTGGCTGTACTGTCGCTTTAAGATAAAAAAAGTACACTGTTTTTAGTTTAAATAATAATAATACTAAACATGACAGATCCACTTGTGGTCTGTGCAGCATTGGCTAGTAAAAAAAAAGTTTACTGTAACCCAATAGACTTGTCATAGTTTTTCTATGCCTCAGACTTTAGATGCTACACTAAAGCTAAGAGCAGCTGTGTGTGACTAGAAACCTTAAAGTGAATGGTCACATTTTCAGCATTGTACTTTGAATGCTTTATTAAAATCATGTTAATAGGGCCCCAGAGGGACTCTCAATCCTTCCCTGGATGTAGACTATTGTTGAACTAGCCTGATTCAAGTAGACTCCCTTTATTGCCAGGGGAGCTTCATTTTTATATATTTAAACTTCACTATCTCAGTGAAGTTTGTTAGAATTCAACCACTCCGTCAAGAGGCTTTTATTTTCTAAACGCGCACCGGAAGTCGCGCCTCTCCACAACGCCTGACTTGACCAGCCGTCCAGCAGCAGCGCTCTCCTCTCCCCCCGGATGCCTGGGAGTGACGCAGGGCAGACGGAGAAAACTGGGTATTTGGAGTGGAAGGAGGGGGGAAGCAGCACGGCGGGGATGCTGGAGAAGACTTTGGTTTGATTTATTGGGCAGGCTCGGAGGACCGGAGACAGGAGACAGGAGACAGGAGACAGGAGGCTTTTTCCTGTCACACATCCCGGCTGAGAAAGAAACCATCGCCTCATCCGTGGGGCGGATCAGCTTGGACACATTCCCAGGTAGACTCCATCATACCTTCATATGGCTGCTGCTGGACTGGATTTATTAACTCAACCAACCTGAGCTAATTGGCATACCAAGTAATCCAATCTAAGCACATTTAGTCTGCTCTTACTGAGAGGCTGGTTCTCTTTGCTTCTGGCAGTCACGATTTCCTCCTGCAGGCATCCCAGAAATCTGTCTAATTACTGAGATCACACTTTGTCCTCTTTAGGTGATCCCTGTTTCTGCACATGGAAAGGTAGCCTCGTTTCCCACCCCTCACCCAGCTGAACACCAAGATACAATTTGAGAGGATATCTGGACCTCCTTCCTCCCTCTCCTCCTCCTCCTCCTCCTCCTCCCCATCTCCACCCTTACCTCCTTTCCGTCACTCCGGCCGAAACGCCCCACGATGAATTACCTGCGTCGACGACTCTCGGACAGCAATTTCATGTCCAACCTGCCCAATGGCTACATGACCGACCTGCAGCGCGCCGAGCCGCCGCAGCAGAGCCCCGCAGTGTCTCCCGGGGCGGCGGAGAGGCGCCAGCCCCCCGGTCAGCAGCAGCAGCAGCAGCAGCAACAGCAGCAGCAGCTACAGCAGCAGCAGCATCAGCAGCAGTCTGCAGGTGGGGGCTCCAGTTTCTTCTCCTCCTTATCCAACGCTGTCAAACAGACCACAGCTGCTGCGGCTGCGACCTTATCCGAGGCGGCGGACCGGGCAGGTGTGTCCAGCCACGCCAAGATCCTCCTGGTCATCGACGACCAGCAGACCGACTGGTAAGAGCAGCGCGCACCGACCGGCTGCGTCTAGACGGGAAATAATAATAATTAAAGAAAAAAAAAGTCTTCCCAAAACACTGACAGAGCTGCAGTGATGTTAGATCTGGAAGGTCATATGACTCAGGTAATTCCCCCCATCCCCCTCCTGAGGTGCAGCACGTGAAATGAAACCCAAAGGGTATGAGCCTATATGGATCAGACCTACAGTGTAGGCCTGTCTGTGCGCTGATGGTGCCAAGGCAAAGGCGCAACATGACAACATGCAGAGAAGCCATTTCTACCCCCCCCAAACTGAGATCATCCACACATCTTATCATAAATTATCAAAATTCCAGGCTGATGACACGATGCAGAATATTTCACAGGATCTTTGTGCATAGAACAAAGGAGATGACTGCTGCCATTTTACCCACCAAATCGGTGTCTTTACATCAATAACTCAGTAATTATCACATTTAAATTCCCCAAACCGAAGCTGCCCTTACCAATATAATTCTATTGTGCATAGCCAGCCCAGTGCATAAGCAACTCAAACAACTGCTTAGGGGCCCCCAGGCCAGCAGGAGCCCCCCACCAAGAGTGCTTAACTACCCCCAGAAGACGTGTTGACACAGGGTTTAATCTGCTTTAGCTGTAAGCGTAACAAAGAAAATTGTCATAGTCTGATATTTATGTTAACAAAACAATGGTTTAATATGACAAATGTCACAATTTATGCGGCTCAAAAAGCAATTGATCATTACCTGTGGTCACCTAAACACAGTATTGAATTTAGCCCCTCCCACTGACTCCACCAAGCCTTTTTCCCCTAAACTGGCATTCAGTCAGTTTAGAGAAATTAAGGTATGTATTGCAATGTCATGAAGACCTGGGGACATCCATGGAAGAGCCCTTTGGAATGGAGAAATCAAATAATTTTGAAGTATTGGTACGTATTATTGCTCAGATTTGTCGACTAAAGTACGCAGATAGAAGCACATTGTTTACACTGAGTGCAAACCTGCATTTCAGAATTGCTTAGAAATATATCTGAAAAACTGCTGGAGTAAACTCTTTCAAACTGAATCATTTGATACAGTTCGTGACAACCGTTTTATGTACTTTGCACCTTTAATTGTCGTCTCACTGCATTAGACTAATTGTGATAAATGCACTATTTACAAATGATGGAGCATAGACAGTATAAACCGATGTTAGTGGCCATGTGGTGGTGAGTGGACAGTTGTGGCCCCAAAATGAATTTCTGCCCATGGCCCCTCTCAACTTTGTGCTGGCCCCGCTGGTGCATTACCAACATCCTCCAGCCTCGCAGTGCCGGAGGATGTGAGCAACACTGACCAAGATTGTTCTCCATTTCAAAATGTTCTGCTGCTGCTGCTGCCAGTTGTCAGTTCCAGGGGAGCAGTGTCAGGTTTGGTTCCCATTTTATTTGACAACTGGACTCACCTCCTTGTTTTACATTCAGGGTGAAGGTCTTTAGAGGAAAGAAGGTTCACGGTGAATTTGACATCAAGGTAGAACAGGTAGGTTTGTTTAACCCCTAACTGTATTTTGCTCTGGGATGTTGTTCATCGTGTATTTCTAAAAGGTTGGGAAAATTCCTAAAACCTGTACAGCCTGAGCTACTTTAAAGAAATCAGCCAATCATCGCTGAGTCTTTGATAGATGCTCCAGCTGGAGCGATGTTATGTGATTATTATTTTTTTTCTCCATAAGACCTTAATATTTTTTCACTGATGGATAACTTTGTGTTTAATCTATTTATGCCAAAACCAAAATAGACCTCAAGTATGTTTTTTCTTTTTTTTTTCTTTTGGCAGATGAAAGCATCCACCCTAATAATGAGCTGGTCATTATTTACACTAAAAGCAGACGCTTTCTTCTCAGAGAGCGGTCAGAATGATAAATGCCTCAGCCTCAGTGAAGTGCTCTCCCATGAAACATTATTAACAGAATGATATATATACGTTTTATATATATATATATAGGCTATATATAGTTTTTTTTGAGGGGTGGCGGGTAGATTGACGCAAACTTTAGTCAGATAAATCATTTGTTTATGCAGCCTTGCAACTGACCTAAAGTCATTTGGGTCAAATGAATTATTCATTATTTGAACTACTTATTGATACAGTTATAGTCTGTGACTATTATAGCATATCAAGGGAGTGCAGAATAGTTCTAAATCTTTCTTTCCGCTTCAGACTCTTCAATCTTTCCCCATTTTTATTTTTTCTTCATGTGGCCTTGACTTATTAATGCTCGCCGCCGAAGTAGACAATAATGTTTTGGCCTGTGTTTGTGTGTGTGTGTTCAAGTGTCTGTATATTGCCAAATTATCTCATGAACCACTAGATGGATTTCAATTAAAATTTTCAGTAAATAATGTCTGGACATACATCTACAACTGATCAACATTTAGAGCCAACTCCATTCAAGATGGCTGCCACAGCCAGCTGACCTTAGAAAACAAACAAATGGTTATAATACAGTCAGTATTAGAGATGTTGTGGTAAAAGTTTGTGTGAGTCATTCACAACACATATTACTCCAAGTGCTACTAATTACGAAAGATCTTTGCTTAAAACTTTAGCATTAACTATTTGCGTTAACCTTGTTTATCTGTTACCAAATATCTCATGACCCACTGGACGGTTCTTAATGAAACGTTCAGGGGAAAAAAATCAATGAATGTATCTGTACAGCTGATTAACCTTTGGCCTCCACCCAATTCAAGATGGCCACCACAGCTAGTCAACATTAGCCAACACAAAAACAGCTATAACTCAGTCAATTTTAAAGATATTGAGTTATAATTTGATGTGGAAGTAACTGAGACTCATTCACAACACTTACTCAGAGAGTGACTTCTCACTGTATCGCATTAGATTGTTAATATTGACATTTTGAAGCTTTGACCAAAACAGCTACAAGTTTGTCATTTCTCAACATAAGAAAAGATTAGTTTAAAGCTCTGGCATGAAAGGTGATAAGTGACATGCATTCTTTAAGGAATGCTAGGCTTTTATTTTCTTTTGCTGCTTTTTAAAAAGAAAAAAAAGTGCTTCAGACAGTGACTGATAGAGCATTGTATATTTAAGATGCTAGTCAGGCTGATTTAGAAATATTTATTCATGCCTTCAACCAATGCTGATTTTTTTTGGTGTGTATGAGAGCTTGACCATGTTGTGGTCCTTTCAGGCAGAATTCTCTGAAATCAACTTGGTGGCCAACTCCTTGGGCACCTACAACGTGAACATTGATGCCATCAGGAATGGACATAAGGTTACTAAGTAAGTTGCTTTCTGTTCAGATTTATTGCAGCGCTGCAAGTTTGAGGTTCTGTAATTCTGCCACATCTTTAAAGTCATTAAACCGTAACCAAAGAGTTGACATAACCATGCAGTTTAATATTTTGCCTGTGTCCTCCGCACCAGATCCTTCAGGCCAGACTTTGTGCTGATTAGACAGCATGCCTTCAGCATGGACAAGAACGGAGACCATCGGAACATAGTGATCGGACTGCAGTACGCTGGAGTGCCAAGTGTCAACTCTCTGCACTCTGTTTATAATTTCTGTGACAAACCATGGGTCGTAAGTAGTATTTAATGATTACAAACACTTAAAAGCAAGGGAACTTGACTCCAGCCATGTGCAGTAAATGGGTATGGCATTGTAAGGGTAATGTTTGCTTCAGTTTGCCCAGATGTCAAGACTCCACAAGCAGCTGGGCCCAGAGGAGTTCCCACTGATTGAACAGGTTTACTATCCAAACCACAAAGAAATGGTGAGTTCTCTGCAATCTGATTATTGGACTGCAGTGTCAGTACAGTTAAATAGAGAGTGTTGCGGTAGAGCATTTATCGCAGTCTCACCCTGCCACAACAAACAGCGCTGTTCTCTGTGTTTGCCTGAAACACACTGAATAATTAGTCCTTTAGTCATTAAAGGGCTGAGATAATTTTCACCCTCAATGAAATCAGTCTGTTTTAATGTCTTGTAGATCACCTCCCCTCAATTCCCTGTTGTTGTAAAAATGGGCCATGCTCACTCAGGAATGGGAAAGGTAGTGGTGGATTGTTCATATATTCAATAATTCCAGTACAAGAGCCACATTTGCGAGACTAATGAATTGGAACAATATTCATATTTGGACTCTTTCTGCAACAGGTGAAAGTGGACAATCAGTACGACTTCCAAGACATCGCTAGTGTTGTGGCACTGACCAAGACCTACGCCACATCCGAGCCATTTATTGATGCAAAGTACGACGTCCGCATCCAGAAGATTGGTAGCAATTACAAGGCTTACATGTGAGCATTTTTAATTCTCTTCAGTTCTCAGTGTTTTACTCCACCAAATCCTTAACAAGTCACTGGCAGCTTGTGGCAGATAACGCAACATGAAATCTTATTGCATTTAACAGGAGGACTTCAATTTCTGGCAACTGGAAGACTAACACTGGCTCCTCTATGCTTGAGCAGGTGGCCATGTCAGACAAGTAAGAGCATATAGCTGCCTTCCATAAAGAAATTAATAATAAAATGTCTCACTGTGTTGTAATATGTCGGTTTAACATTTTGTTAAAGGTACAAAATGTGGGCGGATTCATGTGCAGACATCTTTGGAGGGTTGGACATCTGTGCTGTGGAGGCACTACATGGTAAAGACGGCAAGGACTACATTATAGAGGTACAACAGGGTTATAGGATATTGATGAATGTCTGATCATGAGGGAAATCCATAAACTTCATCAAGTTACTGTGTTTCAGGTTGACGACTGTTCAATGCCACTGATTGGGGATCAGCAGGATGAAGACCGTGTTCAAATCGCAGAACTAGTCGTTTCTCAGATGAACCAGACTGTTCCACGCACCCCGAGTTCTTCCGCAGTGCGTGCCTCTGCAGGACAGCCAGCACAGGTGCTTAAACTGCAGAAAAGCTATTGAGCAAACCCTGTCCTTTACCTTATTGTGATTGTAGGTAATGTTCAACCAAGGCTTACGTCATTTTACATTCCAGTGTCTGGTAAGATTTGACAACTCTAAAGAGTCAGATAGTACCTTTCACAAAACTGTGTTGAAACAGAGGCAGCCCACAGGTCTGAAAAATGAAGCCAATAAAAATAAATAAATAAATAATAATTGAAAAAAAGTTCTCTACCTATGCAAGCTTTATTGTGGCCAGTAGGGGGGAACTCCTTTAATTACAACAGGAAGTCTGGTTGTAAAGAAATCCATGAGAAAATAACCCTTTTTTTCCACCCGAGCAGTGACCTTAACAGCAACCTAATGATTGTTTGGTTTAATTAATTACTTTAACGTTTTAGGATTTCTGAACAATTATACGCAATCCATCAAGTGTCCTTATATTAGCATTCAACTGCATGCTTGTGTTTTTCTTCCACCTGCATATTCGGTTTCCTTTAAGGGTAGGTTTTCTGCATTATGACAGAACCCCTTTGTGAGCAATTTATATGTTTTGTAGAGAGCGGTTTCTCCTCAGCCGGTCTCACAGCCCAAAGTACCACAGGCTCAACAGCGCCCCTCCCCTCAGGGTAAGAACTCCACTTCCAATGCTTATATTCACAAATATTTTGTATTAAGTCAAAAACAATCTTGCCAAACAATAATGTGATTGGTGCCTTATTTGATTTCTCCTAGGTGGTCCTCAGCATAGTCCCCCATCCCAGCAGCGCCCGCAACCTCAAGGCCAACCTCCTGCTCAGGCCCAGCAGTCTGCCGCCAGTCCCGGTACTGGTGACGCCAGCTCCCAGGCTAAGGCTAACCAAGGACCCTCGGCCCAACCTCGACCTCCAGGTCAGGGTGCTCCTCAACGGAGCCAAGGAAGTTCCCCTCAAGCTCAGAGGCAACAGTCTCTATCCCAACAGAAATCTTCTGCTGGGGGCCAGAAAGCTTCAGGTGGGCAACCACAGCCACAAAGACCAGCCCAAATGCCTAGACAGCAGTCACAGGGAGGGCCACAGCAGCAGAAGCCCCCTGGTCAGCAAGGTCGCCCTGGAGCACCCACCACCCAGCAGCCAAGACCTGCTGCTCAAGGCCAGGGGGGCCCTGGAGGAAGACCCCCTTTGCAGCAAAAGCCTCAGCTGCCCCAGAAGCCCAGTCAGGACAGCCCAGCTGGGGGTGGCTCTCCACAACTGAAGTAAGTAGCTGTTCATGATCACTGAATTACATCAGTTTCATCTCATTTTCATTGAGGGAAAATCAAAAATGACATGCATAGAAGCCTTTTTTTTCTTTACCTTTTGCCTGCTCTGAGATATGCATGTCACATAAACAATCTCTATCGACAAATGAGCCATCTGAATGTGGTTCTTACATTTGTCAAGCTTTTAGTGGCAGTTTCACAAATATACAAAAATGATCAAGTTTACCTATAACAAGTGATCAAGTTTTATAAAACCAAATTTTAAATAGTAAATAACACTAATAATTATATCATTTACACGTCTTTCATCGTACTTAGGTGACTACGATACGCAATACTGCACATATGTTGTTAGAATTGATTGAATATTACACCCCGTTAATGGCAAAAGTCTGTAAACCTTTTCGCATTAGAAGTTAATTTAAACTTGAAATTAAGCTGTGGGCCTTACTCAACAGGAGATTGTTCAGGGGAAATTGGCAATTCTTTATATTTACAGAAGTACTGTAATAATCTGTCAGGAATAATTTGAGCCTAACAATTTGTGTTCGTGTGTGCCTGAAGACAAAAGAAAACAAAATGGTTGATAATGGAAAAGATGACGAATCACTCCAGCAGTGGTCGACAAACACAAGTCACAAAAGCCTGTGTGGCCTCAAAGAATCTTGCAATAACTTCTGAGCCTCTAGAGGAAATCACATTTGCTGTCTGTTGTAGAAAGGAAGACATTGACGGTTAAAGGACCCCAAAAGCAGGCACACAGGAGGCAACAAGGAAGCAAGCTGTAAAATCTGAGACACTTTAACCCAAGACCAACTACACTGAAACAGCTGCATAAAGCATTTACTAAAACTAAGCAAGGTCAACAAAGATCTGACAAGGCAGTAACTAAAAACCAGGGTATATATATATATATATATATATATATACGTATATATGTACCGGGGCAAGATAATGACAAACACCAGATGGGTGTCTTGACTGACAAATTTGAACCAAATAAAAGACAGAAATAGGAAGTAACATAAGGAGACAAGGGGAAAATGACTGCAACATAAAACAAGAACCAAGATTTGAGATAACTGAATCAAACAATTTGAACTTAAAAGAATAAAAAACATGAACAAATGAATCAAGATAACCAAACAAAACAAAACAAAAAATACGTAAGCAAATACCCTGATGTTATTGATATTTCTATGAATCTGGAATGAGGAAAACACTTAACACTAGAAGTGCATATGTCTGGGATGGATTAGAAGGGAACCGGAAAAGGTTTTGCAATTTATGTCTTTATTATTCTGAGATGAAGTATTACATCTAGAGGAAAATCCCCATCTGTGAAACACAGTGGTGATAGTATTGTGGTATGGGCCTGCTGTACTGTGACAATAACAAAGAAACAAATAATTCTGAAACGATCCAGCCAACTTTGAAGGAACATGTCAGAGAGGCTCTGAACTAAATAGTTCATGTTTAAAAACCCTCCAACAAAACCAGACATTGATCTGTTCTGTCCACTGAAATGAACTGAGACGCCAGTCTGTTCTGCAGATTGTGCACAAGTGGGTCCTACCAGATACTGCAAAGTCTCACATATTCTACAGTCTTTAAGACTGAATACGTTTCCTTAGCATATAAATAACTGATTATGTACATACAACCAGAAATACAACTATTTCTACTTGTGTAATTATTAAATTCTCCACAGTCTGATAGATTAAACAGAGAAACAACTCTTATTTTTACTTTGTTGGCTGAGTTGCATTACGCTAAAACATTGTCATCATCAAAAACATGCATCTTCACAGCTAGAAAAGTCATTCCCTGTTCATATCATGTCAAAGGTAAATGAGAAGGTACTTCTGAATGACCCCAGAGAAGGAATGGCCCTTTATAATTTTTTTACTGAGACTTTTCTCCACTTTATATCTCTCTCTGTCCAGCTTGTTTTCCACTCTTTTCACTCCATTGGTTTGCTGCATGACTTTAATAGCCTCTCCTTCTCCTCTATTGCCATTTCCTTCTCCTTATAGCAAATCCCAGTCTCTTACAAATACCTTCAACATTCCAGAAACCCCAGCGCCACGAGCCAGCCTTAGCCAGGACGAGGTCAAGGCTGAAACCATACGCAATCTACGCAAATCTTTTGCCGGCCTCTTCTCAGACTGAGGCGGCATAAGATCCTCCCGTCACCCCTTTTCCTCCTCCTCCCACTGAGAGAAAAATGGACAGGCAAACTGAAGGACAGATCCCTACTCCTCCCCATCGAGCAAGGACCAACAACAGAATCTTCAATTTACGAGACTGATCAGAAAGTGTACACACTTGACTCCCACTGCCCACACAGTTCAAATCTATTGGAATCAACTAAATGTAGAATACAGTCAGGTACAGATGTTTGAAACATTTCTTGCTTCAAGCTTAAGGGAATCATTTCCTCAAACTGCTCAAAAATCTGTATGTGCATGCGACACCCATACACTAAAAAGAGAAAAGAAAAAAAAAAGTGCTGCTCCCTCCTGTTTGTTGGTGCTGTAAATTTATTGTGGTATTTATAGTTAAAAAATAAAGGACTGTACAAAAGTTATTTGGAAGGGGAAGGTTGCCCTTTTTGTTCATATGGCAACAAAATCAAACTCCCAACATCTCATGTGGACCTTGAATCATGATGTGGCAACATGTTTTTCATTAGATTTTAAGCTATTTAATCTTGTTTCTCTAAGTCAAAGTGTGAAGCAATGGTTTTGAAACAGGGTTTCCAGGAAAGGGTATCAACAGTTATTATCCCACCTGTTGTAGATAGCTGTTTGAGCAACCTCCGTTTGGAGAAATAGAGTTGAATTCTGACCAGCTAGTCTGAGTGAGTCCTGACCAAAGTGGATCTCTGCTGTCTTAAAATAACTCTGATCTCAAAAATATCATAGTAGTTAATGCAAACAGTGCTTTACACAAACCTTTATATCACTGTTGTTGTCACATTACACAGTTGTTTACATAGAATTGGGTGGTTATTTGGAAATGCAAATAGCATTAGCACTTCCTCTCTTCCTTTGCAGTCTGGGACACTTCCAGTAAGAATGTTTGAAACTGGACTCGTTTTAAGATGGCTACAGTCCACTTTGGTCTTAGCTTCACTCAGACTAATCGTTAGCTTGTCAGTCTGGTCAGAGCTAGTTTCTACACACTGAGCTATCTACAACATGTAAGATATTCATTGTTTATAAGCTTTCTGTAGAAACTGAGTTTAGGCAAAAAAATAAAATAAAAAAAATGAATATACTACAAAAAATGTTTTTTGAAAAAGTGAAATTACCAACATCTTCATCTCCCCCAATGGTTTTTGTACAGTTCCCTTTGCTTCCCACAGTGTTAGCGAGCGCTAGATGTGTTTGAGCTGCTCACGGTGATGTCTTACCTGCATGTCAACGGGGGGCAGCAACTGTCGCCGTTTCTAGCATTTCACTTTGGCACTGGTGTCCGTGTCGTCACACGTAGTTGAATTAGTTCGCAAAGTAGCTTCGTAGTTGTCGTGAGCACGTTGTCGCTTTCACCTTGCTTCCCTTTGTTTTGCCACGCGAGGAAGTTCCCCACCTTTGCAGCATAGCCTTAGACAGACAAGAAGGTCAAATCAAATGGAGCTGTCTCAGGGATGTCCAGTTGATTGTGACACTTATGTGTGGCTAAAGGTCTTCCATTACGCTCGTGTTGTAGTTGTTCACAAATGAAGCTGGACGAGCATGCTTTTTGTGAGGTAAAAACGTGCTATCATTTCAAATAGTTTTTGCACACATGTAAGCAGCAAAATCAGACTTGAATTCTGTGTCATGAACTGATGTATGAAGTCCACATTTTCAGGTTTCTCTTTCTATTATTGTATTTTTTTAGCCAACAAAACAGCTTCTCAGTGTTTTATTCTGAGACACTGCTATGTTGGTGACAGTTGTGCATACAGAGGAAAACAGCATAGACAGGATCGGTAACTCTTCAGGCAAACAATGTTTTTAAAGCAACATATGTGCAAGTTCTGACTGGAAATCAGCTACTGAATTAAATGGACAGACAATAAATTTTTACAAGGCGTCAGACTGATTGTGTGATTTAGTGGGCTTATGCATTCCACTTCAAGCTTTAAGTCTGTTTCATTCAGTCTGGCAGATCTCTGCTGCCTGAAATGTTACGCTTCTTGCTTTTTAATAGAGGCCATGCATTGAAGCGTACTCAGCCAAGGAATGTTACGTTTATAAGATTCATCTATACAACAAGGAAAGGGCAAAATGATGCTAAGTTATATGAATATGAGCAGCAGCTCTGCAGTAGTGACTTACGGCATCCCATTCTTTGCACTGACACAGTTTTCTTTGATCAATATGGAAATTCGAGTCCATTTCCACACTCTGAACACGTCTTCCAGAAGGAGTGAATTGCATTACAACGTTGAACTGGCACGGCAATATTCTGCTTTTTAGAGAAGACTGGAGTAGCCGAAAACCTATAGAAGTCCCGATTCCCCTGCAGATTCTCCATGCTGCCTGTGCTTCTCGGTCCGTTTGTGTAGCCACAGTGACCCCTTGTGATCAATGGTGCATAAATGTGTGGATGTTCTGTGACTGTTCAAACCAAGTAGATATGTTGTACAGAGCTCTGAGTGATGCAGATCATCAGCTGTCTCCCCTGCTGCTATATGTGCTTGTTGATATTAGGTGTGTGTGTCTCTCTCCCTCCCTCTTTTGCATCAAAAATGTCTTGATTGTTCTTTTAATTGTTTTTGCATCACTTTGTTGTGCAAGCTTCGCTCTCTGGGGCTTGTAAGTTTATGCATTTGTGATTCAGGGGTTCATTTGAAAATTTTACAGCAACTCGGTGTCAGTGCATATTTGTCCAATGTATTGCAGTACAGTTTTACTGTCATGATAAATCAGCAAAAGCAGTGGTTCTTCCACCGTGCATTGTAGGAAAAAGAAGTATCCCATTTTGCGTTGATGTTATGACGAAGAATTCATTCGACCGACAAAAAGAACTGCGACAGCGATGCAATGAAGCAGTTTTGCATTTATAATCTCTGTTCTGTTCTGAAGGTTTAAATAATTTATGGTGCATACATTTGACTGTGAATGTATTTTTGTTTTCTTCTTTTCTTCCAGGTAATTCTGTTGTTTTCCAATTGCACAGTATAATCATTGTGACAAATATAGAATCATTACAAATTTGTGAATGAGTGAAAACTGTCAGTCAATGCCTGCCATATTTAAATATGCACACCATAAATGTAAGTGCAAAAATCCAAGGATTTTCTTGAACAAAAATAAGATGATGCATAATCAAATTCATGGTGGTTTATTGAAATAAATGTAAAAAGAAAAATAGATGTTATATGCAATGTAGCTATATCATGTGAAAATGAGTATGTTATTGAAACATGCACATGTCTAATAAAGTCTATGCCCAACAAAGAAGGTTTTGTTTGCATTGTTACCTGGATTTTTCCTCTTTATGTGTCTCTCTTATCTGTTTGCAGAGTACTTAAAGTGAGGCTCAAACACAGAGAATCAGTCAACTTGAGAACAACTAGAGTTAACCAACGTGCTGTACATACTCACACAAAAAGGTACAATAACAACAGCTGGACAGAACAGTAAAGTCAAGTAAAAACAGGAAAGGTATTAGTCACAGGTTTCTAAAACACCACAAATATTTGGAAACCAGTGAAATGGCATTTTCTGCAAAACTGCAGCGTGAAAGCTGAATGACTGAATTTGATGAAGAAATTGAAACTGATTAACTAAGCCAAAAGAAGCAGAACACCAACTAAAGGGTAGAAAAATGCAAGCTAAAACTATTAAAAAGCTAGTTAAAAGGTAAAAGTAACAAGACGCTATCTTAAAACTGAAATAGCAAAATGCTGTGTTGAAGCTGACACTTGCTGAAATCTAAAATAGCAAAAATCTAACTAAAATGTAAAAGTAGCAAAGTACCATCTAAAAGCTAAAAATAGCAAAATGCTATCTAAAATGAAAAAAAAATGTTATTGTAAAGATGAAAGTAGCAAAATGCTAGCTAAAAAAGCAGCATAAGTAAATAAAAATAGAGCCAGTTCAGGGATGTAGATTTCAAAGGGAACAATGTTTTTGATGTAATTAGAGATCTCAATGCCTTTTGCTTGGGATTTATTTTGCAGATAAAGTTAAATATTTTGAAAAGCGTAAAAGTTACAAAAACCAAAAGTCATAGCGGGGACATTCTGAATGAACAGAACATTTTGACATTTAATTGGTCAAAATAGCATTCAGAGGTAATTACATATGTGTAAAAAAAGTACAGAAGAAAAGACAAAGAAGAAACAGAAACAGGATGGTAGTGTGAATGCTGAAAAATAAAAATAAAAGGATTTTTGGCTCAAGCATAATTTTGAGAGTGTTTCAGTGTTGGGAAAATGTGCTCCTATGTGGCTTTAAATTAAGATTATGTATAGATGTTTGCTATTTCCATTTCAGTTTAAACTTATTTTTGCAACTATGCATCTTGTCCTGTTGCAAGCTGCAAACAGAGTCCTTTTTACTGAGCTGAACAGATTTTTTTTAAACTGCTTTTTACAGCAGCCCCTCTCTGACCACAAGGTGGTGCAGACCAACAGGCTCTCGCCTTCAGCCTCCAACTACACAGATGATTCACACATTACTTTAGACCATTTTACATCATTCTGGTGTTTGTTTTTCCTCTTCATAATGTTGTGTGAATTCTTATTTATAACAGTGAGGGGTTGTTTATGAGAAAAGGCTATATTTGCAGTGCTGCAGTTTTAGTTGAAAATTATCTATGATTGTTTATTAAAATTGACCCCTTTCAAACTAAAATTGCACAAATTTAGTCAAAGTCACACAAAAATATAAATGTCTGCACATCTGGTAAATAATAAAAAGCCACAAATTACCATTCATCGTGGTTTTATTCTTGCTAAAGAGATTCTTGTTTTATCCTCTCATATATTTCGTCTCTTTTTTCATTAAAAACAGCAGCTGCAGCTGTGAGAGGCTAACAGTTACTCCCTCTCCTCGACTCCAGAATGAGTCTTTCATTGCCCTGTTCTGTACAAATCGATGGCTGCATCACAGAGCTGAAACAATTGTATTAAAATTGATTATTCTGCTTTCGCTCATCAACCATAACACTCCCAGTCTAAACGTTTTCACTCGAAGACGTTATGGATTGTGCAAATAGTTTAGTTTTAATTACCAAACTTATTTTTTTTTTATTGTCTAATGCACAAAATATATTTTGCAGACACAATGAAAAGGTCAGTGAGTTTTTGTTAAAGCTCTGTCTGCTTGCTTATATCTTTTTATGTGGAGAGTGCATTGTTCTCAGCTAAAAAACCCAGGGTTTGCTTTAGGAGGAAAATATGCTCATTTGATCAAGAAAAAAGAACAAAATGTGGTTTTTATATTGGATGCAGCTTTCCCGGTGTCAAATAACACCACCAAAGGAATGACTTTAATATCTTACTAGAAGACTGCAGGCTGTAACCGGACAGAGTTTGTCACCGCCTGGACAAATCCATTCACAAGAAAATAACTTGAGTAATGATTTTCTTCCTTCACACAGTTATATAACTGACTTTTTGTGTGCTCCTGCTGATCCAGCTTTCATGACTTTGCTGCTTGCAAATAAAAGATTCACAGATATTGCCAGCAATGGTTTTGACAAATGAGAAGAAAGAAAGAAAGAAAAAAAAAACAAAAAAACAAGAGGAGGGGTGGAGTGGCATCACGACTTCTTCTCTGAGCCAGGATATTTCTAGAGCTGACCCATTTACACAGCCTTGGAGAAGCTGCAAGCACAGGTGCAACCAGAATGCGTAACTGCATGGATTAAGATTCCATGAATTCATAAATGGAAGTTAGTGTCAAAACTGATTTGCACATGTAATTTGATGGGTGGCCACTCGACTGGGTGGTGGTGGTGGTGGGGAGGGTTCAGGGCAGTGCTTTTAAATCATCATGATGGCTTTCATTCAAATACTGAGGACAAATAACGAGCTGTGCCAGTCATTCTTTATGAGAGGTTAAAGAATAGATGTTATTCCGGCTCTCAAATGGATGAGGAACAGAGGCAGTTCCAGCTATTATACGCAGCACACAGCCCTGCACAATTAGTGCAACCCAGTACTGCTTTGCATTGTTCTGCAGCGTGAATGATATCCATATTTAGAAGGAGCTCATTGATTCTTCCTAACTGAGGCACAAAAGATTTGTTGTCTGTCTTGAATAGTGGGACCTCAATGACAGCCCCTGCATCACAAAACCTCCTGCTAACCCTGATCAGACTTTGAAAACCCCCCCACAACACTGTGAGCTGGAGCCGTTTGCTCCGAACGGAACGTAGCTGCCCGTTTCTGCGTTGTTACATAACAATATCTCAGTGACAATGCAACTACCAGAAATAATTCCCATCACCAGGAGCTCTCAGAGAGAACTGAGCCCCTGCTGAGAGGCTCATCTCCTCGTTCCAAATGTGTTTCCCCTTTAATGAACTTGCACACATGACTGGCTGGATTCTTTGGCCAAAATGGCAGACGATGAAGGATGAGAGAGGCTCATAATGAAGATTTAGTTAAGTTTCACCATGGGATGTCTCACTGCGACACCAGAGACTATAACAGAGGACTGTGTGTTTGCTCAGACCAGCTATGAATACTATTCCTACTTTGACCTAAATGTGCTGAGGGGGATCTGAGAATACACCCGCATGAGTTGCAGGTCTTCTTATCTTATTTTCACCGTGAGGCTCCCAGAGGGGGTCTCCTCACGTTAACTTTAAACTGTCAATCCCTGCCGGTAATAATCTGCTCACTGAAACACATGAGTGCTGTATGTCTTCAGTAAACATACATCCCATAAGAAGCTGAACGGTCCCTGCGCACCAGATTGTTGGAGATTTACAAGTCATTTTCACCTCCCTGCGCCTTATCTTTGTGACGTAGGTTTTTATGGTCTCCACGGATGATTCTCATCAGCTCTTTCCCCTCATTCCCTTTGAAATCAATTCTGCCTTTTCTGCCTACTCTGTGTGGGTTACCATGGATACCGCTCCCAATTGGTTCAGCTTGCACATGAATTTGTTTATAAGTGTTTCTTGGAGTCGATCGGAATGTTCTTTTTTAGTGCAGCCAAGGTAAACACAAAGTACTAATTAAGCACAGGGAAATGATGTAATGCATACACTGTACTAGTGTTTATATGTTCTTGTTCTTGTCTATTCTAACGCAGGGGCGTCTCCAGAAAGTTTCAAAAGGGTGGCCAGAGGGGCACCACCGTTATTCTTGGGGTGGCACACCAAAACCAAAAGCCATAACAGACCATTAGGAGTTTTATTAGGCTGTTGTTATAGATAGACTATTAGAAAAATACTGCAATATAGGAATTAAAGAACTGCCTTCTGACATAGACCTACATTTTTATTAATTGTTTTTCCTTTAGAACAAATATTATTAACTCAACTCATTAAAGCTTGTCTTCTCCTCTTCTAAATTCATTTTCATACCTTTCCTTGAAAGAATGCGTACTGTTATTTTCAGAACAGTATTTTCTGATATTTAAACAAATATCTTGCAAGCCTTGTTAACACTTAAAGAATGCTTTGGGGACGACTCTCAGCTACTATGACACCTAATTATAGCTCATTAACTTAAAAAACGACTGAGTTACAGATGTTTCTGTGTTTGCTAAGGTCGATTAGGCGTGGCAAATATCTTTTAATCAAGTCAAATATAAAAGCTAATCAGTTGTAGATGTAGAGCCAATGATCTGTTTCTGAGAGTTTCATTAAAATGTGTCCAGTGGTTCACGAAATATTTGGCTTACAGATGGATTATGATTGTCTGCTCAAGGGGGTGGGAAGGGGCAGCAAACGTCAACCCCTTCTTGGTGGTGTCCCTGTTCTAAAGTTCAAGGAGTTGACAAAAAATTTCTTCATGTACCAAATTTTAGACTATCTAGGTTCAGCTCCCCCAAGGGCATAATCAGCATTTCCTCTGGAAATTCTAATTAACCCAGAAAAAAAAAAACCTAACAGTCCTTTGCATCTAATCTAGTCTGATCCAGTAGGAATGGAAATTATGCCAGCATGGATTCTGCAGGGTCACACTGAGCTGCAAAGTGTCTGAATACTTCACATGGTTGCTACTAAATCCCCATGAAAGCACAGGGTCTGAGTGGTGGCCACCCTAAATGAATTGCCACTACTGACCGGGCCAAGTCAGAGGTGGACAGAGAGGATTCGGTGGTTTAATTTGTCGAGGATTTAATCGAGGTTCGCCTGGAATTAAGGGGGTAGGCTGTGTGCATCACACACTGAGTCTTCAGATTCTCCTCTGCTGCAGTTCTGTCCCTTCTGAGTCAGAGTCCACCGGATCAAAAACTCCTGTGGGTGGAATCTGAAGGAACTGACAACATTCAGTCATATCCAGAAGGGTCTAATTCTGGCTGGTTGAAATATTCAGTGCTCCAGGAGCCGTAGACGTGCATCTCTGGCCTCCTTGGGGATCTCTTGTGGCACAGTGAAGCTGGAATTGTTTGAACATCTCTATCTAATGCGTTTTTCTTGTTTCATCCAACATATTATAACAGTACTTGGCTATTTTGAGCTGGACTTTTCAAGTATAGGTCCTGACAGCGTGTGCATCCCCACATCTCTTATATAATTCCCTCCTTTGGGAACAAGAAACCAGAAAGAAAGTCTACAGCGAATCACTTAATCTACCATAGACTTAATGGGAGAGGGCCAGAGAATGGAGGGTTGTTTACTGAGCAGCATGAAAGCTTGTTTTAGAAGTGAAGGCAGCGTGATGCAATGCTCTGCTTTAGTGTTGTTACTTTGTGGTGGCAAGGCCTGATTGATCCTCATCACTGGGGTTTCTAATCAACAGAGCTCCATTGATTTTCTCTCCACGGACTCTCTGAGGTGCCTAAGACACCTGCTGGCAGCCAGCTGACAGACACTGCTAACCAACAGCTGACACAAGCTGATGCCAGTGTACCATGCAACACACTCAGATAGATCCCACTCTCAGAGACACTGGAGGCACAATGTGAAGTCCACTGAATCATATCTCACACAACACGTGATATGTCACAGATGGGGTCTCTATAAGTGTTTTGTAACAAGTGTGCAGGCAGGAAGAGTCATCATTAAAAAAAGAACAAAACGTGTCATCATCTACTGTTCTGAAGCAGAGAAGAGGTGCATTTCTTAGGACCAAAAAAAAAAAAAAAGGAGCTCTGTCAAATCAGAGTATCATTACCACCTTCAGCCTGATCAGCAGAGTTTGTCTGGAGTGATTTCCATCTGCAGGGAGAGTGCTTCAGTAAGCAGTTCTTCTGCGGCAGTCACATGCTTTGGGCTCACAGCCAGCTGCCCCCGTCATCAGTTCAGACAGTGCAGAAAGATTGTGGTGAGGTAAGTGTCTGGGACAGATGTGTGTCGTGCAGGGCAAGCTAAATGACAAGATCTGCCAGCAAGAGGGAACCAGTCGTTTGATCAAAAGCATGGGTGTCAAAGAGACTCCATCATTTGCTGTCAGGGGAGCAACTAGGCCAGACAAGTTTGAATAAAAAGCAAAAAAACTGGTCAATTTGGCAGGTATTCTAGTGGTTCTCAAACTTTTCATGAGCACCACCTTAGAAAATACGAAGCCCTCTGAGTACCATCAATATGACACTCATTAAAAAAGCAGTTGTATAAGCTTACAAGCTTACATTTTTATCTGACAAAACTAAACAAATTGAGCAATCTGCTTGAATGCTTAAGTCTAACCTGCAAACCAAATTTGCTTTGTCATCCTATGCCTAACCCTGTGACCATCCCAGTTGGCTGAGGGACACTGGAACTTTTATGAGTGAAGTTAGTGGTAATGACAAAAACCCTGAATGAGCTTAGGGTCCAATACTGAAGATCCCAGATTTCTAACAGCAGACGTAAAGATGCTTTTATTGAAAAAAAAATAACAGTTTGAGCAATTTTCACAATTTAACTCCTGAGCTAAACAAAGGTGTTTTGGATCTTAATTGACATTTTTGAAACACATGCCTTTGACTCCTGATGTCAAATTGTAGGCCTGATTAAGAACTACTTTCTTTGATATTTAGCTTTAAATCACAGTTCATCTTAAGATTAATAAATAACTTGTGATTTAACTTGGAAATAGCTAATATCAAAATTTCTTCTCAGTACCACCAGTAGTACTACTTATATCACAATTTGGGAACCATGATGGGATTAATCAACTGAACAAAATATTAGAAATGTATCTGTAAGGAAAAGTGTCAGACACTTGCAGACAATTCTGTGTCATCATGATCTGTGTCATCATGTGACTTTAAATAGAAGAATGTTTGAATAAATAAGGAAACATTTCCTCCTTGGGCAGAATGGCAACATGTAAACTTAGCACAAAAAGTAAAGAAATTTGTGTTTGGTTGATTATTTCTTTTGACGTGCTTCTTGCCAAAATAATTCATACAGTTGGAAAGCTCGTTTCTTTCCATTTAAACATTATTTAGGAAAATGTATTTGTCGGTTGAGCAGTAGAGTTGAGTGTTTGGGTTGTGCCAAAGAAAAACTTTCTCCACCAAATTTTCTTTGCCAATGCCAAACAAATTATTCTGCTACTGACACTTGTTTGGTGTCATTTATTGGATTGAATGAATAAAGTCTGAAGAAACAAGACATTTTGGCAATTTGATAATTTATTCATTT
This sequence comes from Kryptolebias marmoratus, assembly GCF_001649575.2. Taxonomy (NCBI): domain Eukaryota; kingdom Metazoa; phylum Chordata; class Actinopteri; order Cyprinodontiformes; family Rivulidae; genus Kryptolebias; species Kryptolebias marmoratus. The sequence continues at coordinate 12,680,653 of NC_051430.1, read as the reverse complement.
TACAAACAGGGGCCTCAGTAGCAAGTGGAAGAACCATACACAGCCACAGCAGCCTGGTCCGCTGTGGGATGGCATCTCATTCTTTAACCAGCGTTTGTTGCAAGTCGGCCAATGTGGTTGTGTCGGTCACTCTGGAACAAACAGTCCGATGTCAGGACTGCAGGCAGGCTATTCCATCCTATCCACTCCCAGATTTTGGATGTGGTCTCCGATAAACCTGCTCTGTGGGGGGAGTGTTGTCATCTTGGAGGACAGAGTTCTGTCCCCGACTGAGATATGGGATTGCCACGGGTTGTTCCCAGGTACATGGGGTACCTGAAGCTCAAAACAAGAGTCAGAAGCAGAATAAACTGTTTAGCAAAGAAGATTTGGCAAATATTTTATAGCCGCAAAATGCTGCTCAACCCGCACATGCATTTTAGGAAGAAATGCGGCACCATTTATGGGGAAATAAACAAGCTTTCTAACAGTCTAAATTTCCTGCCAAAAAATATTGTTAACAACAAAGGAATAATCGACCTAATACAAATTTCCTTTCATTTTGTGCTGTTTGTTTACACAACTGTCCTCACATTTCATACCAATGAAATTAGAGAAGTGTTAAAGCAATACTACTAGTAGTACTCCACTAGTAGCCTATGGTGTTTCTTTATAAAAACAAATAAATAAAAATAAAACAAAGTTGGCATAAGAGTGATTTTTCTCATCACCTCAGAGCCAACTGTGTGGGAGGGACACCATCAGCAGTCATCAGTCAAAGTGAGGAAAGAAGCCCAAAAATCTGGAGACAGATCTGTAAATTCTCTTAAAAAATAGAATAAATAAATTTAACGTTAAGATTTGCCTTTCCTTGTAATGATCAGCACTGATAAGAAACCACCTTTAGCTGCAGAATGAGCAAACAAAACCAGCAGAGCCCAGGAAATGCCCATAAAGGAGCTCAGAAGAAAACAGACCGCATTGCTGCTCAGAGACTGCGTGCCCAGATTACCCCCCATAGTCCTCCTTCCCCCCTCCTCCCTCCCTCCTCTCTCCTAAAAACACGCACAACCACGCCCCCTGAGGCATGCGCATGCACAAGCGGAGACACACCTCCTCCTCCATCACACAAACACACACACACACAAAAAGCCATGATCGGGAGTGAGAGCGGTGCTGATGCAGATAAAATGATGAAGGACGTGGGTTCGGCTCCGGGAGGCTCCCAGCAGGTGCACAGGGACTGAAGCTGCGCCTCACGGCTCCATCATGTCCACCGCATCCGATCAACTCACTGCCGACACGGTAAGGCCTCCCCCTCCCCATCACTCCTAACATCCAAAATACCCCACCACCACCAAACTTAGCCGGGCTCATTTGTTTGGGATTTATTCCCCCCCTTCTGATTCTTTCTTTTTCCCATTCTGCCCTTCCGAGCTCAAAGGCATTCGTCCAAACATGCAGGGCCGTACGCCCTGTGCCGCAGCACCAAAAATAAGAGAAGGAGGGGTGCACGAGCGCGTTAGAGCAACTACGTGGCTGGATGCGCCTCCAGGGGCCATGGATTTACGCATCAGATTAGTCATTGTCAGGGAAACCTTGCAAATGGACAGAATAGAGTTTTGAAAGTTCCCTTTAGTTTGCCTTTAAACGCCAAACGGTACTATTGAACTGCTTCGCACAAACAGGACAGCAAACAGAAAAACTGACTAATTGTTTTATATTTGGAGCAAAAGCTGTTGTCAGGTGGCTGTAAATGCAGATACTAGGTTGATTTTCAGTCTGAGATTTTCCATTCAGTGTGCAACTGCAGGAGGGCCTAATGGTTTCTTTGCTGTGTGCTGTATCCATGGAGACAGTATGTGGCATGTGGTCTTGCATTGCTAGAAAGTGTTGTGTTCCTGTTGAAAAGGAGCTTTGGACTGTAAAAAAATGGAAGGAATGCACAACCCACGTTTACTTAGTGGACAATAATAAAGCAGCGAATGTGTGGAAATTAGATCACAGCTGGAAACTTTGGGACACATTGGGAACTGAATGTTTTCTTAATGAAAATCAGGAGCCATCCTCCTTTGAAGACACTTGATATTCAGCCTAATTTAGTATTGGAATACTTCTCCCTGTCATAATTAATAACTAATGTTGAATTCTATCTGAACAGAATAATAAATAAAACAAATAACATTCGTCACAGATCATAATTTTTTATGAAACAGGCATTTAGCCATTAATCAAAACACTGAACAGTATTTTGAGTCCTATCAGTTCAAAACTTAAACTTAATACAGCATAAAAAGCAAACAAATGTCTCAAAATATAACACTGGTTGTATGTTTTTGCCCCTAATTTTTAAGCCTAGAAATGCATATCACCTGCTGCCTTTCATGCCAGAGTTTTACACCCAAATCATGCTATGTTGAGAAATGATGGAGTTATAGCCGTTTTGGTCAAATCTTGAAAATAACATTCGCCATCTTACACAAAATAGTGAGATCTCTTACATCTGTTAGCACTGGAATTATGACTTGGGGATGACTTTCAGCTGCTACCACATCAAGTATTAGCTCAATATCTGTAAAACTGACTGTCTTACAGTCATTTTTGGAAGGTTAGATACAATAGCTGTAGCAGTCATCTTGAATTGGATTAACTCCAAAAGCCATTTAGTTGTAGATGTACATCTAATGATTACTTCCTGAGAGTTTCAATGAAATTTGTTCAGTGGCTCTTGAGATATTTTGGTAAAAGACAGTCAAGATTGACTCAGATTGACAGTAGATGACAAAGATGCCACACAATGTGTGGCTCACGGAGTATGGCTGCCAGCTATTAACACACCAAATTTTACATTAATATCTGTAAAATTGACTAAATTATCGCCATTTTTGGGTTTTGCTAAGGTCACTTAGCTTGGTGGCCAGTTTGGATTGTGTTGACTCCAAAATGTAATCAGTTGTAGATGTACATTCAATAATTACTTTCTGAAAGCTTCACTAAAATCCATCCACTGCTTCATGAGGTTGTTTTTGCTAACAGACATGAACACACTCACACAAATATAGACTCATGCAACACGCTCTCCTTTTGCCAGTGGTCAACAAAAATCTAGTGCTATATATCAATTTTCTTGAATTAAAATGAGCTAAATGAACACTTGGGTGACCTACAACGTGGCTTTAACAAGCCAAACAAATCTTGAACAACAGTAGAGGTTTGTGTTTCGAGGCTGGTTGTGAACAGACGTGATATTTAGGTGTGTTGTGGAGGCATGACAGGGAGACGGCTGGTCACTCCTCTCCCGTCATGATGAACAGATGGTACCTCAGGGTTGGCATATGGCTGAGTGCCAACCAGAAAGCCCATGTGTGTGAGACATAAAAACTCATTGTTGGAACATTTTGGCCATACTACTCTTTATAAATCTAAAAACAAACTATCTTGTTATTTTTTCAATAATATGAGATAAACTGATTTATTGTTATTATTTTTTTTGGTACATAGAAAGGTCTAGATTTGGGTAAAATTACCTGATGTTATGATAACCTGAGTATACTGCAGCAATGTCAGAAAATAACTAAAATAAATCTTGGATTTATTTCTAATTTAAGGGATTGAAATCATAATAACAACTGTGTGGCATATAAAGGCACTGCTTAATGTGTGTTATCATCAGTGTTTTGTTTTTTCTTTCTTTAACTTAACACTGCAGAATAATATGAATTTTGCTCAGACTGTAGCTCATTTGGTGTTTCATGTCTAACCAAAGTTTTTTTTATTTTTTACAAAAACAGTCTCTCTTATTTCTCTTCATTAAAACCTTAAACGTAATAACTCACTGCTATGTTGCTCAAATAGAGTGTTGATGGAGAGTTTCCAGCATAAACTGTTCTTTGACCAAATCAGTAAAGAGATTTACTGATTGATCAGTAAAGAGATTTACTGATTTACTTTAGATCATTTCTGCAGGTATAAACTGCTATTTAGGAATAATGAAAAATTAATAATTATTTGTGTTTTCTGTACACAGTTTGCTGTTTGTGCCATTTTCAGAGTATTAAAAGCAACCCTTAAACTTAAAAAATGTATTTGCTTTATCTCTTTCTTCTGCAGGCTTCATTGTACCTAAACTACATCAACTGGAGAGCCTTGGAGTTGCATCAAGATGACCAGAACGCATCCCCCTGAAATACTGGCATCAACTCTTTATCAGGACATTACACCAAACCCCATCACTGAAGACTCAGATTCTCTTCGTCCCTCAAGGCAATGTGACATGAAAATGATTGATAAATCAGAGATCATCAACAAAAGACACTGCCGAAGTTTTGACTTCATTGAGTCACTGGATGATCCACAGTCTTTCTCTTCCCCGATGGAGTACCAGTACAAGAGGCCTGAGCATCAGGCACTGAACAAAGACCTCTGGAATGGACTAGATCAGCCAGGGCATCTTCGTTTTTCATCTCCTGATCTTTTTAACACCAAGCAGTTCCAGCAGCACACTACTCAAGACAAAACCAGCTATCTCACATGGTCAGATTCCAAAACAAGATCAAGATCTAAAAGCGCTCCGAGAGCCAAGACTACCCTCACACCTGTGCCCATCTCTGTATCTCCACCTGTGGCTAGGAAGGGAAGGGAAGGACCTCAGGCTACTTTAGAGTCCTTAAAGACCTCCGACACACAACGGGACTCCTCCAACAGGGCTTTTTTGAATGAAGTGCATCCCATCAAACTTCAGCCCCATTCTCCTCTTTATGTCTCAGACTGTTTTGAGGAGGACAAACTAGACAAACCTGCTGTAACCCCTCATGTTAGATGCCGTGTGGACATCAAACCAGATGCTGCTGTACTGGAGCACACATCAAGGCGAGTTCCTAACACACAATCTGATCATCTCTGGCAAAGGTATTCTCAGGCCAGTAGCAGGTCAGGTCTGTATGTACCTCGACAAATTGTCTCTTCACCAACGCCCACTCCTAGTGAGTGCTACAGTGGGGATTTTAGACAGGGGTACCTCTACACCACCAGCTTGTCTCCTATTTCTTACCAGCATTTAGACATGCACAGGATGTCATCGCCAACAGCATCATATTTGAGTCAAGAACAAAGAGCTTACTCAAATCCTAACATACCAACCAAGTTTTTTTATACAGAGGATGCTGCTCGGTATCCAGTCCAACCATATTCTAGGCCGTACTTTCAGGATGATCGGTCCAGTCTTACCAGTCTTGGTAGTACAACAACAAGTCAGTATGATCCAAGGACTCGATGGGTACACACACTTCCTGTGAGATCATATTACACAGATCACCATACCAACAGAGAGCCAACTCACTCTCTATATAACCAGCCTTATTCCACAAGTGAGACAGGCTCATACTTTTCTCAAGCTCCATTCTCCAGAGCTTACTGTGGAGAAGATGGTCGGTTCAGTCCATACCACATGAGCGGCTCAAGGTTGTTTTATTCCAAATCATTCAACTCTCCGGAAGAACAGTACATTCCACCGAGGCCATATCACACAGAGGGTCGTCGACGCCCTCAAATGTCTCAGGCCTTTTCAGACGACTGGTATCGTTCGAGTATATCAGGTTTCTCTAACCAGTCCTCTCTAACCACACCACCAAGACTAAGACAAGACTCTAGCATACCCCCATGGTTTACAAACAGTTATACAGAGACACATCAACTGGGAGCAGATGTCAAAAACCACTCTAAATCTTGGGACAATATTATATATCCACATTATGAAAGACAGCAATCTGTGCCACGTGGACGAAGCTACGAGAACCTGTTTTACCAAGCAAGGCATGGGACAGCCTCTGATGTTACAGCTAAACCTGTCATACTTAACCTCTCAAGTTCACCAAAGCGCTATGCTGCTTTGTCTATGTCAGAAAACTCCTTGGAGAAGAATTCAAGCAATCCATGGAGGAATTCCAAGAGTGGCCACTGGTTTGTTACCCCAGAGATCACCATAACGGACAATGACATATGTGCAGGCGGCAGCAGACGTTGTGATGTTCACTCTGTTAGCTGGGATTCCTCAAATGGTGAGAAAGGACCACCTCTGAGGGTAGTTAACCAAAAGAAGCCATCTAACTTAACAAATGTTACAAAAGAAAGGAAACACAACAACTTTTCCCTACAACAGAGTCTGGAGCAACTAGATGAACTCTTGGCTGATCTGGTTGTGGATTACAAACCACCAACTAGCAGAAAGTCAAGTGAAAATCTTATAGACCAGTTAAAACAACTGATAACTGAAGACAATGACAAGGACACAGGGCCCCCTGCAGTTGAAAAAATAGAAAGTCCAAACACACAGCTCCCATCCTCTAAATCCAGCTCAGATACAATCAAAGACCCCGACAGTGGGTGTGATGCTTTACAAAGGAGTGCAGAAGAATGTTCTCCAGACCACAGCACAGATGAAGATGACACAATGGTGTGCGCTAACAAGAAGTGCAATCGAATTGAGAGCATGTTCAACGCTTGCTTGTACTTCAAATCATGTCACAGTTGTTACACTTTTTACTGCTCTCGAAACTGCCGTAGAGATGACTGGGAGACCCATAAAGAAACGTGTCTTTATGGACGTGTCAGCAGTGTGTGTCGGCACACTCTTAAGTTCTGCAGAGAGAATTCAGAGATCCACAAAGCCTTCTCGCGCATTGCTAAAGCTGGCTACCTCTCCAGAGGGAGAGGTGTTCTCTTTTTGGGTTTTGCCAATCCAGAGACAACGAACAACTTCCTGCAAGTTGGGCTTGAAAGCCTCCTCATCTCTCCCACGTACCTGTCTCTGAGAGAGCTGGATGGCTTTAAGGACAACCTAGGTGAATACTGCAAGGAGTTGCAGCAGGCAGGCGACGAGTACGACCCCAGTGAATGTTTCCTTCTGAATGTATCTATAGCTGTTGGTGAACTAGTGCCTAACAGACCTTCACCAAGGGTCCAAACACCAACAGTTCGAAAATATGCAAAGGTGTCATTGGCTTCCTCGAGCCCTGACAAAAAAGTACTTAAGAAGGATGATGAAATGGAAACTCTCATTCTCACGCCGCCTCCAGGCACACCAGATATTGACAAAGAAGGGGAAGAGGGAAGAAAAGCAAGAGAGGTGTGCTTTGTCAATATCCAGCGTGAGCTCAGGACCAGGGGAGTCTTTCTTCGCCACGAGTACCCTAAAATTTACAACCAGCTGTGTGAGTTTGTGGAGACCAACAAGAGGTTTACTCCCACAACGATTTACCCGATCGATAAGAGAACAGGGAAACAGTTTATGTGCATGATCATGGCTGCATCTGAGCCAAGGTCACTTGACTGGTTGGGTACCCCTCACCTCCTAGACGATATTATATAACATAGCACTAAGTATTAATGGTAATGATGTCAGCAACATAAAATGTACTTACTGTAAATACATGTTGTGATTTAGCAAGCTGAACGGTGATTTGGATGTGTGTATATAAGTGACTTATCTTTGTCTATGTTTCCCTTTTTCTCTTAGTTCTGTCTTTTGCGCCACAAGAACTCACAGATTGCACTTTTTAAGGTTGACCTATGTTGCTTTTGGCTCGTTTTGATTCTAATGCACTCAGAAGAATGAATAGCCTGCATGTAGACTAGGCTCGAACCCAGCTATCCAGGTATTTTTAAATATACGAAGACAATATTTGAAGCACATATACTATTCAGGGAGTGCACATTTAATAGCTCCACACAATAGTTGGTTCAGCCAGATGCCATATTGTAATGATTCCCTACTTTTTTCTCCTCTCTTTCAAATAAAAAAATAATACATTAGACCATGTTGCATTGGTATTAATCTTACAACCAATTATTTGTACTTAAAACTATTATTTCCTTGCTATACTGTAGTTGTGTGGCTATTTTCTTATTATTACTATACTGTTTTGCATAGACAAAGAACTCCAATCATACCATCTTGTTTCCCCCCAATTTCATTAAGGATTTTAGTTAGATCGTATCTCAGCTAATCAAAGGCTTGATGTCATTATTGTATGAAAAGCTTAGTTTGAAAGTGGCCTTCAGTTAAAAATAAATAAATAAATAAATGCATTTGACACAAAGCATTGTATGGGAATAGCTATTTCAAAAGGCTTGACAGCTTTAGATACAGGTTGTTTAAACTACCACTGTAAAAAGATAATTATTTTGCTCAAAGCATGTTATTTATATTTATGTATTTTAATATTGCTATTGCTTAGAAGTACAATGATCCTGTTAAAGTGATGGCATTTGATGCTTAGAGATGTAAGAGGTATGAACTATGTATTGAGCATTAGATCATTTTAACAACCTGACCTAGAGACCTTATTAAAACTATTACCACAGTATGTTCTTAAACCGTATGCAATGAAAGAGCAACCTTAACATCTATTCTGTAAAATTCTGTTTTATTATAGACGCAGAATAATCCTTTTGAATTAAGAGATGTTTGCACTAAAACACAAATTCCAAAACAAGAATGTTACTTAATCACAGCACTAGACTTAGACATGCCTACTTTGATCGCCACTGTTCATTTATGTAAGGTTGCTCTTTTACTTGAATATATATCTTTGTGCAAAAGTTTCCTCAAGTTTATATTTTGTGATGTTTCTAACCTACAGTATTTAAAATATAATAAATGGGATTAAACAAGTGGGAGCGTTTCTGAATTTCTTTTTGATGCGTATGTTCAAAAGGATTGGTTTCACACACTCCCTGACAATCAGAAATAAACTGAAACTAATCAACAGTTTCAAGTACCTGATTTAACTTTTAGCTAAGCTTTTTGATGCACTAAGCATGGCGCAGTTGAAAGAGTACTAGACATGTTTTATGCTCATACATTTAAAAAAAGTACAGATATGTAGTCTTCCGAGAGCAAGACATGACCAAATTAAACTCAGACTCTCAGTTAAATAAAATCTGATACAAAATGTTTACGAATTTTAGTCCTTAACACAGATGACGTTATGCAATAATAACAATGAAAAATTTAACGGTCCCTAAGGTTTAAATGTTAATGGCAGGATGAGTGTATGGTTAAAAATAAAATGTTTCTATGACAAGCTGTTTGCAGGAAAGTGTGTAAGTTTACATGTTACAAAACAATAGCCAAGTCCCTACCTGAAAACAAACAAATAAGTAAATAGTGCATTTTACTGAATCACTATCGGTATCATGCTGAATGACTGATGGAAATAATTGTTTACAACCTTCATAGTGAGCTATCAGTGTATCTGATTCATATCAGTGAGCTATTTATCAAGAGTCTGTAAGCAAGGCTCCACTATTGTCTGCGATTAGAGCACAGCCTAGTGGCCAAAAGTAAGAATTACTCGTTAATAAAACAATAACACTAATTAAGAGAGATTACAATTATTGCTCATTATTTATTCTCAAGTAATCAATTTTTGTATCACAGTTAAATTATTTGCAAGCTATATAATAAATTGCCTATAATTAAATAAACTTGCTTGTGTTTGTAAATTACTGCATGGAAATAAATGAATTCAAATTGACCTTTAGGAGTATTTACACATATTTGCGAGGAAGATTAGTAGGTAGAAAAATGACCTTTAATGATAGTAGGTAATCCTAATGTGGGCGTATAGCATTTTGTAATGGTGTGTATATTTCCACTTGTGTGTTTTTGTTTGAAACGGCAACAAACTCGTACAAGTGCAGAAATAGCACGATTTGTTTTACCCTGTTAACAGCTTTGTAGTGAAAGCTCCCTTTAAGAGCGACACCTCCCTGCGCGCGCATGAGAGCTGCGCAGGTCTCCTCGTGATGACAGCAAATGACAGCCCTGTGTCCGCTTTAGCAGGAGCCCACTTTGAGACCGCTAACCGCCAACAAACAATTCTTCTTACTCGAGAAATCCCATGATCGGCTTCGTCTAGAGCCGCCGGGGAACCACTCGCACGGGCCAGTTAGATTTGGTAAGTCGCTCAAGTCCAGTTCGCGTGTGGTTTTTGCTCCCTAAGAACGTTGCAGCCCGAAGCTAAGCTAGCGTTAGCTAGCCAGCTAGCTTCACGTTAGCCTTTTTTGCTTGACTTGTTAACGTTAGCCGCAGGTAACTTGGTTGTCGTTAGCAGGTTGCTCTGCTAGCCAGTTCACCAGGTTGCCTACTGTGCACCTCCTCCGAATCGGTGCAAACACACTTTGTTCTTTACTGATGCGGATATATTACCTGGGCTGCTTTAGTTTCCTTCACAACGTTTAGCTACACGTTACTTCATATATCAGGGCTCTAAGCAACTAACATAGCGGACGAAAAAACGTTACTTGGTGTTAATATTTTTGTTTTGATGGCTGTCTTGCTGTTTTTCTGCTATATTTTTAAATGGACACCAACAGGTTTGTGTTCAGCAGCATTTAGCAGCAGATTGATATTGTTAATATGCTCCGAGTTCCAGTTCTAGCCTTTCACGATGAAAAGATTGTGAAACAGTAGTACTCCTTTGGCCTAGATGTGGTCATTTGACAGTAAATGTTTGAACAGGAAATACTACTGCCAACTGTAGCATGTGAGGATAATGAGGAGATGGCTAAAATCCTATTTTGCCTAGAGATATTAAATCAGTGGCAAGTAATCTTTAGGGTAAATGTGCTGCTCCTGTGTTTATATCCTTAAATTGAGACATTCTACTTTATGTAAAATAGCTAATGTATGGATGAATTACAACTCAGTTACTAGCACTTAAACAGTACCTGTTACAGCTTGCGGTAGACTGCAACGCTACAGTCTGCAAATATTAAAATGTGTTTCACTCATGCTTAAAATAAAGTCTGTCATGTCCATTTAAAGCTTTTTCACCAGTACCTTCTTCCACTGCGTAGTCTTGGCCAAACCACATGTTGCCTGGCAATTGACTCAGTCTTCTTCGTGATTTGAGACAAAGATGACTTTGGGTTTCATGTGCGACCAGAGGGGTTTACCATGAAGAAGGTTCACACAGCTGGGCTCTGTTTGTGCTAGCTTGGCTTGACAGAACCTGAGCCACACTTTCCACTCCAGGCTCAGTTTGCTTTCACCTAAAATGTCACACCAAATACGCCCATCGCCCCTGACGCTTCAGTAAAAAGGTTTGCAAGTTGGATGAATGGAGAGATGACATGACTGCAAACCGTTACTGCAACTGCGAGAGGAGAGGAATGCTGTCAGAAATTTGTTTCGCAACAAAGCTGAGTCATGTCCGCTGTAATATCCAGTTAACTTCGTCGATCAAATTGATTAAAAATGTATCATGTTAAATATTCTACAAGACACTGACGCGGAGAAGATAGTTTTCTGTTTCTTGGTAAATCTAAAATCTCATGCTTAAAGGACAGCTTGGTAAGTCTGAAAACAATATATATATAAAAAAAAACAGGCAAAATCTGTTTTCCAGCAATAACTCCATTTATTGTTCTCATGGTAACAAGACTGGCAGGACACAATATTTTTGTTTTCCTTACTGGTTTCTGATAGCATGTGGCACAGAAAGAGAGAACATTCACAAACATGCACGTTTAAGACTGTCTAACATTGTCTTTGTATTGAAAACCATCCGAGATGCTAATTGACACCTCAATTCAAGTAAAATGGGATGAATTTCTTTTCTTTTTTTATTGCTGAGACACATTAAGTGCTGAGTGTTGTGGTCAAATTTGTAGATGCCAGCGTTTGATCTGAATGTGGAACACTTGGCTAACTTGTAGGATTATGGTTCAGTTTTTGATTTCCTGCAAGTCCTTTGATTGTCTGACAGTGATTTAATTGACATCAGTGGTTGATGCTTCAGTTTATATTGAACCTTACAGTTCTGTTCTGCTGCCATGCCACCATGTGCCTTCTTCCCTTTATATAAAATATTTATCTAATTCCTTGTGTATAAGTCAGTGTTTCATTAGAGTTTGTTCTGATGCATTGCCTAACATTATCTTGATGTGCGTCCAAGACATGGCAATACTAAGTGAATCCTAATTTAATCAATAATTAATTCAATCCTAATTGAAGGCAACAAGACATCCTTTTATGTTTCCTGAAGACGTTTCACGTCTTTATTTGAAAGGATTCTTCGGCTCTGAACTGCTTTGGTTCTTTGTCAGAGCTGACATTGTTCCTCAGAAGAAATGTTTGTTTTTCAGCATAATCTGTGGATAGTGCTATCAGCCGTTCCTTTGGGTTTGTGGTTTCCCGAGGGTTCGAGAAAAGGCACTTGTCCCGTGTCACTAACGTTACTTTGCTCCCCGTATCAGGAGGAGAAATCTGGATGGGAAATTGGAGCTGGAGTCTTTGCTTCCTCCTTATCCTCCTGCCCAGTTGGCTAACAAAGTCTGCCTTAGCACCTAATGTAAAATTAATTTACTTCTTTGGCATTCTGAAACACTTCACAAATACACCCTGCTTGTTACCCTTCCAAAAAGGAAAAAAAAAAAGGTTTCTTCTAAATCACATACTCCCCAGTTATACTGTTAACTTGTCATAAAATATAAGAAACTACCAGAAAGGGAAGTGTGAAAAGGATGTTGGCTCAAAGCCACATTTTTTTTGTAGAAAGTGAAATCCTTAATATCTCTTAAAAACGACTTTGTTCCATTGGTTGTTCTGCTTGTATGTGTGTTGGATCGTGTTGTGGGAGGAATGGGCGCCGCTCCAAACATTTTACTCTGGCTCTGTGACTTAAACTTTTTTTTTAAAGTACTCTTCTTTTTGTTTAGCAGCTCCGAAATAACTTGTTGCGTAGCTTGTTTTGTCCTTGTCCCGCCTGTTGTCTCTTACACCATCCCATGGTTAGGACGCTCGTGTTTGAAATGGTTGAAACCATCGGCCCTCTTGTGAGTCATCTCCAAAGTATTTTGTGGTTGTCCTGTCAGAACTACAAACCTTTTTCTCATACACCTCAGTGTTTTAGACTGTGCCTTCGCTCGCATTGTGTTGGGTTTCTCTTCTGCTTCAGAGTTCCTCAGCGCTCTCCCCGACTGACTCACCGCCGGGTTGTACCGGCGCCGATGGGCGAACGACAGTCCACCTCTGTGCTTGCACCTAATGGCCTAGTTGCTTTTTCACTTCTGTGTGAGGAATGCGCTTATCTAAGAAAACGACCGTGGATGTGGAAGTGTGTCATGAGTGTTCGGCCCCAATGAAATCAACTACTGGGAAAAGAAGTCACAAATTATTACTTGTTAGTCATTTAAAAAATAAAAAAAAAGTGAGTGGATGGAAAAATACACCTTTTCTATGTTGGTAAAACACCAAAAAAAACCCAACCTTAGTTAATTTTTTCAGGTTATGATCATTTAAAAGTCAAGTTATAGGCAAGACAAAATAATCATTAGTAGTTTAGTCTAATTTTTGGATAAAATGTGTATCTGACAAGGGGTCTATATACTTTATAGCTTTTTAACACAGTTATAACGGGGTTAGAAGTAAGGCTGGAAGAGTTCTGGCACTGCCTTATGCATTTCATCATGTATAAACCGCATTGTTTAAAATGTACAATTACTAGAATATATTTAATAGATTTATTTGGGATATTAAAATCTCTAAGGCTTTTATTCTAGAGAACAGCAATTATTAAAGTTTTCCCATTTGTGACAAAGAATTGTGTTCTAAATCAGAGAAATTGCCTTCTAAAAATGAACCCCAACTTCTGAGACATATAGGTCTGGTTGACTTGTTCATTTGGGCTAAAAAAGTACCTGAAAATGTTTCTCTTTTGAGAAAGGAATGGGGAAAAATACGTCTTTGAGTGCAATATTTGCTAATAAACAATCCAGCGCTGTGCTGAAATCTGATCATGTGCAAATCCCAGCCGCATTATTTCTGGCTCATTTTATTAAACCTAATTCTTCCAAATGTAAACGGAGGTGTGCTCATTTTATGGGATCAGATGTTGGTTATAAATAATCACGACAAAGTCTTATCGCAGTTCTTGTTAACCTACCGTGGCCAGATAAGTTTGACGTTGGATTGTGAAACAGAAATTGACTGATTATTATTTTTAGAAGCTTATCTTCAAGCGGCTGCGTAACGATAGTATCTTTAAGTCAGATCACGTCTTCTCAGATGCCAAAAGCCACAGTTTTAAAGCAAGCAGGAAAACGGTGTGCATCAAGACACCAAAACAAGTGTAAAGTCAACTTTTCATTCCTTCTAATTACCCGCTCCTACATAGTACATAAAAACAGATTTTTATAAAAATAATCATTGCCTTCTAGCTTCAAAATCGTATTTTTAACAGAGGTTTCCTAAAACATGGTCTGTGGCGGCTGCCTGTACGTGCTTGGGGTGTTCTGGGTCTAGCTCCTTTTCTCCTCACTTGTCAATCTTCATAAGCTTTTGTATTTTGGTGCATATTTTGAGTATCTTCTTTACTTTACAGGGGCTGTGCAAGCCAGTTAATGTCGCTACCCCAGTGTTCATTAACACAAAAACAACAAAAGTGGTCTTTGAGTGGAAGGATAAACATTATTTGTGAGCAGCATGTCATTTTAAAATATTATTCAAGAATGCTCAATACATTTAATTATAATTTGCGACATTTGTTTCATGTATAATCCATCATTTTCCGTTTAAATACGCATAAACAAATTAATTTTGTCGGGCATGTCAACCCGGACATTGTGTTTATTTGTTATCCTGTGTGGAATGACACTTCCTTGGAGTCATTCCCACTCCCAGGCAGTATTCTGTGGCCTGGTGTCATTTCACGGTTAAATTTGTGGTGGGTTTTTTTTTTTTTTTTTTTTTTTAGTGTTAACAACCAAATACAAAGAGGCTTTTGTAGAAAGGATTCACTGAGAAATCCTCCAAATTTCCTGTGTCCTGCTTGGGTTGCATATTTTTGGCTGTGTGCATCTTTAAAAGGAGTGATTTGCATTTTCCGCTGCAGAGCTTAAGAAAAGACTCTCTTCTCTTGTTGTCATTGCGGCCACTGTGTAAAGCATACAGAATGCCGATGATCACTTCTTTTTCTATGATGTGACCATAATGTGAAAACTAATGTTCACACAGTTCTTTGTGGAAAAATAAAACAATTTCCTGCTTCCTTTTTTTTGTTTTGTTTGAGTACATTCATCGGCTCATCCAGCATGGTTCACGTAATGAGCACACACATAAAAAGAAACAAAAACAAACTGATTATGTGGCTGTAAAGGCTTTACGATCATTATCACTGATTGTAATTTTTGACTTCATGTCAGCAGGCTAACATTAAATACACACTAACCAGTTATTCATTCAACCCATAGTTTTATTGAACCCTGATTTTTCCTTTTCTTTTACCATGATTGTTCCAGTTATTTTAAAATTAAAATGATCAGATTCTTTAAATTTGTCTCCTTATCTAAACCACAATATTATTTATGCTTTTAAATTCCTTGAAAAGACAATTAAAAAAATTATGTTCATTGATTGACATCTAAACTATCAAATATCTAAAAGTTCATTTTAGTTGATTAAACTAGTCATTGTCAGATCATTTGAATCTTAAATACTACCTTCCTTTTTATATGTTTTGAGGAAGTGACGCACAAGCAGAGATAACTGTGATGATATCATTCTGGGCTTTTTTCCCACAGCTTCAGGTCCACGTCAGGCTTTATGCTACTTGTTTTTACAGGCTGGCAATTCTTGATAAGTAAACTTAACTTCGATTTGTGTTTTAACATTTTCTACGTTGTTGTTCTCCAGCCGTTTACTTCTCTGCCCGAGAGAGACTGTGAAGATGGTGAAGCCAGACATCCACACTCTGGCCCACCACCTTAAGCAGGAGCGGCTGTACGTGGCGTCGGAGAAACAGCTGATTCAGAGGCTCAACAACGATGTGCTGAAGACAGCTGAGAGGCTGTACCGGGCTGCCTGGATCGCCAAGCAGCAGAGGATCAACCTCGACCGCCTCATTCTCACCAGGTCAGACCTGTTACGACAGCTGGGCCTTAAAGAGAATTATGATACAAGTACAGACCAAGTGACGGGCCTGACTTGTTTATTGTGAACCTAGATGGGACAATTAGCTTTAGAAAAGCTTATAATTGGAATTATTTTCTCAGATATTCTTTTTTTGTTTAAATTGTCTTCGCATTTATGCAGATTCCAGAAAATGCTAATTAAGGATATAAATAATAGCTGCTATGAGTTGGAAGTAATTTTGTGTGTTAACTGATGTAGTTACACTGGCACACACTGTCTGGTTGATCTAAATCTGTCGATAGCACCATTCTGTGTAGAACATTGTTTAGGTTTGTGGTAGCGTGATGAATCACCTGGTGATGTATGATGAAACCTCTGTTCTGTAGTGCGGAGGCCTCCCCGGCTGAGTGCTGCCAACATGCCAAAATGCTGGAAGATACGCAGTTTATAGATGGCTACAAGACTCTGGGTTTCCAGGAAACGATCTACGGCGAGTTCCTAGCCAGGTTGAGGGAAAATCCCAGGCTGGTCGCGTCCTGCCTCGTGGCAGGAGAGAGACTAAACCAGGAACACACCCAGGGGGTCATCCATAATGTCTTCACCTCACTTTATGGCAACTGTATCATGCAGGAGGACGAGAGCTACCTGCTGCAGGTCAGGAATCCTTCTAGTCTCTGGAAAAAAAAAAAGTCTAATCGACTTTCAAAAAGTTGAAGTTTTAATGTAAAATTTATTTTTTTCTCTCCAACTCCTAGGTGTTGAGATACCTTGTCGAGTTTGAGCTGAAGGAGAGCGACAACCCTCGCCGCCTTCTCCGACGAGGGACCTGTGCCTTCAGCATCCTTTTCAAGCTCTTCTCCGAGGGCCTGTACTCGGCCAAGCTCTTCCTTACTGCAACCCTTCATGAACCCATTATGCAGCTGCTGGTGGAGGATGAGGACCACCTGGAGACGGACCCATCCAAGGTGACCGAGCGGCTCACTCCAGCCCAGCGGGAACGCTTTGGAGAGAAAGGCTCTGAGGACTACAAGACCAAAGTGCAGGCAGCTGTCGAGGCCAATGAAGCCAAGCTGGTTGCTCTTGTAAACAAGTTTATCGGCTACTTGAAGCAAAACACCTACTGCTTTCCTCACAGCCTGCGCTGGATTGTGTCCCAGATGTACAAGACTTTGTCATGCGTAGAACGTCTCGAGGTGGGTGAGGTGCGCACCATGTGCACAGACCTACTGCTGACCTGCTTCATTTGCCCAGCCATAGTCAACCCAGAGCAGTATGGTATTATCTCAGACGCACCCATCAACGAGGTGGCCCGCTTCAATCTAATGCAGGCAAGTGGTCTAGAGACTTTGTCGTCACTTATTTACACGTTCAAAACGGTAAACTGTAGCCTACGTTGCTTGATTTTTATTTTTTTATTTTATTTTTTTTCCACAGGTGGGGCAGCTTTTGCAGCAGCTGGCCATGGCTGATGATGATGCAGACCCAAGGCGAAAAAGCAGTTTGTCTAAATTTGATAAGGTATGTGTTTTATCAAAATCTTTTCTTTTTTTTCCTGAATTCAAACTTCAGTGGCTGGGGCTGGTTGGACAAACCATCTAACTACTATAGAGTAAGCTCTAAGTATTTCTGAGGACATTTTAAGAGCAATGTTAATGTTTTTAATGCAGCTGACTTTTCCATTAAGGAATGAACTCCCTGCTTGTGCTCAGTTAAACTGTCACTTGAAATTTTTCTTTGTATGAAGTTATTTTCTTAGACTCTTTGTTCGGCAGGGTTGTGTTGCTGCCTTTCTGGATGTGGTGATTGGAGGAAGAGCTGTTGAGACCCCACCCATGTCCTCCATGAACCTTCTCGAAGGCCTCAGTAGGACTGCAGTCTATATTACTCATAATCAGCTGCTTGCACTGGTAGGTTTTTCATTTTGCATAAAATGTAACATTTACATGCTGACAGTCCAAGGTATCGCAGCCACTGTTACAGAAAAGCACATTATTCAGCTTTAACGTTTTTAGTATCTCATGGCAAGTGCAGACTTGTCAGAGAGGACTAACAGAACTTTTCAAAACTGGTTTTATCTTTCACTGAATATATATTTCTGACGATACCGAACATATCGCTTTCCACTCCTGCACAGGTGGACTTTGTTCGGAGTGTGACGGCAGGGGACCACCTTCGCGAGGAGGAGCACATGGCCCTGGAGACCCTGCTGGCCAATGTGCCCCAGTCTCGAACCGTGAAGAGCAACAGCCTGGAGCTCACTCCCTCCAACACCCCGCAGCTTTCTCCAGCCACCACTCCCGCCAACAAGAAGAACAGACTACCCATAGGTACCTTCCTCCACTGCCTCCGTTTCTGCTTATCATTCTGGTTGTTAGATCGGTGTTTGACGCGCTCGATATGATGCAACCTTCTGTAATTTTCTAATATAAAGAAGTTTGAGATTTTCTCTGTGGAAACATAAAAACTTCAAAATAAGAACTCGAAAATACAAGTGTGAATTTTTATCCTAATGAAAAGCCTAAACAAGCTGGCGGTGATAGCTGGTGAAATTCTGTGTTTTATGGAAAGCTAATGAGCTACTTCTCAGCTTGTTAGAAGCATAATTAGCATGGCCTGGATTAAGGTTCAATTACAGAAATGACAACCTATTAAATTACCAAATATAAATGTACTGGTTTTAATTGGAATGGATGGGACAGATGCATAGATTACCTTCATTAGCACTTCTAGGACAAATATGCTGTCGCAGCACTCTTTGATCAGAAGTAAACTATTTCTGCCTACTTTTAAAAAGGGTATTATTATTTCAAGTATTACGCGACGCTTGAAATATTCTGAATTTTGAGATGTACTGTTTTTTTATTTTTTCTCTAACCCCCTACCTTGCCCTTCTCCTTTCCCTTTTGTGCTGCCAATGAATGACCAGGACAACATTTAGCTGCTATAACATCCTGGGACCCCACAGCCACCACTCTGTCTGCTCACATTCCATTAGTAACCCCTTTTGGTGGGTAGCCGGTCAGTTGTGTTAGAGCTGGAGAGAACCCAACTTGTGTATCTGTTGTCTCACCCAGCTACGTGTTTGGTAGCACCCATTAAACATTAGTCTGCTCTCCAAACTGCACAGTAACCGTGCATTCTGTTCCCTAGCACTGCTCTCACCCTGCCTGCTTTGCCTTTCACAGGGCTTTTGCTGATTGCAAGAGCTAAGCTGTTTTTTTTTTTTTTTTTCTTTTTTTCCAATCATTTTTGTTTTTTTCCCTTCCTCATTCAGCAGAGTTTGGCTGTTCATTACCAGGTAGAGTGGGGGCGGGGAGGTCTGCTTAAGTTTACCTCTTCTCATTAGTAGGGTTGGGTAACGTTACTGTTTGAAGCACTCTTTGTATTTGTGCCAATTTTAAAAATGCGTCATCCTCAGTTTACGAGAAAAATGCGTTTTCAGGTAAAACATTCAAACAGTAAAGATATTATGCATTACATAGAACATTTATTTTTCAAGTTTTTCTTTAAAACAAGCTTTATTTATACTTTTGTTTTGCACAAGGACTTAACATTATTCTTTTTTTTCTTACACTATGGTAATTTTATTGGTTCTAAATAAAGAGTTCAGTACTCAACCCTACTGATTTGTACTTTAAAATCAGTTTTAGTGACAGGTCAGGAAAATGAGTTTTCATTACAGTAATATAAGGTATTATTGAGGAATAAATCAGAAAACCAATTAAATTGATGGCTTCATACTGTGATGTGCCCAATATTTGGGAAAACGCTTGAGAAGAAAACACAATCCAGGGTATCGAACATAGCTTTTATAGCAGCTGCACTCACTTCCTGTGTCTGTAATTCAATATATTCATCCTTTGTCATTTTTAGCCACACAAAAATAAATTCTGCTGCTGAAGTGTCCCATTTTGTTGGACTAAATACTTCTTTTCTAACAACCTCAACATCGGCCTTTTGATCTTTTTTTTCCACATTTTGTAAGTTATTTAGCAAAAATAGAAAGCAGTGATGTATTTAAAAAAAAATTTGTTTGAATTTTGTTTGTACTTTTTAGACTAGCTCTGTATTTTTCAAAGTTACAGTTTTCTTGTTGTCGTTTTTAAGTTTAAGTTTTAGCAGAACACTATTTGTGAGTGAATAATCACACTTGTTTCCGTCACATTCCCCACAACCCAACCCACCAACCAGCAGCTGCTCGGAGCCGCAGCCGTACCAACATAGCCCAGGAGGGGGAGGCAGAGGCCAGCTCCCAGGAGTCACTACAGGAGCTGATGCCAGAGGAGGTGCTCGTAATTTCACTAGGAATCAGCCCTCAGACTGTCCCTGGGATGATGTCAGAGAATGAGGTAATGTGACTTGAGTTAATGTCCTCATTTGCCAGGGAGATGATGGAATAAATTCAGTGCATTATTATGTCCTGCCACGGAAAGAGAGTTAGACCTCTTAGACACTGTTATGGGTTTTATGATTCTTTGTATGTACCTGGGAAAACTATGCATTTCAAGGAACAAAACAAGACTAAAAAAGGGGAAAAAACAACTTGAATTTTAAAGAAAACCAACCTGCTGATCCAGATTACATGTTTATCGGTGCCTATGAATTAGGTCATAACTGTAGCAGGAATGACTCATGTCAGAGCAGGGTTTACAGCCACATGTTTATAACCAGACTCTCTCTCTCTTTGCGACTTTGTAGGTTTTGAACTTGCACATGGGTGATGGGGTCTCGGGTGATGGCCCCGCTGATGATACTAAGCTGCACGGGAAACCAGACAAAACCCTGCGCTTCTCACTGTGCAGCGACAACTTGGAGGGAATCTCAGAGGGTCAGCCTGTCTTCTGATGACTGATTAAAACATGGCAAAACACAGTTTGTTGTAATGTTTTGTTTAGTTTTCAAAGTAATATGACAAAGTGCACAGTCTCTTTTTATGCAAAGCAAATCAAAAACGATACTAAAGTAGTTTTACCATTTTTAGTACATTAAGGTCATAGCTAGTTTATAATAAGCTATGGGGTATGATTGAAATGTAATTGTTTTTTTGTTCATCTACCTAAGGACCATCCAATCGTTCAAACTCCGTGTCCTCCCTCGACATGGATCGGGAGTCTGTTTCTGAGCTGGGAGCTGAACCCTCTGAGAACAACGGGGCAGAGGCTCTGCAGCTTTTGGAGCATGAACATGGTATCCACTTGCATCTTTGCATGCTGCTAAACAAACAACAAAAACAAAACTAAAGCCTATAAATGAATAAAAAAACCCACAAAGATTGTAGATGAAAAATGAGCAGGCTAAGTCTTCCCTTGTTTACGATCGTACGTCTCCTTCAGCCACCACACAGGACAACCTGGATGACAAACTGCGCAAGTTTGAGATCAGGGATATGATGGGCCTGACAGATGACCGTGACATCTCTGAGACGGTCAGTGAAACCTGGAGCACCGATGTGCTCGGCAGTGACTTTGACCCAAATATGGATGATGATCGACTGCAGGAAATAGCAGGTGCACACACTTTTTTGTTATATTTGTATGTAGGCTTTCACTCTATGCATCCGAAGCAAATTAATGAACATACCCAGCCCATTTATTTGCTCAACACAGAGAGCGTCTGTTTTTAGAGAGACTTTGGGAAATGTCATCACCTTGTGGTTTTTAGGTGAAATGGCATCAAAAGGCCCTTTTTTTTTTCCCAGCCTTTGCAATGAAAATACAGATTGCAAATGTTGGATGCAGGGAATGGATATGGGAAATAAAAGTTCTATGGGTCTGTGTTTGCACTTATTTTTCTGGATAACAATTATATCTTTCACAATTCCATGTATTTATTGCAAATTCAGTTTTCATGCTGTTATAACTTTAAACAAAACCTTGTTGAATGTGTTTGCAATTTAGGACAAACACAATATTCATATTTTGATGCCAGAACTTTAACAGAAATTGCAGATTTACCAAAATTGGTTTATCAGTCATCCTTCCATTCATCAGACGCTCCTGTAAATTGACATTGAAAATGTCAGCTCGCTCTATGACAGCAGTCATAATTAGTTGATCTGTAACCTGACCAGCTTCTGCTTCACTCTGTTAGGACAAAACTGGGAAGGCATAACGAGTTCAAAGCTTAACAAGTTCATCTGCTGTAAAACTACAGACTGAAAATGAGGAAATGTTTGCGTGTTTGTGTTTCCCTTTTGTTTTTTTTGTTGGTGTTTTTTCCCCTGCTTATCCCTCTCTTTTTCGCTGACATTCACTCAGTCCCCGCAGTCTTATTGACCTTGGTTCCTTCTCATTTGCATCCACCATTTTTCATTCTTCGGAATATGGCGTTGGGGGACTTTTCCATCATTAAGTGAATTTACAGCGATTTCCTTATGTGTTTTCTCCAAGGGATTGGGTTATGAGATGCACATTAAATATCCATTAATACCTCATTATCCCTCTGATAAGATTACCATGATAATGAGGCAGAAATTCTAATTGTTTCACTTCTTGTTGTGCCACTCATTTAATCATCCACCTGAAAGACAAGTACTCTGCGCCCCTACCTTGAGGACTGTAAACACGGACAGCGGGATGGAGCTCTCCCACTGTCAGTGAAAGTCCTGCCCCCGCCAAAAACAGCTCACACTGTTGTCTGGGTGCTGGCATGTTTATATTCTCATGGTGTGTGTGTGTGCCATGAAGTGGAAGCGATATGTAGCAGGGAGTGCAGCCACCACGGGTTGACTTTTTGGTCATGAGCCCTGAACACTGACTCCCACTCACACCTGCTTGCTCGGTTTCCCCCTCCTCTGCATTTTTCCGCCTTGTTAAGTCGCCACTTCCCAAATGGAGACGGAGCGACGAGACACTGAAGACTTTGTAGGAGGGTGGACAAAGCAGTAATTTGGTTGTGAATTATGCTACGCTTAATCAACAGCTCAAAGTCGTGGCCCTGGAGGCCAGTGAGGGATGAGATGTTACTATTAACCTCTGACCTCTGGCACAGTGGTGGATGGGCCTGTGGGTCCCAGTATGTAATGCATGTGACCTCCTAATGTGTCTGTGTGTTGAACTCGCCATCTCTGATTCAGAACCCCTTCGCACGGCTCAGTGGATTATATTTTTGCTTACCTCCAAGCAAATTTTGTTCTTCAGAAGTCGTACCCAAAGGCACAATGTGATGGAGCAATTTTTAAGTTTAGATTAAATGAGCTTCGGTGTCATGAATGGCTATACAATCATTTATTAGTAATTCAATAAAAATGCCCATTATTTACCAGTTTAAAGTTTTTATTGTAGAAAATTAGCTTCTTTTCATTGTATTTTAGTATTTCAATTGACCTACAACAGAAGGAATTTAAAGATTTTTCAAATTTGTAAAATAAAAAAACCCCTAACATTTGTGTTTATATAATGCAAATCATTACTTTAATCCAGTTTGTTAAAAAAAAGAATAGTCTGACTTGTTGCTTTTGTGTGCAATCTTTTGTCTAAGCCTTGAACTTGATGCAACTGTAATTGTTTTATTGCTGCTTTAACACTTTCCTCCACAAAAAAAAAAAAAAAAAGAGGTTAACTCTGTATCTTTCTGTCTTCTGTTCCCAGGGGCAGCTGCAGAAAGCATGCTCGGCAGCCTGCTGTGTCTTCCTGGCTCCGGTTCAGTTCTGCTGGACCCCTACGGCTCCACCATCTCCGAGACCACAAGCGAAGCCTGGAGTGTGGAGGTTCTTCCCAGTGACTCAGGTGGGCGCGCAGGTTCGCTCTGCCGCAGCACACACGCGCTTTTGCTTAGGTTATTGTCTCATTTATTGTGCCTCAGCAGCGTGACGGCCTCGGATGTGCGTTTGAACGGGCATGTTTATGTTTCTTCAGTATAGTGCGGAGGGGGGATGGGATGCCAGGTGTGGTGGTGCTGCATTCCACACCAAAAACATGTGCGTGCATCTGTCATCATATTTGTGTGCACTTGCCTGTCTTTCAGGGCAGATCTGCCCGTGCCAGTAAAAGGCAGCTAAGGGTTTCCTTGGAGGGACCACCAGGTGTGTTTGCACCTGTGACAGAGCAGCGGGGAGGGAAGCACAAGGACGGCAGCTGTCCTCAGTTTACTGTCAACTTATATAGTGTCAGTTCTTTATCTGGGCAGGCTGAACACTGTGCTGCTTTGTGACTCATAGTACCTTATATTTTATAATTCCAGTAATCATCCAGAGCGCGGTGTTTCATACCTTGTGGTGCTTTTTACTCTTTAAAAAATTACCCATTACACTTCAGCTGTGCTTGATAAGTGAACAGGCAAACCCAACCTTATGTCAATTACAGATTTTGTGCTTGACTTCCTGTTTTGAAAATAAGTGCTTTGCGAAAATCAATAGAGAGCTGTATTAACGGTGTTAAGCGTTTCTTTGAAAAGCTCGGGCTTATGTTAATTAAAGCAGTGCTTTATTTCAATATGTGTAGTGGAACCCAAAAAAAAATGACACGCATGAGTGTCTTGATTGCTTTTTGTTCCGTTTGCTCCCCATGTTCTGCTCAATAACAGTGCAATCCCAGGCTTTCTTTACGTGGAGTGCTTGTTTCATGGGCAGGCAGCAGAAAACTACACTCTGAAGAGCACTTCATCAACACATTATTACTAACGAGCATGCAAATGAGCGCTGCTGTTAGAATGAAGCCTCTGGGTTCGACCCAACAGCTCCATCGGGTAGCCGTAGAATTGGATACGGTAGCTTTATTGTTTGGATTGGCAGTTATAAGACATGATTATGTACGTTTGTTGTATATGTTATATATGTGCATGCTTATTTTTCTAATAATAAGAGAAGAGGTTGAATTGAAGAGTAGCCATCTGTAGCAAAATAAAATGAATACAGTGGGAGCGGAATTTTTTTTTTTTCTCTAAACAAAACACTTTGTTGCCTCGCTTTTTTTGTGATTTTTGCCTTTTTGTTTTGTCTTGTTTTGGGTTTATCTGTAGAAGCCCCAGATCTGAAGCAGGAGGAGCGTCTTCAGGAGCTGGAGAGCTGTTCTGGGGTTGGCAGCACGTCAGATGACACAGAGGTCAGAGAAGTCAGCTCCAGACCCAGCACGCCCGGCCTCAGCGTTGTCTCAGGTATGACTTTAAACA
Organism: Kryptolebias marmoratus; assembly: GCF_001649575.2. NCBI lineage: Eukaryota > Metazoa > Chordata > Actinopteri > Cyprinodontiformes > Rivulidae > Kryptolebias > Kryptolebias marmoratus. The sequence continues at coordinate 12,655,650 of NC_051430.1, read as the reverse complement.
ACACGTATCTGCCCTGTTTCTGTGTTTGACTATGCAGTTCTTTTTGTCTTTTGGAAAGTCATTATTTAACCTATATTGCTGCATTCAGGTGGAAAAAAACAAGCCAACTTTGCACCTCCTTTTCCTTTCTTTTTTTTTTTTGTGTAGAGCACTCATTTTTCTGGGAGGGTTGTTAACCTGCATAGTGGCACCGGTGTAAATTTCTCTGAATGACACAGAGGTTAATGCTGGTTGTCTTGTCCGTGGGCTCAGGTGGACATGCAGTGTTGATGCGTGTGAAGCAGTTCCGTAGATTAAGAAGCCAGCGGTGACATTCCTGGCTCTGCTCACAGGGAAAAAGTCCCACAGGATCCGGCCGATGGATAGTCTGCTTCTGATGATCATTCTTATCTGTGACTCTCCCTTAACCCATGGGAGCTTACGCTACCAATTTAAAGTTCCCACTGGGTTCCCACCTGAAAGAGACCATACAGCATAGTCCAAAGAGAAACATATCCCCTTTTTGTTTCAAAACCACTGCACATGCAGTTTTTATTTTTGTTGACTGCTGTCAAGTTAAAAGCCTCTTTCTGCAGAGGTAATGTTTCTCCAAGTTTATTTGATAGGGACAGACACACATTTACATAGACAAACTGAATGAAACAGCAGTCCCATGTTAGCATCATGGTGCAATAGCAACAGCTAATTCGCAGCACTTGTCCCTAGATGGGCTTTTTAAAAAAAAAAAAAATTAAAGTAAAATCATTTGAAATAACACAACATAATATATACAAACAGAGAAGTGTAAAGAAATTAAAAATGAGTACAGGTCTGTTTTTGACATAACCAGAGTTTTGTTTGATTTTTGAACATACTATAACTGGTTGCAGACTTTAAGTGAACAGGAAGTGAGTTCCAAGCTGCAGATCCTCTCACAGACAGTGCACTTTGAGCAAAAGTGGTTCTTCGAAAGGGGACCTTACAATTTCCCTTCAAAGCTGCTCTGGTAGCTCTACTATTGCCCTGCAGTCTCTGTATGCAATCGCTTAATGGTATTGGTGCTAGTCCATTTAAACACTTAAAAATCAGTTTTAAAACGTTATAATTTAGAAAATTTGTAAAATCCAAAATGCCAAATTTAGCCAAAATACGACAATGATGGAATCTAATTGGCTTTTGATGTAAAACCTTTAAGGCCCGATTATAAAGACTTGCTAGTGGTTTGAGAGTAGTTTGATTAGTCTGAGACCAGACAGTAGCTCCATAGGTAAAATGTGAGAGGATCAGTGAGTTCATAAACATCTCTGCACAGTGAAGTGTCAAACAATGTCTAATAATTTTAAAACAGTTTATATTTGACCTAACAGTTTTGCAGATTTTATCAACATGACTCTTGAAAGTTAACTGAGCATCCAAAATTATTCCTAAATATTTTTCTTGTGAAACTTGTTCAATAGGGTCCCCATGGATCTGAATATTCAAAGACTGTAATGAGGTTTTCTTAATTGAAAAGCAAATGCACTTTGTTTTGTTTGTATTGAGAGTTAAGCAAGAGTCCTTTAGCCATGTCGATAATCTCTGCAGACTGCTCTGAAGTTTTTCACTGACAGCAGTACCGCTTTTGTCCGATGTATAAACAATGGTGTCATCAGCATACATTTGCAGATTGACTTCAGGACAAATGTCAGGAAGACTATTAACATACAAACTGAAAAGAACCGGACCTAAGATGGTTCCTTGCGGAATCCCTGTTGCAATTTTGCAGAAGACAGATTTACTGTTATTAATAACAACACATTGTTCACGATCTTCCAAATACGATTTAAACCAAGACAATGATCGTTCTGAGAAATTAAATGATGAAAGCCTTGAAATTAGTAAATTGTGGTTCACTGTATCAAAGGCCTTTTTCAAATCAAGAAAAACTGCACCAGTAATTTGTCCCTTGTCAAGTGATAGTTTAACCTTTTCAAGCAGCAAACTTATAGCGGTCTCTGTGGAATGTTGACGCCTGAAACCAAACTGAAGCGGATGCAAAAGACTGTTACTTTCTAAATGTAGTAACAGTTGTTCCAAAATAATTTTCTCCAGCACTTTTGACATGACCGGAACCAGACTTATTGGCCTATAGTTGCTGATTTCATGTCGACTTCCTGATTTAAAAATCGGTTTCACCAAAGCTTTTTTCCATGCATCGGGAAATTGCCCTGTTCTAATGGAAATGTTGACTATATGAGTTAAGGGTTCTACTAAAATGTTACTGTATTTTTTTAAAAACATAGCGTCTAAATTATACATATCCTTTGCGTGAGAATTACTTAAACTGTTAATGGCTCTTTGAACATCAGAGTAATGAATTTCCTTAATCTCAAAAAGATCAGAACACTTTTTGGTCTGTTTTATACAATGTGTTTCCATTGGAGCTGGCTGAAACTGTGATGCCAAATCTTTAACTGAAGAGAGGAAATAATCATTAAACATTGTTGCCAGCTTAGCAGGATCAGTTATGGTTTTTCCTGCTGTTGCGAGTTCATATTTATGTTTAGTGTGTGCATTGGCATTCAGTAAACTGTTTAGTTGTTTCCAGATCGTCTTACCATTCCCTCTAGCTTCTAATAAGACATTTGTGTAATATTTAGCTTTGGATTTGTACATTTCTTTAACTATTTTGTTCCTCAAACTTTTAAAAAGCAGCCAATCTGTGGTCCTTTTATTTTTAAAAAAAGATTTTAAAACATAGTCTCTCTTTCTCATTAACAGCCGAATGTCATCCGATATCCAAGGTAGCTGTGTTTTTCTTCGGCCCTTTGTATGGGTTTTAAGAAACGTATTCATAGTATTACAAACCTTGAGAATACATGTATTGCAGCAATCATTTATCTGATTATGGCTGGAAACTTCATCCCAATTAATCTTGGCTAATTCGGCCTCAAATTTAGGTACATCCTGTCTTGGAATTTGTATTATGGTCTGTTTCTGAGTATTATAGCGACTAACAAAGCGATTTTGAGACAATTTTCTGGCAATGAGAGTAATATTGTGGTCAGATAAGCCGCACACCAAGTTATAGGATTTTATGATTCGACCAGGTTTATTTGAAAAAATTAAATCTATTAAAGTTTGACTGTTTTTAGTAATACGAGAGGGACCTTGAATTAACTGGTGAAAATCAAATTTTGCTGTCAGTTCTCCAAGTGTTTTTTTCAATTTATTGTCCATCCAGTTTATATTAAAATCTCCCAAAATGATTACTTCACTGTTGTTTCTAAATCCTGATAACAATTCCTTTAAATTATATTAAAAAGTTGTACTACAACTTGATGGTGGATTGTACACCACCACAATGTTAAAATTCATACGAGGTGAAAGACAAACATTTAAACACACAGATTCTATTGATATATGCTCATCTATGACTATCTCGTTGATGTTAAATGAGTCTTTTATGTAAATTAATACTCCCCCTCCTCGCCCCACAACTCTATCCTTTCTGAAACATTTGTATCCAGGTACATCAATCATATTAGTTGGAATGTTATCAGTTAGCCAAGTTTCACCTAGACATAGAAAATCCAGATTAGATCCCATTAACAATGTTCTTATTTCCTCACATTTGTGTAAGAGACTTCTTATATTTAAATGTCCTCCAAAAATACCTTTAGGCTTAAGTGCAGGGTCCCAGACCACTCTAGCATGATTGACAGTCTGAAAAAAGAAATACTGTCTTTGTTTGTTTATTGCCTCCATATGTAATGTTTTTGGCTTACGTCGTTGAGTCGTTGAGTCTCTTTTGTCCCTCATGTCCCCCTAATTGTGTGTTGGCCACAGGTATCAGTGCGACGTCAGAAGACATCCCTAATAAGATCGAGGACCTGCGGTCAGAGTGCAGTTCAGATTTTGGTGGGAAGGACTCGGTGACCAGTCCAGATGGGGAGGAGTCGAGCCACGGTAGGACAGCTCCACTTCCCCGCAAAGCTGTCAAATGCCTATCTGGTCAAATCCACATTAGTCAAAGCTGTCTGTTGCTGTCGCTTTGACAGCTGCCACAAAACTAAACCACTGTTTTGCTCCCTAAATTTTTAAGTCTCAAAGTTTTTACAGAAGGAAAAATCTTTTTTTTTTTATTGCTTTACTGTAGAGCCACCTGGTTGTTTTGTTTTACTTAATCATGCTCTTATTGTTTTTACTCGCTGCATGCATTTTTTATACCTTTCTGGTTTAGTAAACACTGTTAATAGTTCTTTTTTTTTTTTGCCTTTCTGCAGGAGCCCACAATCTGACATCTCCTCCCTCACAGGCTGAGTCCTTACTGGCCATGTTTGATCCTCTCTCCTCTGGTGAAGGTAATTTTCGGTCTCACTATTTTTCACAACCAATGAGAGCTCGAACCGACTACCATTATGCTCCTACTCTAATGTCATGGAGTCACCGAGCAGCTTGAATTAACCAAAAGATTTTCACTACCCTTTACTCTGACTTGAAGGCATAAACTATTAGTAGTACAGATGAAATGTTTCTGCAGTCCCCTAATTTAGCAGCCCAGAAACCTTTTTAGCAGTCTTTGATTCTGCTTCTGTGTGTTTTGTTTGTAGCATAAATAGGTATTTGAGAGTAATGGTAGGGGCTGTTTGTCTAAGGCAAGGTGAAGGGATGACAGGTTGAGAGACCTCACCTCAGGCTCTTTGGCACTGTCCCCCTGTCCCACTGTGCACATGGCACGAGGCTGCCATTGGAAGCAGTTCAGGAGAGAGTCTACCCTTGGAACAGGTGGCCTACCTACACCTACGGCTCGTCTCCCACCAACATCTCTCTTTAACTTTCTCCCTGATTTTTGAGGAAGGGTTTTTTTTTCCTGCTGACTGTTGCTTTTCAGAACTAGCTGGGCTGTTTTGGTATAAAACAACTGTGCTCCAATATTTAACATATATTTTGTTGATGAAGTTTTTGAAAACAGTTAAACATGCTCTCATGTAGAAAAATCAGCTGTGAGCTGGTAAACATTTTCTCAACCCCCCCTTTTTTTGTTTTGTTTTTGCTCTTCTTACTTTAGGTTCCTCCACTGGGACAATAGTTCGACCCAAAGTGCACTATCCCAGGCCCAATCACCCTCCCCCTGATCCACCTATCCCCGAGGCCAGTGCCCTGGGGCACGATATACGCCACTCTCTTTTCGCACCACACAGCTTGGTCCAGGGTGAGCTGGAGCACACAAAGCAGCGTCACTCCTTCCCCGACAGGCTGGTGCGCAGCCGCAGCTCTGAAATCGTGTGCCCCGGGCGCCGGCCCACAAGTGACCCCGGCCTCAACAGACGGGTGGCAGTTGAAGAGCGCGACCCTGCCGGGGCCTTCGCCTTAGGACCTTCCTCATCACCCTGCAAGGACTCTCTGAAAGGAGAGGTAAGATGCTATATTTAGTAGTGCTTTGGCTGTATAGGGTTGTTTATTTGTTTGTTTTGTTACAATTTTTATGATCGTATTAAACTGGCTCAGATTATTGAAACACCACACAATACAAACAACAACAACAAAACCCTGGACTAAACTGTTGCTCTATTGCTCTGTATTATTTGAGTTTTAGAGGCTAATATAGAAAACTAATACTGATAAGGACTTATATTAAACCGTAACTGTTTATATCAGCTTTTGTTAACAGTTCATTCAATGACAAATTAAAAAAACTAAATCAGTTTTCCTCTCCAGCTGTGGGGGAGAAAAGATTTAAAGAACAAGAATAATAAGTCAAATTCTCCTGTCAGTTTCATGTTCTTATATACAGTACTGTGTAAAAGTCTTGATCCATTACTCATTTCCTCATATATCTTGAGTTTCTTGTAATGATTTAAAGTGATCCTGATGAATAGTTTTCCAGTTGTTTTTTAGACTTTGGCTGCTTTTTCCTCCCATTTTCTGTCCACTTCCTGTACCTGACTATGACAACGTATTATATTGAAGGAAATGAATAAGTGAAGGACAAAAACAGAAGCATCAGATCGAAATATCTAAAAAGTCTCTACAGCAGGGCATGGGTGAAGGATTTGACAAACTGCCAAAGCAGAGAGACGTATGGTTATTTATAGGGCAAATTCTATCTATTCCTGGTTTTTGCTCCTGGGCAGACAGATCAGTATTTGCTAGGACAAATGATAATCAAGCAGTGATGACGAACTTGGGCAGTGCTGCAGATTTCTCATTTCCCTAATTGTTGAGCAGGAAGCTATGGCTAAAACTGAAAACAAAACTGAAACGTTCATACCTCAAAAAAGTCCATCTCAAACACACTGAACTGAACTGTTCCCCAAATGAGACCGGACAAACGGCTGTAACTCATCAACCTTTGGAGTCAGCCTGATTCAAGGTGGCTGCCACAGCTGATCGACCTTAACCAACACAAAAATGGCAATACCTTAGACAAATTAACACTTACTCGAAACGCCAATATTTCTCACAGTGTTATAGGAGACTGTGCATAACTTAATGTGCAAGGTTTGACCAAAACAGCTATAACTCCGTCTCTTCTCATGATAAGATGATAGTTTTTACACTGTGGCATGATGGGTAATGAGCCAAATTCATTCCTTTAAATACTAGGCCTTTAATTTATAATAAGCTGACATTTTAAAAAGCCTTGATTATTGTTTGAAACTTGCTTTTCTTTGTTGACGTTTTGTTTTAAGTTTGTTTATTGAATGCTAAATTAATACAGAGTGAAGAGAATAGGCTGAGTGCACTTCGAGTCTTAAGTATGTTTGGTAAATGTCCATTATACTTTCAGCCACTTTTTAACTTAATTTACTTATTTATATATTTCCCTCAGAAGTCTCCTTTTTAAATAAAGTTTTTGCTTTTGTCTCATTATAATGTTGTTCTTACCTTTTCAAAGGTGGAGGACAGGAAAGACAGTGATGATGAGAAGTCTGATCGCAACAGACCATGGTGGAAGAAACGTTTCGTGTCAGCCATTCCCAAAGGTAACAAACCAAAAAGAAGAAAGTGGAGAAAAAGAAGGCTACTTATTTATTTTAGGCATTCAGTTTTTTCCTGAAACGGAAGAAAAATCGTTCATTTAAAAATGATTCTTTCGGTAGCAACCTTTTTCATTTCTTGACATAGTTAGATAAAAACTTTTCTTATTCACAAGTGACACGAAAAGTAACGCTTTAAAGGACAAAGCAAAGCCGATTTATAATGTGAGAAGGAGAAGGATGATCTATTGCTGGCAAAATTCTGTTTGGGAAATTGTTTCTTGTTGCTAGAAGTTACTGCGGAGACGTGTCCGTTTCTTTTTCTCCCAGATCTCACGAGCTGCAGAGTTGCACAGCCTTTTCAAAGCTGATCAGTCACTAAAGGAGCTTTAGTTGTGTAGATTGTGTGGCTGTAGCCCTCCCAGCAGTGCTGTCAGCAAGCAGCTAATGGTCATTAGATAGACCTCTCTGTCATCAGCACTGATAGATGACACATATGTTGTTGCTGTTCTACTCTATAACTATCTCTCATACATCTGTCTGGAAAATAATGAGCTGTGCCCACATGGAAGGGCTGCTTATTATTCTTTGAGATAATGATTTTTCTTTAATAAACAATAAAAGGATATTCAGAAAATGGAGAACCGCGTTCACATGAAGCGAGAGCTGTGAAGCCCAAAGCCAGCCTCTCTAATAGAGTCGCTCATATTTGTCTTGCTGCTCTGCATGGTGACGCTCAGTCAGTTGTCCTGCAGAGTGGCAGCCTGTGCTTGAAAGGCCAACCCTGTCTGTTGTTGTTCCTCACAGTGCTGTATTGGACGGCCGAGAGTGATGTCCCAGGTAACGCTTCCCGCGCTGTCGTCAACCCAGCTAGCTTTTACTGCTGAAGCCGGTGGCTGCGTGCCACGCTGCTTTGTAGCTGTCGCCTCAGAGCTGTAGATCTGTGATGTGACATGGTGTAGCCTGAGTCACACAGTCACGCTCCTCATACGTGCATCTGTTTTAACACCCCCTTTTCTGTTATTTTTTTGTTTGTTTGTTTTTTGCTACAGTGTCATTACATTGTTTGCATAACACAGAATATCAGTGTGGAGATGATTCATTAAGTTTTTCATCTGCTGCCGAAGCATAGACTTGTGTTTATTCAGTTAGCGATGCGTTGATTGAATAAACGTCTGCAGGAATTTTTGCATTTCTTTTTATCCTGGATGTTTTCTGAATCACACTGGACCTTTGTGAAATTCAGCTGCTAGCCAAAGGTTTCATTCTTAAGTCCAATTTATTTATTTTTTGGTTTGTATTTTGCTTATTTTGATTTAAAGTAACTATACATCAACAAAAAATAACTTGATACTAAAGTGGCTGTGAGTCGGTGATGCACTATGAGCCTGTGATAATATCATAGTGAAAGAGGTGTTGGTCTGCCCCGGTCAGTCATCTCATGTCTCTCCTCCACAGCTCCGATCACAGCTTTTAAGAAAAGGGACAAACAAGAGAAAAGCGATGCAGCCCAGGAGCGCGTCCCACAAGGTCGGTAACAAGTTGGTTTTAAATCCCTGCTCGCCTAAGACACAAGCGCCATGATATGGGTTTTTGTTTTAACGCGGCCTGTTTCTGTGTGGTTTGTCAGATGAGCCGTTGCCCCGACAGAGCAATCAAGCCCAGGCAGCTGAGGACATCCTGGACAAGTACAGGAACATCAAGAGGCCCAGTCCAAGTGACGTAGCCTCAGCGGGGGCCTCTTATGATGGACCGGGAGGTTCGGGGAATAAAACATGCACGCACACACAGGAAATGCTCTCGCAGTAGACAAAATATTGAGTTTTTATTTTTTCTGTGCTCGCAGATCTTTGTGTTGAGGACAACGTGAACGACCCCCCGAGAGAAGACGCTCTGCAGAACATTTCTGCTGATGACCTGCCAGACTCAGCCAGCCAGACGGCACAGCGACATGATTCCAAGTTCTCTTTCAGGTTACACGCTCGACACACTGAGGAAAAACGAATCTTGCAGTTGCCTAATGTTTAATTTTTCAAGCAAAGGTTGTCATGTCATTATTAATTAGTCTTGTTTTTTTTTCTCCCAGTGATGCTAAGAAGAAGCTGAGGTTAGCTTTGTGTTCTGCAGACTCCGTAGCTCTCCCCATCATGGCACCAGCAACCACACGTAACGGGCTTCCTGATCACATGGATCCTGAAGGTAGGAGTCCTTCATTATCCGTCCCACGTTGGTATTTTTTTTTTCCCGAAGAGTTTTATTGAGGCAATAATACAGAGTAAATTGGGATTGCTGGACTGATTTTGATCTCCTTGTAATGATGAATAAGGGATAATGATTTTAAAATGTGTGTACCAAACAGTGCAATTAACACTTCGAGCAAGTTTTACAACTTCTCCAGGGTATAGGTATCATTGTCACAGGTCTCCATAGGGACCAGTGTGCATACCCCTGATGTTGGCAAACATCCATTCTGCTGAAAGTGTCCTCAAGCAAAATAGCAATTCTGCACAACTCCAGCTTCTGACTCACCTTTGAAAGTTTTGGGCAAGGTCAAAGGAAAATCCCACTGCTGTGTATTAAACCATAACATGTAGTCACATAAATTAGCATTAACCCAACAATTTATCAAATGAGCACAGGTGCTGCCTCACAAAATGAAGCCTTTTATTTTGACTTTCTTCTCAGCCCCACTCGTATCCACAATGAGAACTAACTAACCTTTTAATTGTTTCAGGCTTTACAAAAGATTTTATTATGAACTTCTTATTCACCTTTTCACTCGTAGCTCATGGAGGGTGACCTTTCTGTCCGCTGAGCCACAGCTGCAGGCATAAAGTAACATCTAAATTTCAAGCTATAAGGCGATCATCTTTGGTCATCGGTCACATCGTGATGTGATGGCAGCAGTTTGCTTACACACCACCATCAGATCCTTCGTCAGCAGCAAGTCGTTCAGTCCTGTCTCTCTCGTCCACTTTCTTTCAGACAACGAGATTGTCTGCTTCCTAAAGGTCCAGCTAGCAGAAGCCATCAACCTTCAGGATAAGAACCAAATCGCCCAAATCCAGGAGACCACGCGCTGCGTCAGCCGCTTCGACGCGCGCACCTGCAGGAAGCTGCTGGCTGCCATAGCAGAGGATTACAGGTGAAATCAGGCAACCTCTCCTACATGTAGTCCTGGGCTGTACTTTAAACACTTTTATTACATTATTTCCCAGTATTCTGGTAGATTCAGGATATTTCACATTATTGTTAGGATTCTCTTTCTGTATGATAACTTTTCAACATATTCTTTTATGATAAAATATTTGGTATGCATGAAATTATTGCTGAATGTAATTATTTTTTATTGTGTGAATTTGAAATGTTCAAAATATAGTAATTGTAAAAACTAAAATAAATAAGTTGGTAGGTAGGTTTAAAAATGATAAACTCAGAAATTTAGGCTTATTACCAATTTGGATAATCAAAACTTTCAAACGATAGATCAGAAATTATCCTCCAAACCACTATATTTAGTAAATGACAAGGTTACATTTGTTTTCTTTTTCAAATCAGGAAGAAAAACATTTAGTGGCATGAAATGGTATAGAGGTTTACACAAAAAAAACACCTTTATAGGAAATTTAACCCCTTTTCTGTGATTTATACTAATTCTTGGCAGATGTGCTCGGAGTTGTACAACTGAAATAATGAAACGCTTGTTTTTGTGTGTTTACTTCAGAAAGCGGGCTCCATACATAGCCTATCTAACCAGGTGTCGCCAGGGCCTGCAGACCTCCCAGGCCCACTTGGAGAGGCTCTTACAGAGGGTGTTGCGAGACAAGGAGGTGGCGAATCGCTACTTCACCACCGTCTGTGTTCGCCTCCTCCTTGAACATATGGAGTCAAAGATGCTCGACTTCATTAAAGGTATTTCAGCATCTTCGCTCTTTTTGTTTCTAAAGCCCTGACGAGCACGTTGACTTTCCACCCTTCTGAGCAGAGATTTTTCATCTTCATCTTTATGCCAAATTTATTTTCTGCTGGTTTCAACGTGCTCTTTATAATTTACAAGGCCTTTTCATTAAATCACTCCACAGAGACGAGAATAAACATTCCAAAATAAATATTTAAACACTTAATTATAAAACCATTTTATTTATATATGTATATAATGCGTTGTTTCCAAGTGATATGCTGAAACTCAGTGCAGAAATATCAAGCACAGCACGACACGGGAGGAGTATTAATTCTGTTGTTTTTGTGCTTGCCTCAAGCGTTCCAGGGGTGCACAGCAGCTGATGACAAGACAGCAGCGGTGGAGGATTTTCTGCGCTACTTGTACGGCGCCATGGCCCGTGATGCCATTTGGCAGTATGCAAGCGAAGACCAGCTGCAGGATGCCCAGATGGCTATCGAACGCAGCGTTATGAACCGCATCTTCAAGCTGGCTTTCTACCCCAATCAGGATGGAGATATTCTCAGAGACCAGTGAGTAGCTGCAATGCTAAACAAATTCAGAGGGATTTTGTTTCTCACAGCAAGAAGTATTTTTTTTTTTTCTTTGTTTGTTTTTGATTACAGGGAAAACAGAGGTTTCATGCCCTAATCTGTTTTATCAATGTTTTATCTGCTTTGACAAACATTCACCAACACATTTTTGGAACTTAAAATGTCATGGGAATAGTGTCCTGTGACTTCTGTTTTTTATAACTTTTATAGTTTTAAAAATATTTAACTTCAGTTCCTCAAAACTCTTTGAAATCTGCTTCTAGAAACTTGCTCTATTTTTGTCTTTTTATGCTAGTTTTAGCTTTTAGCTATCATTTTGCTAGCTACTACTTTTAGCTGTAATTTTCTATTTTTAACTACTTTTATTTTTTATCTAGCCTTCTGTTCTTTTAAACCTTAAGTTATAGTTTTGCTACTTTTAGCTATCCTTCTAATTTTATCTTTCAGCTACAGTTTTGCTCTTTTTAGTTCTATTTAACCTTTTAACAGTTCAGTTTTAGCTTCAACTAATTTCAATAATCATTCAAAACTTTACTTTCTCACTGTGACAATGCAGTTTCTCTGGTTTCAGACTGATTTTAGACTTTCTCCTCCCGTTGTTCGCAGGCTTTTCCATGAACACATCCAGCGGCTCTCAAAAGTTGTTACAGCGAATCACAAAGCTCTTCAAATACCAGAGGTATTATCTTGACAGACACTTTTTAAAAAAATTTTTTTTTGTCTCCATGCATTCACAGAAAAGGCAGATATGAATTGACAGCCTGAGTTCTGAAAGCTGACACTATCATTTTTTTTTCCTGGTCGTAGGTCTACCTAAAAGAAGCTCCCTGGCCCTCTGCTCAGTCCGAGATTCGGACCATCAATGCATACAAGACACCCCGGGACAAAGTCCAGTGTATTCTGCGCATGTGCTCCACCATCATGAATCTCCTCAGTTTAGCCAATGAAGACTCTGTGCCAGGAGCAGATGACTTTGTCCCCGTTCTGGTCTTTGTCCTCATCAGGGTGAGTTTTGTCATTTATCTGACGTTGGGCAAATTCAGCCACGTTTTCTTAAACTCATAATTTCTTAAAGTTTTACAATTTTTATTATTATTGTCTTCATCTCAATTAAAATAAGACTAATAATCTGAAAAATTCTTTCACATAACATTGTTGCACTGCAGCATAAAATGCGTATAGATTAAAAAAAAATACATATTTATGATTTAAATCTGTACGCTGTTGCATGAGCTGCTTTGAGCTCCTAATGGTCGCCCATCCCCACGTCTCCTCCCCTCCAGGCAAACCCGCCCTGCCTGCTGTCCACCGTTCAGTACATCAATAATTTCTACGCCAGCCGTCTGAGTGGGGAGGAGTGCTATTGGTGGATGCAGTTCACCGCGGCGGTGGAATTCATTAAGACCATCGACGATCGCAAGTGAAGCAGAACAGCCACCTGTATGGGCAGACTGCGGGGGAAGGAGCCGGGAGCCGGGAGACTGGGAGGCTTCCCAACCAACTGCTCCCTCTGCACAGCTTCCAAAACCTGACTCTCAGCCTGCTCTTTATTTGTATAGCTTGTACATAGCCAGAGACGCTGAAAGAAAACAAAATATATATTACTGTACGTATGTGGACAAATCCAGGTTTCGGTCAAGGTGGGGGGAAAAACGGCTTTGTGGAAAAATTGGCAACATATCAACTCTAAATCTGATTTAAATCTTTCCTTTTTATCGTTTTTTTTTTTTGTTTGTTTGTTTTCCAGTTGTCGTCTTTGACTTCTCGTTCGAAATGTTTTATATATACAGTTACCAATAAGACTTTAAATTTATTTAGAATATAATCTTATACAAAGGGACCAGACTTCCTTGATGATGTTAGCTAATTTGTTTTTCACCTGGGTTAGAGGGATAGCCTCCAAATAAATGACAGTATGTTTATTTCATGCATTTTTCACACAGGGATTTACAATCAGGACTTCTGACGGGGAATTAGTGACCTGCACACAGTTACTCCACACCCTCAATAGGTTCATCCTACAGTTAGGCAGCTCGTCTCATCAATAGTTTACCTAATCTCACCCCGAAACATTCATCAATTTGGACTCGAGGGCCTGCATTTGTATGTGAAATGAAGTGTATTTATTTCTCTCGTCCTATTTAATGCTTCATCTAATATTTCAGAAACGAACATGCATATCATGCCCATTCAGGATGTCAGAGGCGAGCAATGTTACAACAAACCCGACTTGAAGTGCTCGAGTTCGGCAGGCGCTTTTTAGTATTGAGCGGCCCTCGGGCGGGCGGATGCCGAGTGGCGACGATGTACAGGGTCGACTCGTGCACAGAGCAGCAGTGGCATTCAATGGGTTTACGAAAACAGTGCCTTTTTGATGAGGGGCGCTCTTGTACAGGTAGCTACTTCTGATTTTTTTTTTTTTTTCTCCATAGATTATTCCAAGATTGATATGATTCCCTTCCCCCTCTACTCCACACATGCACACTCCCGATGGGCCAACCACGTCTCACTGAGAAACCTCAAGTCCAGCCGCAGGAAGTGGACGTTTCTTATAAGCACGGCTCAGTCTTTTCAGTGCACCTGAGAACAAATACCTTTTCGTTTTATTTCATTTACTTCCTACCTCAGAGTTGAGCCTGATATCAGAACATCTACAGTCACTGTCCTGCGCTTATTACAAACAGTACTGAACTGCATTTACACTGGTGAGGGGGGAAAAAACTGAGCAAACCAGAGATTTGAAGCGAAAGTTAAATATTGACCTACTGTGGTGCTCGTTGTGGTCTCATCACCCTTTATCAAACAAGCCTTAGTTAATGAGCTAAGACGTGATAGTTTTGTATTATGATACCTGAGATGCCACATGTCTCCACATGAGCAGAGTAACTTAACTATTTCGGCTCTCTACCTCCTTAAAAGTTCAAGAAAGGGACTTGTATTTATGTGCGCTTATACCCCCCCCTTCCCCTCCCCCCAATTTAGCGTGCTGTGATATGTGTCATTACATTTTTCCAGTTAAATTTCAACCACGTCTCTTATTATCCACAACTGACTAAATCTCTTTTTTCCCCTCCCCATCCCCTTTAAATCCTTTTTGGTGCGCAGTACTCGCGCCCACATGTATTATAGTTTTCACTAACTTCTCACAGTTACTGACCAGACAGCACGACGCATAGCAAAATAGAATCCAATTAATAAACACTATTGACTTGTTACTGACTCTCAGTTTATGCTAAAGTGGTTTGCGTAGTACGTGGGTGTGTGCTTTCTTTCTTTTTTCTTTTGCTTTGTGAGTGTGCGTGAGATGTGAGTGGTTGACCCTCTGCCTCCTCTTGCATGAAGTCATCGAACGGTCTGCGCATTCTCAGTCGTGATCAGTCGTAGAATAGGATTAGTTTGTGCCACAGGCCTTGTAATTGAACCTGCAAGAGGACGCAAAGCTTCCCTTTGTTTCCGTGACACTTGCATATCAGACCTTCGTATATTTTGCACAGAAACACATGCACGTGTGTGTGTGTGTGTGTTCTTGGAAACTTTTGACAGGGAGCAGTGTATTCTGGCACGTCGATCGTCGACACGGCTACTGTGGTTAAAATATTTGACACACTTATTTTAAGCTGATGAACAGTCACATTAACCGGCAGCATCAGAACCCCCACCACCATCCACCATCCCATTTTTTTGTATTTGTGTAGCACATGAAGTTGTGTGTGTCTGCGCAGTGCACCTCCTTGCAATCAGCGGAATCAATTTGATGAGAAACCCACGCACTGGAAAATCAAGCTGCAGGTTGCATCTATGCTAATTAGTTTTATGTGATGTCACTTTAATTGGGGATACGTACTCCGCACAAATTTGATCAAATTATTTGGACCTGGCTCGTTCGCCGCCACGTCCCCGGGAAAGCCGATCGCAGCCGCTACGGGTGACTTCCTGAAGGATTTATGAAAGCACCAAATTATTGCACAACAAAGTAAATAATTAAATAAATGGAAACGTGACGGTGTCATCAACCGCGCGCAGCCGAACAGGATCAAGAGTCGGTCTGCTCGGTGCACTGCTCCCTGTACAACTGAAATGAAAGACTCATTGTTGGTGGTGGTGGGGGGGGAGTTTTACACCTTTCATCTGATTTTAAATTTATTTGTAAGCTTGCACAACTCTGACATGTGGGGAAAGCCAGTTTGTCTTTACTGTGATTAATGCATTCTGTAAATCTTTAAAAATAATAAAAGAAGCAGACATTTTTTTTCCTCTCCCCATCCCCTTTCCTGTTTTACTCACCTGTCCGTGCTCTGAATGTTGGGCTGTTTTCGGCCTTCTCACACCATTTTAGGCTCATCCATACAAAAGGCTCAAACGATGGATGAGAACAGTATTACAGAAAGAAAAAAATAAATAAAAATGCACAGAGTATAATTGGGACTGGGGGCAGTGGAGCAGCATCGTCCAATCTCGAAGCCACAAATAGCAACCTCTCAGCAAACATTTCATTACTGCTGACAAGGGCTTCAAAGGGTTGTAATTGGAGATTTCCCCTCATCCTTACTTCACCGATTGCCTTCTCTAATACTTTTTTTTTTTCTTCATAAACTTCTTCAAGGGGGTGCTTTGTGTTCCCTGATGATATCTCTCAATTGGTAATTTAAATTCAAATATTAATGTGCGAAGTTAATTAGTTGCGTAAGCCAGTGGGTAGACGGGGCAGATTTAAAGATTGGATCCTGTGATTATTTGGCACCTTACTGATTTCAGACGCAAAGAAGCTCAGGTTTGATTTAAACTGCTGTGCATGCTTTTTTTTTTCTGTTGGGGAAATGCCTTCCTGGGGTTGAACTAGAAGTTGATCCAGGTGAGGCTGAGGATCTTTTTTTAAATTCTTTTATTTTGACTCGTCTGTGGTTTGCACTGATGTCATTCTGCTCCTTGAAGACATCAGCAGGCCTCGGGTCTCACCCAGATGGCTGTGGGATAACAGATGATCAGTCCAGCGGGACTCATGCATGACTTCACATGTTGGTGTGGTACTTCCTGACTGGAGGGGGGGGGGACGATGCCCTCCCACCTTAGCATCAGACAATGATCTCATAATGTCCAAAAAAAACCCTCTCAGTTCCTGTTGTGTGGAAATAAAAGCAGCTTGTTCCCATAGCTCACCTATTACGACATAGAGAAAAAGAAGTCACTTATGTGTGACTATTCCTTTTTTATTATTATTATTTCTTTAAAACAATATATTCATAGCTTTATTCCTTTACTCATAAATTAAAGGCCTTAAAGATGTTATGTACAATCCCATGTGATATTGCAAGATGTCATTCAGTTCGTGTTCTGAGTTACTCTCAGCTACTACCACTCCAAATTTGAGATGGATATCTGTTAAATTGACTGAGTTGTGGCCATTTTTGTCCTTGCTACTATTGATTAGTTGTGGTGGCCATCTTGAATTAGGTCGACCCCAAAAGTTAATGAGTTGATGATTTACATCCAATGATTACGTCCTGAAAGTGTCATTAAAATCAGTCCAGTGGTTAATTAAATATTCTGCTAACAGACTGAAGTTTTAGACAAAGAACTCGTGCAACGAGTAGTGCTTGGACTATGTGTTGTGAATGACTCTCAGCTACTATCACACTAAGGTTTAGTACAACATCTCTTATCTAGACAAACTGAGCAGCCATTTTTTTTTTTTGTTATTTAAGGACTGTTAGTTGTGGAGGTTGACATCTTGAATTGAACTGACTCCAAAACTTAATCTTTTGTTGAGGCACATCTAATAATTATTTCCTGTAATTATTTAAGTTCTCTGAGGTCACTTAGCTGTGGTGGCCATCTTGAATTGGGTTGACTCCACAGGTTAATCACTTGTAGATGTACAACCAGTGATTACTTTCTGAGTTTCATTAAAATCCATCCTCTGGTTCATGAGATATTTTACTAACAAACAAACACACAGTCAAGTGCAATAACATTGTTGCCTCTCGGCGGTGGGTGATAACTGTACACCTGACTTTTACCAAGCAGCTGAGGCTCACAGAAACAGGACCACCACCCACTTTTGACCTACCACCCTCCTGAACTACAGCCCA
This sequence comes from Kryptolebias marmoratus, assembly GCF_001649575.2. Taxonomy (NCBI): domain Eukaryota; kingdom Metazoa; phylum Chordata; class Actinopteri; order Cyprinodontiformes; family Rivulidae; genus Kryptolebias; species Kryptolebias marmoratus. The sequence goes on along the minus strand of NC_051430.1, from coordinate 12,638,126 downwards.
CACAGCTGAAGTCTGGGTGTAATACCACCGGTGTCCGGCAGATGGCAGACGCGCCATTCCTGAGGACGGTGAGCAGGTCTGATCTAAGAGACAAAGAAGTCCACCGAGCTCCACGTTAAAGACGATTTGAACCTGCTGTCTGGCAGGGTTTCTAAATTACATCGTTTACTTTTTATAACACTAATTATTATAATTATTCCAATAATATTTTTGTGTGAAAACAGTCATTTTTTTATTTTAGCTTTATGATAAAATATATATTTGCTGTTACGCAAAATTCAGCGTGCCCCCTCTCCTTTATTTTGTATCCTCTATATGTCAAACACCTCCATAACTGACCAATCACGCGGCCTGTTTTTTAACCCTTCACGTGCGGATATTTAAACACCTCCACCCTGCGCGCGGTGCACACATGTAGCCGGACTTCACCTGCTGGCAGTGGCGGGCGAAATCTCTCCTCTCAGGACAAAAACAGCACGAGGCAGCAGCACGTCAATTAAATTAAAACGGGGGGGACAGAGGAGCGCGAGGGGAGGGAGGGAGGGAGGGGGGGTGCCTAAATGAACAAAATGTCAAATACACATATTAAAACTTAAATGAAACAGCCGCAAGGATGGAGGCAGATGAGAAGATTAAAACTCAAAGGGATACCGAGTCTCAGTGCCCAGAGGTGCTGATATTGAAAGAGATGCAAATGGTAAAAGTGAGCACCACTCTCCGGAATAATTTCAGCCTTTTTAAACTGCACAGACAAAAGGGTGAAGGAGGAAAAAATAAATAAATTAAAAAAATTTTAGAAAAGGAGATTTGTGCCTTGTAAGGAAATAAAAAACACTTTAGCTTTGTTTCATTATAAGGTTGCTGTTATTATTAGGGGCCACAATAGATGTGTTGCTTTAAAAAACAACAACAACATAAAATGTTAAAAGAAAGTAATGAATCGCACAACATTCCCTGTATTCCACACACACAAGAAAAAAAACATCAATTAGATAAAAGTGTCAGTTACAGTGGCGTTTCTGCGTCCGCCTTCCTTATATTTTGCTTATATCATTAGAAAAAGAACAATTTTCACAGTCTGTACTAATCACCTCTGAGAGAAAGAGTGGGTGGTGACATTAAATTGAACCGTGGAAATGGAACAGGAATTAGATGCACTTAGCCATCACATGTTAATGGCAGCAATCAACAGCCAATTACCCAGCGTACTTGAGTACCTTGACAAGTGCAGGTGTAGCCTACAACTAACACGGGCCCTCTTTTGTGTATTTTCATAAATTCGACAGTAAACTCCCTCTCTGATTGAGCGTGCACGGTTCATTCAGGTTGCAATTAGGCCATATTGTTAGGGGAAGTGTCAAGTGTTGATTGGAAGGAGAAAAAAAAAATCCCCAAAGAGCATAAATCTGTGCACTTCGTCTGCATGTATGTAAATCAATAAAGCTGCGGTTTGTTTATATTAAAATGCCCTTCGCTGCTATTGCCTTAAGAATTGCCCATACAGCTTACAGTTGTGCTGATTTGAATGTTTTGTCAGAAATGTGTTGGCCGAGAGTCTCCCCCCCCTCCACCCCTGCAGTTGGACAGAGCTGTGGTGTCTCTGCCTGGCATGGCCCTCACTCTGAACATGATCTAGGCTGAAGATCAGCTGCTGATGCTGATGATCTCTGTCACCAGAGTGGATTTCAGGGCTCAGCTCTGGCCGTTGCCCTGACAAATTCCAGAAAACCAACGCAGACGTGCCATGCACACGCATCAGATCGCCCCACCCCGCCCAGCCCAGTGGAGGGCCAGCACTCTTCTGTGACCCACTTTGATTATTCTGTCCTTAAGCAACAGGTGATGGGCTTCCCCCGGATGTCGTCTGTGTCGTTGGCCTCTGTTCAGAGGCGGCGTTCAGGACCTGGGGAGAGGCTGGCTTGGCAACATGCCCGATCTACAAGTGAGCTGTCCTATCACTGACATCAAGTAGGCTGAAGATGTCATGTCTTCATCCTGTGAGAGTTCAATTCCCCTTTCAGAAAGGATCAAGCTCTCTGTCGCTGCAGAGGGGCTGTGCAGATAAGTGCAGCCGGCCATACGTCCTCTCGGGCATGTCGAGAAAATCATCCTGGGGGACGCAGGCGTGCCTAACAAAGAAGGATCACCAATCAATACATTGCGCCAACTTGTTTGATCCTAATCTATGATGCCGGATTCTAAAAATAAACAACTTCGGAAAGATGTAAAATGAACGTCTCAGTGTTTGCATCTCCAGGGCCCAGAAATGTGAAGCGTATGGACCCTGCATGGCTCATGTTCGTGCTCAAGTCCATCTGGTGGAGGCTACAGTCATCTGCAGCAGGACGGATCTCAGCAGCTCATGATCAGAAACATATACTATACTATACTATACTATACTATACTATACTATACTATACAAAACCACGATTTGGAAGCAAAATTCTTTCACGATAACCTTCCCTAAATTCAAGAATACTTAAAAATTTTGCATGTTTTTGTTTTTTAGGTCAGCTGATACTTTAAACAAAGAAAGGTCAACGACTGATAGCACAACCTAACCATGAAGCAAATATGTTTTACATTATTTGATATATTACAATGTGACCATTGACAGTCCATTAGCTTTTAAGAATGACCTGTTCTTTTCCTTTTCCTCCTCCTCCTCCTCCTCCTCTGTCCTCCTCCTCCTCTCTTTTGTTTGCCCTCAAGCTGCTTGACTTGTTCTACTTGACTCCTGAACCATTTTAATATCAGGCTGCCATGGGTTTCCTTCCTGTAAGCCATGTCTTCATATTTCGAATTCTGCCCTTCCAGAGCCAGAGATGAAAAAGAAATAAAAATAAAACAAACAAAGAAAACGGAGCGCTGTCTCCCATACCTGAGTTTATTAAAAGAGGCCATGGTAATGATCCTTTTAACCCCCACAGTGAGCACAAATGTTGAGAGAATCTGCTGGATTCATTTGATTGTGATTTTTGTGTAAAATTAAAGCAGCCCATCATCCCTATTTGAAGATACACCAGGAGCTGGTGCATTAAAAAAATGCATAGGATGAAATACAGAATAATCTGAGATTATTTGGAGGGTAAATAAAGTATGTGTAATGGCAGAAAACAAAGAAAGTAGTATCCAGTGTGCCAACTCAGTTTTGTTCAGTGCTAAATGCAACAGCCAGTTAACAGGTCATATTAATCACTTCTGAAATGGCATCAATAAAGCACTCCAATGGAAAAATGGCAATTAAGCATCTATTGGCTCAAACTGATTGGTGTTGTCAGAGGTCATGTGCTTTACTGGCAAAGTGTGTTTAATGCTCATTTGTGTGTGTGCGTTTGTTGTTTTTTTTAAAAATATAGCTCAAGTTTTTCTTTACAATATCCATAGAAGGTGTCGCTTGTCAAACTGGAGCCAGATTCCTACGGGGCCATTTTTCTGTCACACGGCGCCTCGTTGCTTACTTACACAGTGGCCCACAATGCTATATATTAATTAAGGGTTTCAGAAACTATAATGGTGACGATAAAGACAGTCCTCCCTTTGTACTCCGCGTTCTGCCGTCAGACAACATTAGGAGGCGTGTGAGAGGAAGATAGGCACGGAGGAGGAGGTGGAGGATGGAGAGATAGAGCTCCTTCTCTCAGGAATGTAATCTCCCTGATGTTACATGGTGCAGCCTAAACTGATAAATTGCAGATTAAATGGCGGCCACACTCCACTTCACCCTACAGCCTGCACCACACCCCCTTAGTTCCTCACATTTTTGCTATTCACTGCCTTCTTGGCCTGTCAATTCTGCCTAATCGTGAGAGGCACTAAAACACCAGGTCTTGACAGAGCTAGATCAAGAATGATGAACATCTCTCAATGGCAAAAGACTCGTGCTCCTAACTCTACTAGAAGGCTCGCATCACTTATGCAGAAATCAGCGGCGTGCCGGCATCCAGGAATTATGCCTGCTGACAGGAGATGCATGAGGTACGCATTGTGGGGCTGGAGCAGCCTTGACAAGTTATAGTTAACTGCAGCATCGGCGACCCCGAACACAAAGGATGGAGTGGCTTATTAATGGTGGAGCATCTATGTCAATAATCCCTGCTTTTGGGTTGTGTCCAGTGTCATGCATCTTGAGCGGCGCACATGCTTGGTTTTATGGTCCATAAGCACACAAACAGTGCACATTTCTCCCTCTGTGTTCCTAAAGTTATGGGTCGGAAAGCTTTCTTTTCCTCAATAAATGGCACAGCAGCTGGAAAAAATGAAAGGTGAATATGAATCTCAGAAATACATCTACGTATCTGCTTATTTGTTTATCTGTTTTCCCCCTCCGTAAAAAAACCCCAACAAAAAACAAAAATCCTTGCCAAAGATGGCTGTCCCTGCCTAATCCATGAGCGCGAATACAAAAAAATAAGTCATTAAATTCCTAACTGCATGTTGCTGATGTCGTCCGTGGAAATATTTGTAATGTATATTCTAATTTTTCTGAATAAATTAGGCAGAGGTGCATTTCCATGCAAATTTATTCAAGGCACAAGGAAGAGGAGTGTGGGGGGTGCGCTAAGATCTGCCAGATTATGCATAATTGTAGTATTGTAGCCCTCGTTTCTACATCTAGCGCCGTATTGCGTGGTCATTAAATTCTAAAATAATGGCAACCTCACAGCTTCTCTGTCCTAATTGCCCCTTCCATACAATTGCCTTCTCAAGACAATATGATGAAGTGTGCTGTGGTACGTGTTAATAAGATGGCATTTCTAACTGAGCGGGATAATGCTTTGGAGTTGCAAGCAGAATGGACTTCAGTCACTCACTGACTGTCTCGTTCGTTCATTTTTCAACTTTTTGATGCCTTACAAGCTGCGAAGAGCTGATCTGCATGAAGTCCTGAGAAATCAGGAGGAATCTGGGGTTTCGGCTCGCCTCCACTCATCTCAACACGTGAAGGAATCAAAGAGAGGAAGGGCTCATTAATAAAAAGACATGTGTCTAATCCACTCAGTGGTTGGGAGGAAATGTTTTTAATGAAATGCAACACTTTAACTAATTGCGCGGCCACATTAGAAGCGCCGTATACATTTCAAAGGAACATACGCATGAATTTCAAATGTAGTATCTCTCAAGTGAGAGCAGAATCGTCTTGGAAATGAAAGGAAAAAGCAATCAGTCTTTGTGATGATGTGTGGAAAGGACAAGTTCCTGACCCAGCATGTGCTTTTCCTCATTACTTTTCATTTAGCAACTGAGCATCTTGATCCAAAAAAAAAAAAGAAAAAAAAAGCAACCTCCCAACATGAACACATGATGTTGATATTCAGCTGTGTGTGTGTCTGCGGTGGAGCCTGCACGTTCCTTTCTGTGCATAAACACACATCTCCACTTGAAAGGTTATTATAACATGTTTAAAGTTTCCCCCAGAGGACATTTTGTCCACGCAGAGACTTGGTGGACTCATCAGCGGCAGTTCTGCAGGTCTGATCAGTCTGTGGTGCAGCCCCTCACACACACACACACACACACACACACACACACACACACACACACACACACATATCAGGGTGCTTCCTTTTAGTTTAACCCACCTAAACATCCTTTCTGCTCATTCTGCTGCCGACGTTTAGCCGCGCTTCATCTCCACGTCCTTAAAAGCAGAAATTAATGACAAGCACAAAGCTGCTCATTTATAATTGCTTCATTATACCGTTGTGTTCTCCTGACAATAATGGTGTTGCTGGTGTTTTTCTAATTATATGACTTTTTTTTTTTCCTTTTTTTTTTTTTTTGCTCGTTATCAAGGACTTCAGGTAATTGTGGGGAAAATAATGACTGCTTGCTGGCTTCTTCTGTCTCTCATGGATTGCACATCACAAACAGTCTCAGTGCAGCCCAGAGCCTTATCAAGGAGGCTGTTGGCTTTTAAAAGCTGACTCCATTTACACTGCGAGTCATCAGTGGCACGGTGGCTCAAGTGTCTCTAATGAGCACGTGGCTCCGACGGTTTATGATAGATTACCAGGAGCTTTTAGTTTTCTTGATCTCCAGACTTTGTCACTGATTTGTCTTCATTTTTAATTTCCACAGCTGCTAAATTTGGCTTTAAGACTTAATGTAAGTGGGCGACTTGGAAATAACAAAACAGTTTGTTTTAGAAAGCTAAAAATATATATAAAAAGATGCTTTTAACCCAGCTTTATCACTACATATGTTTCATATGAAAAGTCTGAAATGTGACCTGCAGCAGCGATAATAGAATCACTAATAATGCCGTCTTTGCAGTGTGATTTCAGTCGGCTGAGGGGAGATTAGTGATTTGCATTTAATACCCGGTGTGTCCCTCAGTTTTGTTTCTCCATTTTTTATTCTGTGCAACGTTGCCGGATATGGATGATGACATTATAATAATTAAAGAACATTATGGACGGAGGGAGCTTTGCCATTTGCTACCATGCATGATGGCGGCCAACGCTGTTATTTCTATTTGAAGAAGGCATCCATGTGTGAAATAATAATACTCCCTCCAGGAATACAATTGTCATATTTTATTCGTCAGTATGAAAAGATGAGAAAAAAACAAAACAAAACAAAAAAAACCCACAATGAAGGATGAACTCTCGGTCCTCATTCTTATCCTTCCTCCTTTTGTTTTTTAATTCTGCTGTTGCAGCATCCAGAGCACCATTTCTGTCTGAAAACCTCAGAGGCGGACTTAATTAGTTGCTAAGAGGACGCTGCCAGTGGTTGGGAGCTAAGAGAGTGGGGCAGATTTTTGTTCGCTCTGAACTTTGCTAATTATCAGGTAGGTTGTAATTTTCTGCATTCCCCAGAGGCACCCGGGAGAGAGCTGCACCGACTGAAAGGAGAGAAACAAAGCTGAGCCCAGAAAAAATAAGAATCATTGCCTCTTTTTTTAAACAACATTTTGTGACTATTTCTTTCTGCAGATTACTAGGAGCAATTCATTTTTAATGCAGTTGCTAGAGGTGTGATTATAGCCTGACGTCAGGACACATGACGGACCAGAAGGCAAAGCCGTGGTCATGCACAGGTGCAAACAGGATGCAGAATGGCTCAGAATGGGGAAGGCTAGCGCACGCACGCTAGCAAATCATTTATATCCAGCAATGTCTGAGCAGTGACAGGGACTGTGTTTAGCAGGTTCCTAACCCACATGCATCACATTATGATTCTGAAGTGCCTCAGACGAAGGAGGAGGTTGAATTGCCGTTGACCTGAGTGAGCTAAAATGACATAGATTCAGACAAATAGAGCACTGAGCCGAGCGGGAAAGCAAGATGGATGTCGGGTGGCAGCCACATCTGCACAGGCTCCCTCCTTTCTTGCTGTGCTGCTTAGGCCAAATTTTTTGACATTTTCGCCGCATGTCTAAATATCACGAATACGTGAAATTTAGTCCGTTTTCCTGAGTCAGAAACATGAATTTCGTTTCATGTGGCAGGGACTCGGAGGAGATCCTTTAGCTCCACGCAGCTTGACGTTGGATTTCAGGACGATTCAGATCTCTGTGTTCCAAAATGTCAACATGAAGTTTCTCAGAGCGCCTTTTGCGAGCTTTAATTCTTGGCAGACCCCTCTGTGTGCGAGTGTATCACCATGGTTGCAACGTCTAATATGCACGGCCCAGTGCATTGAAAAAAGAGAGTACTTCTTCCTCACTCGGTTTAATTGTCCCTCAGAGACCTGTGGAATTGGAATCTAAGTGGAATACCAGTCTCTTTCTGCGGTGCCCCCCAACACACACTCTCTCTTCCTCTTTCCCCTCTCTCTCCGGAGCCAGAGCGGGGCGTTTGGAGACTCTTGATTTGGTCCTGCCTTTATTTCATCACAGACATCTCCTCAGCGCGCTCCTCGTCGTGGTTCCTGAGCAGCACAGCGTTAGGCTTTATTAACCCCCCTAAGCAAGAAGTACCTAAGGGAGGTCAGACGCTGGTCGTTAAAAATCTATTGTGACTTGTCTGAAAAATGAATAAATGAGCACATTATTTCCCACCGTTCCACAGCCCCGGTGCACTGTTTGTCTAATCAAGTGCGGGCGCAGGCAAAGTCAACCAGGGTTGACATGCACATTTTATTTAAGTTTTTGTCTGTCAGAGGAGTTTAAATGTGTAATGAACAAAGGAGTGGTGATTTGAAATATAATCCCATTACACTGATGAAATTACAAAGACGGCGAGAGTTCACAAATCATGCTCATTGTTTTCTATCATGAGCGATGCCCCTGTTGAGGTTGTGGCGCGAGGAGGAAGGGCAGGCCGTGAATGAATAGTGACAGCACTGTAAAGGGACTGGGAGTGCAGCGCAGCCTGGATTCTGTGCACCTCCCTGTGCTGGAAGATGCAAAAGGAGCTTTGTTGTTGTTGCCTCGTTTTTCTCTGCTCAGGATGAACCCGTAAGGATGAGCTGGAGGCAAAACTCAAGTGGGGAAAATTAGACAGACATGTTTCTCTGTAGAAGAAAAAGAAATGATGCAGTTGGGAGAAAAAAAAAATTCCAGGTAAGCCGAACAGCTTTAACGCAAGCAAATGGAGATTTGCAGAATTCGAATAAATGTATTATCTGGTTTTCGGGTCATTTTTAGCAGATTCCTCAAATGTCAAGCCTTGTCCACATGGAATTTATCACCCTTGTAAACACAGCACCATTTCATGTTATGCATTCATCCACACGGAAACAACAAAAATGACACATAATGTTGTGGTGTCTATGCCAGGCCTGTATGTGGTGCTGCTACAAAAATACACCAAAAACTGTAAACAAGATATGCAGCATGCACATGAAGCTGCATGCTAGGTGCAAACCCAAGAAAAAGACGACAACCCCAAGTCAAAGGTTAGAGTAGAGGTGGGGCTATGACATCACTGTTTTCTGAAGGTTGTATTTTGGCTTTTAACACAAAAATGCAAGGGTGGCAGATTTTTAAAAACTTGTTTTCAAAAAATACTGTTTTAGGGCTCCAGGGTCAAAACGGTAAAGAAAAAAAAACTTTTACATATCCACAAAAACTGTGGACAGGGACTTGACTGACATGTCTCTAATGACATCTGCAAGTCGAGATCCAAATGTAAATTTCTATTTGAAGCTAGTTAGGTTTTCTCTTAAAGGGATGGTTTAGATTTTTTCAAAGAGGGGTTCTATGGAAAGGTTATGAGGAGTGAGTATTTTACTTGCAGCAGATAGCTCTCTGAACAAACTCATTTTCAACAAACAGATAAGGTCTGACCAGATAGATGAATTAATGACTAAATTGAGCGGAACCAAGAATAACGTGGATTACTGTCATTTTAAAACAACTCCAATTTAAAATATATATACTGTATATATATATATATATATATATATATATATAGCAGTTTATACTAATGCTATCTTATAAATGCTTACACTGAAGTTGGATTTACATTGCATAAGTATTCACACAGGTTTATGGTTATTTAAAGAAATGTAGTGTAGGTCAGTGGTTTGTTGCCAAATAATGTTTGCAAATCCTGTTTGGCGTGAAACATTAACAGTAATGAACCACAGAGAGACAAATAACCAATAACCATCTAATACAAAAGTGACGGCAGCCTAAAAATACTATTCACATGAAGTGCTGTAAAACCTGTGAGATTAGAGTTGTTTTAAAATGCCACCAGTCTGCTTTGGTCCAGACTAGCCATTAGCTCAACTCTACTGTTAAAACTATTGGTGTATTTAATTTCTACCTGGAGGTCAGAATTTGTGAAGGCCGAGAAGAAGAAATCCACTGGATCACCCTCAGAAATCAGACTTCCCAGCCTCAAAACCTCAAGTGGCTGCCTCATGCATGAATACTATTGATGGCTGCAGAAATAAACTTTTTTTTAATTTCATTTCTGTCAGTTTGTATGAGATGAAATCAGTCATGTAGTACTCCTCTGCTTCCATTAGGAAACATGTTGCTTCAGTTTCTGAACACACAGAGTGCAGAGAAACACACTGTCATCAGCTTGCATTCCTAATTGTTGTTAGCCTGGTTATGGAGCACAGCTATTAGCAAAGTTTTGAGTTGCAGCTGGAACACGGTAAAGTTTTATGTGACATCATTCCCAGGTTTGAGGGAAATGGACCCCAGCATAAACCCCCTTGTTCCAAACTGAGAATTTTCAGAGGGCCATCTACTGCAGGTAAGATACTAAGTGCTCTCCACAGAACCCCACTTCAAAAAAATCCAAACTGAGCATTTATATAAAGATTTATTTTAAGGATTAATATAATGCTATGTGAGCATAAACTGCAGCACTTTGATGTCTGCTTTTGATAAGGAGAGTGCTAGCAGTTTAGCCCATGGCTTAAAATAAAGTTGCATTTAACTCGAAGAAGGAAAAAAAAACATATTGGAGAAACTTCTGTTTTAGTTTTCAACGGCATTAATTGGAAGCCTCATATGCCCCTTAAACAACATCGTCTGAAGCTAATAAGACTTAAAAAGTACACACGGCTGTAAAACGCTCACCATTTTTAACACTAATGAACTGAGGCATGCAGCAGAGATAGCCAAACTGCGGGGAGATGTGCAGTATATTCTGGAGAATTCCCCCGCTGCACGGAAGCTCATAAAACATATTTGAAGACAGGAACTTGTATCTGGTTATTCGTGTTTAATTGGAGGCGCTGAGTGATGCAAACTAGGTTTTAATGCCCTCCCCTGCTGCCTGACTACAAGTAGCATCAGTGTTGCCACCCCTCCTTCTCCATTTATCCTAGCAGAAATGACCAAACATAGTGGTAACAACAGTTTAAAACACACTCCCACAAACTGCCATTTTTTAATGTGGCAGCCCAACGTGAACATACTACAGTTAATGTGTCTAAATGCCACAGTTTTCTGTTATTTCCTGGCAAATAAGAAAGTGCAAAATGGCTGTAATAAAATGCTGCAAAAGAGTCAGTTTCATGACTAAAGTGAGAACTTATTAGGCCATGTTAGCTCCACATTATTTTTGATCGCAATAACTGGTTGAGGTGTTGGGGTTTATAATGTGATACTTACATCATCAGTTCCAGGAAGCTGAGTCTTGGCAGCGCTTGAAAGCGTGCAGCAGGGGTGAAAAACCAACATGTAAAGTGAGAAAACTGGGTGTCACCTATATGTGATGCCTTGACCTAATAAAGTTGACAATTACATCACTCAGAACACAACACATGCAGGTCCTCGCTGAACCTGATATTAGTTTTCTTTAACTGCCACATCCGCTTTTGGGCGAGCGTTGTTGGATGTCCAGATTTTTCTGTCTCGCGCTGTTATGTTCTCCTCACGATTTTTGTTGTTCTCCATGTACAATATAATAGCTCATCCTGTAAACATGAAAACAGATTGAATAAAGAATACTTTACTTTCCCTCAGCCTTGGAAAACAGTTCTGTCATGTGCTGTCCGCGCTCATCTCAGCTTCAGGCCGGCTGTGGCGCCTTTATTCAATGTGACAGAGGAGAGCTGGGGACTCTTTCTCCTGGCACCCCGGCACTCGCCACACTGACACTCTCCTCTGAAGTGCCACATTAATTCTAATAAAGCGCTGCCTTACCAGGGCCCACAAAGACCAGGCTCGTCGGAGGGGAAGGGGAGGGGGACAAACGCTAGTGTAAATACCAGGCTTAATGAATGGAGGCAGTGGTGGCGCAGGTGGCGCGGCAGTGCAGGTGGCACCTCTCGCCCCCAGGCTCCTGGGTGAGTCAGCTGCCACCGCCACTCCAGGGGGCACAGCAGCAAAGATTGCATTTTAATTACCAGGTACACCTAGTCCTCCTGATGGGTCACTGCCTTGGTGGGAGTAAAGTGTGCAGACCTGCCTGTTTTCTGGCCGTCTTTGCTCAACCTGCATGTTTACAATAAGATACTCCCTTTAAACGCTGTAGAGTAATGCTTGAGCCCAAACAGGAGTCTTATTGTTCATGCTCGGCCTGTTGTCGCTCAGCATAACTAATTCTCATATATTGGAGAGAGCAGCTTCTTCCTTGAATTATGCGCACCTCTCTCCCTGAAGGGAGGCATCCATCCTGCCCCCGTCACTGCTAACCCTCCCCTTGAGAAGTTCCATCCACAGGGCGGTCCACACCTGTTTCCTCCCCTTCTACCTCCTCGCACTGGAAAAATCCTCTCTCTCCCTCGATTCCAGTGGTAACTTAAAACTCTTGACATTTTCAAATGCTTTTTTAGCTGGGGTTTCAGTTTTGTGAAAACAACATACCTGGAAGAGAAATACATCATGGTTTCCCTGCACATTCATCCTTTTCTTGTGTCAAAACCCCGTGCAGCTGGGTGATGTGAGGGCTTGAATGTATAGAGAGGGTTATATGTCCAGGACACATGAAGACACCACCCAGCTATCCACATCCCCCCCTTGTTCCTCCTCTCTGGGGATGCCTCTGCCAGCACACGCCAGCACTCAGCTGCACAGATGTTGTTGCATTGTCTGGAGCACCAAAGCCCCGATCAGCCCAACTGGGAGCTCCTACTCATTAGCTATTGTCTCTGTGTGTCTGACTAGGCCTTTGATGAATGCAGTAGTTAGCTGAAGATCAGACTGCAGACAGAGAGAGCACAAAACCAGCCTTCTACACATAAGGATCACAAGATAATTCCCTCTACTCGGCTCAACATAAACACTATCTCAGATTTATAGTGTTGAAATACAGTTACATGCACGTATTGTCTTTTAGTGTTTTCTGCAAACAAAGTTTATTATTCTTAAGCTTTGTGTTTATCACAAAAAAATAAAATGGAAAATAAAAGGGCACTGTGTCTGCCTCCTTTAAACTCTTCCTCTGTCTTTGCTTGCTCACCCAGAGAAAGGCCAAGCTACTATTTATTTAATTCCCCCACCTTCTTTCCATGCATGCATCCACCCATCCACCCATCCAGCCAGCCAGCCAGCCAGCCAGCCAGCCGGGCTATGAACACATTGCGGAGCCTGAGGGCAGTACTGTGGACAACCTGCACTGTGTTCACATGGCTGAGCAGAGAGGCAGCGAGGAAGACTGGCACGCTGAAACCAAACAGGTGTATGATTCAGAGGCGTGAGCTGTGAAGGGTGAATTTCTTATACAAGTCAATGTTGCATTTGGAGGGGGGAAAAAAGGAGGGGAAAGAAAGAGGCTTGGAACTGTCCCAGGAAGCATTTATGTGCACCTCGACTTTTCCCCCTCTTAATAGGCCAAAGCGTATTTTTTTTTCTAGTTTTTTTTATTTCAGTAACATAATGTAACCATAAAAAGTAAATACTTGTAAATCATTAAGACAGAAAAAAACACTTCATGAGTGATAATACGACTTTAATGTATGTACATCCTTCAAAATCAGATTTTCTGAATTTTTAAAAGCTAGCGTTATATGTTCAGATCAGGCTGCTCACCTTTCTGTTTTTGTCACGTTTTAATGTCGATAGAAAACTGTTTCTTTAAATATTCTTTATTTGTTCACGGAGTTCCAAAAATGGACGTCACAATTCCTGTAATCACTGTCAGGAAATGTCACTATTTTCCTAACTATTCCCAATTTATAGTGACTCACATTTCCCTTCACACACCAGCTCTGAATACGGGAGTCCTGCTCATCAGTATTGCTCCCGTGTACTGCTGGATCACAACAAAGAAAGTGCAAAACAACAAACATACAGAATACTCTTCCACAGGTTTTCATAAAGTAGAAAACCTGTGGAAAATATACCAGATTTCATCTGAAAGTGGGTCACGGAAAATTTGAAACTGCCTAAAGATGTATAAAGTACCAATATATGGGCAGATAAGGCAGATGTATAGACTGAATTGTATTAAAAGGAATTGAAGCGGGATTCTGTGGAAAGGTTATGGAAAAACATCTTACCTGTTGTAGATAGCTCTTTGAATGACCTCAGTTTGGAGAAATAACTGAATTCTGACCAGGATGATGAGACATTTTAACCACTTGAACTTTATATGTGGAAATCACATGTGAAAACATTAGCATGTAATAAACCTGGGTTACCTGTAAAAGCATGTTTTACACTTGCTTCCCATGCCACGTGGAAGTGGAACAAAATAATACATGAACTTCTTGTGTGAAAGATAAATAATTTGACCTGTGAAAACATGTACAATTAACATGTGGAACACTGCACATTTCTTGTGTGATGCTGAAACAATTTTAACATTTCCACATGGGATGATATGTGAAAAACATGGTGAATTCATGTTTTTTTCTGTTTTTTTTTTTTTTTTGTTTTTGTCATCTTAAAACCACTCCTATATCAGAAATCTTATAGTAGTTTATTCAAACACTATTTTACAAGCATTAACAGCATTACCAGTTCAAAAATATTATGATATTCCTGCAGGAATTGCGTCCAAATACAGTAGAAGGGCTGCTGCTTCTGTTTGTGCTTACAAATATTCCCAAATTCTTCATAAATGACTGTGTATTGCAAAACTGAAAGTAATATAAAGGCTTATAAATATTATTTGCTTGAATGGCTATGATATTTTTGTGATTGGTCTTTATTTTTAAATGGCTGTAATCCACTTTGTTCTTTGTTCTTCACTGTATTTGGATCAGCGTATGCCAAAAATCAGTTATCATGTAAAAAAAAAAGGAGAAGATGTCATCTATAAGCAGTGTGACTAACTATAATCTAGCTTTATTTGTAAAAAATATTTCTTTTGCATAGAATATGAAAATAAGCCTTAAGTCTTAAAATCTAAATTACTGCACAAATGAATTTTTATAGCAAAGAGCTATAAAATATTGGGTTATGTTTTTTAACTATTCATATTGGTTTTGATTCTTCAGATTTCTTTTAATACTGTATAATTGATTTCAAAGCAGTGAAGTGGTGCTGCATAAGTCACATTTTCTCTTGAAATAATAATGAATTCATACAATTTTTATGCAGCCTTCTAAACACTTGCCTTAATGATCAGTGATGGATTTAAAAATAGCTATAATTTTTCTGTGACACAAATCAAAATGTTAGCCTCTTGCAGTGTCACCAAACAAAAAAGCAAACAAACAAAAAAAATACCGAAAACCTGCAACCTGAGAAAAAACAGTGTTTAATGATGTGGTTTAACTCAACAGACTTCTGCACACTTTGGAATACAGAAATGACACAATGTCCCGAAGGAGTCACTACGCGAAGTAGACATAAATCTCTGCACAATCAGTCCTCGAAGGCTAGACCTTGGGGTTAAGATAAGAAACCATGTTAGTGGTTATTAAGTGAAAGTTTCCAATTGATAGCCAGAGAGGCGTAATCAGGGAGGGTTTAATTGCAGTGGTGAACACATCTATTCACGTTATTGCAGCAGCTGTCTAGAAAAGTTCAATTTTTTTTTGCCCCAGAGTCTTGCTCCTATCATTTGACTTCATGTGACCCTCTTGAAAAGGCTACTGCTTGCTTTGTGCAGAAGTGTCAAGCAGCCGGTGATGTCACTCCGGTCTTGTTTTGTGACATTTGTACGACTCATCTTTCAGGGAAAAGGCAACTAAAGATTACACCTGCTTGTTTATAATTCAGAATTCTCTAAACTATTAACCTTTAAAAATTAGATTTTTATGTCTGCATTTTGTGAAGCTGCAGCCATTTAAATCTGGCACCTCGGAGACTCCAAACATTTCCCAACAATTATATATATATATATATATATGTATATATATATTATATATATATATATATGTGTGTGTGTGGGTCCCTGTTTATATGATTTTCATCAGTTCCCACTCATGCAAATTGAAGGCCAGAATATTTCTTAATTATCCTGTACATAAACAAAGAAAAGAAAATGAGCCACTGTTGTAGAAAGGAATTTCCTCACCAGATTTCAACATTAATTAAAGACCTAGCCTTCCCTGAAGCAATGCATATTGCCTGCTGCCTTTTACGTCTTTTAGTTTTTAACTAAGATGGTATGTTGAGAAATGATGCAATTTGGGTAAGTCTTGAAAACAACAGTATACTTAAATTCATGCAATATCGCGAGATCCTGCAAAATCATTTAACACTCACAGTATGTGTTGTGAATTACTTTCAACTTCTACCACGTGTCCGAAAAAACTGACAGTGTTTGTTAAGCTGTGGCAGCCATCTTGAATCAGGTTGACAGGTTGAAGCTTAATTTTCTGTGAACGTTCATCTAATAGTTACTTTCTGAAATTTTCATCAAAATTCGTTAAGTGGTTCATGACGTACTTTGCTGACAGAGAAACAAGGTTGACTCCAACAGGTGATGTCTAAGTTTCAAGTGGAAAACTTGTGCATTGTGTAGTGCTCAGAGTATGTGCTTGGAATGACTCTCATCTACTGTCACATCAAATTTTAGCCTAATGTCTGTAGAAGTTGTTTTTTTTGTGTGTTTGCTAAGCTCAGTTAGCTGTGGCAGACATCTTGAATCAGGCTGACCCCAAAGGGTAATTGGTTGATGTACTTTCAGAGAGTTTTGTTAAAATTTGTTTAGTGGTTCATCAGATATTTGACTAACAGAGAGGAGAGAGAAACACACACAGACACAAGCAAGCCAATATTAGAATAATTTCAAATGACTCGTAATTTTTGCAAACGAGGCTCTACTGAATAAAATGTTTAAATGTAAGGATTCAGCAGATGAATAGGACTTTATGATGGAAAATGGGAACATTTTTCAGTGCAGTGGTCGTCACATGTCCGTGTTAAAGAGAGTACTACATTATTTTGTACAATCATAATAAGAATAAAAGCCCATTTATTGCTATGCCAGCTCCTGTTCTGCACCAACTCGTTTTATTTCTGGCTCCATGTGCTGCTTGATCATCAAAAACCAAAGGCATCTTATCGCAGGGAATGTCATGCCACCGAAAGATGATGATTATGTGAACGGATGGCTGATGCCACGTCAAATCCAGTGCATGTTGGTAATTTGGAACATATGTTACTTAAACCATAACATCGTGATAATTCTCCTCCACGATGGCTCGTAAAAACGGGAATTTATTAGTCGAAATCTTGGGTGATGATAACAGAGATAATTTTTAACGCAAGGTTAATGCAGGACCCAAAAAGATAAAAATGAACCCCTTTGGCCTTCTATCAGCTGGATCCTCCAGTGCCGGGCCTAAATCTGAGCAATTTTTATGCACTGTGGGGGTGTTCCCTTTTCATTACGTTTTATGGCCTAAGACATAAAAATTTACGGAACATTTTCACGGCTAATAAAATCCTGGATCTTTACATGATAAGCAGGATGGAGATACAGTGTTAAAGAAAACTAGCTTAAACTAAAAAAAAAAAAAAAAAAAAAAAAAAAAGCACTCCTTGTGCATTTCGTCCCACCTGAACGAGAAGTGTGTTCCGAAGCGAGCCACACTCCTCCCAGCAGGGACCTGGAGATCCTCCTCTGACACAAACACAGAGTTCTTCCTTTATTCCCACACACGCACATTTAAATAGGCCACATTGGAGAAAACATGACTTTTCACTATTCTAATAAATGGGAGCCTGCCTGTTTATTATTAATGACATCCCGGTACACTTTTCAGATTTGGTTGGTGTTACGCCATGTGAGTAATTTATATTCGTGCCAGCATGAGAGCCCGCATGCGTACGCTTACTGTCTTTTTACTGTCAGCTTTGTGTAGTGGTTCCATGAAATTTTAATGTTTACCAGGTCAGTCCTGACCTTCTTAATCCTCCTGGTTATTAATACGGTAAAGCCAACACAGAGGAACAATTAATCAAAAACACCTATTTTCTTTCTCTTTTTTTTTCCCCCTCCACCTTTCATACATATTAATTATACTCTGCTGCCTTGGGCTGAGGAGTGCATTAACATGTATATACAGGAGCAGGGAAATAAGTCAAGAAAACACAGAGCGTCGCGGCCCCTACAGGGTGGGGTAGCTCCTCAGGATTAGCCGATCGAGGGTGAGTGGCAGGAACTTGAACATGACAGAGCACTGATACACTTTCTTGTCCAGACAATTATCCATGGCCTAGTTTTAAAGCTAATTCAACATGCCCCCCCCCCCNCCCAGGTTGTGTGTGAAGCATCGTGGAGAGGGGGGCGGGGAGCGAGCAGAGGAGGGGTGTCAGTCACAGGAAGACCAGACTGCCCCGAAGCGAAGCTGCCGGTTCCCTTCTCAAAAGGGAGGGAGCCAGGGTGGGATGATTGAAATAGAAGTTGAGATGTGGGACATATAAAGAAAATGATTGTTTGTAATGATTATTTTCCTGGAATACACTCCTCTCTCTTCACATTTGCACAGTTCTCCACCGCTGCTTCTAAACGTTTCCGAAGTCAGGCTTATGACGCAACATGTATTCTGTTATTGTGGTACCATCTCCTGATTTGTGACTATTTTAAGCCTGGGTTTGCTCTTTCTTCCTCAGCTACCGCACACTGCATGACCTCCAGGAGGAAAGACGGAAGACAATGTAAGCGTCGCAGGAGGAAAGGGCACCGGAGAGCGGCTGCGTCCACGGGAAGGAGAACGGGGAGGATGGGAAGCAGATGGCAGTGGCTCTGTCCCATCAGCACAACAGAAGGGGGACTCAAGATGGCCACAGGCCCCCCTCACATTAACAGCATTCAGCAAGACACCTTATCATCTCTCCAGCATGATACGTTTTTAACAAACCCACCCCCTCCGCTTTAGCAACACATGCCCCCCCCAAACACCTCATCACACAAAAAGAGATGCCGAATCAATCATTGGGGTACTTATTGTTAATACAAGAAAATTCAAGGGTAGCGCTTATCATACGAAGCCTAAAAATAGGATCAAGATGAGGTTGTTTTCTCTTCAAAATGAGACAGAAAAAAAGAAAAAAATCTGGTTTAAGATGACACCTGCCCAGTGGTCGACTATGAATGAGGCTGCGGCGTCTCTGAGCAGCTTGTCTGGGAGATAACCTTCAGGCTGCCTCCCAGCCCTCACCTCTCCTTCCACATCTTCTGAATAGGTGCTAATTAAGCTTTGTGAATATAAAGAAGATGCCATCCGTATACACAAAAACACACAAACCTTCAGGACACCCTCTTCTTCTGTCTTCTTCACTTTATGGCTCACTTGGACCACTGCGGCTTTACTGCATGTTCATAAACTGCACAGAAAAAAGAGAGAGAGAAAAAAAAATCTCCAAGGAACAATATAAATGTTGGGAAAGAAAATCAGAGTTTGAATCCAAATTGTTAATCTGATGACTTTTTCTCGTTTAGCATTGTTCATCACAGAAACCACGGACAGAGCAGCAAAAAACCCCAAAGAATCATGCATCTTTGCAAGCAGAAATTAATAAAAAACACTACGTCAAGGAGCCAGAAAAAATGGTTTCTCCTAATGGATTCTCCACAGAACACAGCTTTTAGACAATCAATCTTTTCTTTGAAAGCCCAATTATTTAAGTAATTGTTCCTTACAACTGCCACAGGAATTTGTCCTCTGGATGCTGTAAAAGTGGGCATCTTTGTCACTCGTAAAATGTCTCATACCATTTTTATTGTACTCATTTAATTTCTCTACCACACCTCTACTTAATACTCTTTTGTCTACATTTATAAAACTGTTCATTTTCTATTTGTCACAGAATACGCACACGCAACATGTTTAATGATGGTAGATTCAAATGGCTTAGAGTCAATCTGAAGGAAACTTTGAGTCCTGTTGACTGAAACTAAAAACTAACAACTTTAGGTAAAATGACAATTTAAGTGAGCCATCATTCATAGTTATTAATTAAAAAGTAAGAAGCAATTAGTAAAAACAGTAAGTGAAATAAGTTTGCCATTACCATTCCTAAAATAAAATAAAGGCTCAGCATTCCTTGAAGCTCCGAATGTCATGGCGGAGTTTTAAACTAGGATCATATTACGATGAGAGGGAGAGAGTTGTTGTCTTTTTGATCATATGACTTTATGCACAATTTCATGTAATGTTGCAAGATCTTGCACAATCTGTTAGAACTCAGAGTATGTGTTGAGAATGACTCACAGCTACTACCACACCAAAGTTCAGCCCAGTATCTCTCAATAAAACTGACCAAGTTAGTCATTTATGCACTGGCGAAGACTGATTGGCTGTTTCAGAGAGCTGAGGCAAAGAAGTCCAGAAATTAGGAAATTTAACTCTAAACAAAAACTTTATAGCAGAATAATATATTTTCCGTAAGTTTCGTCAGTACGTGATTGACTGAACCTCACCTCAGCAAATTCATCCCTAAGAAAACACATCAGGAATAACGAGACGAGTTTATTAACAGCTTTGCAGCTTTATCAGTAGAATATGACTTTCTGCTGTAAAACAATAATAAAGTCATGTCAGTTTAGGTGGTGTATTTACAGCTCTAGTCCATATAAAAACATATGTGAGCGGTCAGAGCTTTAAGATCCATCCGGTGATCATTGTGTGTGTGTGTGTGTGTGTGTGTGTGTGTGTGTGTGTGTGTGTGTGTTGGGGGGTAGGGGGGTTGCAAGTCCATCACAGGGCCACAAACGTGACAGACAATCATTCATGCTCTCACCTAGTGGCAGTTTAGAGCTGTTAATTAACCTAATATGCATGTTTTTGGTCTGTGGGAGGAAACTGGAGCACTTGGAGAAAAACCCACGCACGCTGCTCTGTCATGCTGCACTTTAGGAGTCTTTTAGAGTTCTCGTTATTTTTTAAAACATGTTTTTTAAAAACCACAGCAAAGTTAACATTCTGATAAATTTCGCCTCTGAATTTTGAGTCCGATCAGACTTTATGTGCTGAACATTTACAAATGGAATTAAAGAGACAGTAAAACTGTATGTTAGAGTCAAGAAAACTCAAATTATTGTTTATGTTTTAAGCAAAAATTTAAGTCAAACAGGTTATTTCTTATTTGCCAAATAAATGAACTAATTATAGTCTTCCCATTTACTGCAGAAAAACTGCATTCAGCTTTAACCAAGGACTTTCCCAAACTGTGCCTAAAGTCAAACTGCTTCATTCTTTCAGTTTTTAAAAGACTACTTGACATGTCCTTAAGAATATTTCTTTAAAAAAGGGTAAATGGTTGATTTTCTGTTGTTGTTGTATGGCTTTTCTTGTGTGTTCACCAGAAGAAAAAGAAACCGAGTAAAAACAGAAAATAAATATTGTTCTAAAGCTTTATAATTGTAATAAAAAGTGACTAAACTCAGCTTTTCTGCTGAAGTTTCAAACTGATGGCCTAAAAGGCTTAAACAGATAAACAAAAGAACTGTCTTTGGGTGAAGTAGAGAAGAACAGGTTGCTGTTGATTCGACTGTTTTACAAAAGCACTTAATGTGGGGGGTGGGGGAACAAAAATCTGGACACCTGCTGCTCTGTAATACCTGCAATAATCTGATATTACCCAGATAATTCATGGTGCGTCGGGAAGTCCAAACAAGATATAGATAATTACGAGTCAAATGCATTTTATAGCTTCCAGAAATATTCTGCATGGGCCAACAGTAAAAGGCTTTACTTGCATCATTATTCTAATTTTGTTTTGCTTGTTAGTGTCCAGGTTACTGACAGCCTGCAAAATATTGTTACAATTAAGCCTGGCAGCCGTGCCAGATGTTTCTGTGAGAGGAGAGAGGGAGATGTCAAAACACCTGTCTGATCACCGTGGTGCACATGCTGGTGCAACTAGTATCCGTGCAAGCAGTCCTTGTTAGTTTGGCTTGTTCTTTTAGTCCCAGTATGTGACTACAGTACACAATGGACACCTCTGCTGACAAAGACTGCTGCAGATTATTATTATTTTTTTTAAATCACTGTACACAGAAAACAACTAGCCAAAAGAAGAGGTTCACTTCTAGTATTGTAGAACTTATATCCTTAGTATTTTAGCTAACTTATTTTATTTTTTTTTACCTCTCCTATTGATCCTATTCTGCACTTCAACCATTTACATATTTCAGAAATGATGAAACGTTCTTCATGTGGAGACGTTAGCTTTGTTACTCATAAATTTGACAAAAGCTATGAGTCAGACAAAGTTCCTAAAATATTAACCATGAGTAATACAACTTTAAACAAACAAACAAAAAACAATGTAAGAGTAATCTATGGTAGAGCTAAAACTAAATAAATTTGGAGTATAATATTTTGACGATGCTGTGAAATTATGGAGCTCGGTTCATTCATGTCTACAGAGAAACAAGGACAACAGTGAACCTTTCATAATAAACTTTACATGTAAATAATCCAACCTGTGTTTTAATTTTTTTTATTTTTATTTTAATATCGGACATCTAACAGACGACACACTTTTTCTGAAAGGTTTTGAGCTTTGAGTTTGTCAGGAAGACTTCATGGAAGCTGGAGATGATTTTGTTCTGGCTCGTTCCTTCACTGTCATCTAACATGCTGGAATACTTTATTTAATTTGCAATAATTGCTGCTTCAATCTGAATAAAAACACTGATCATTACAACTGCACATAACAATTACAGATCAGTTTCAGACTCATCGTTAAACCAGCTGATTGTTGCAATCTGACTGCTGAATGTCCCAGAATTTGGTTCATTTTTCTTTACAATTTCTTTTTTAACATCTATTAAATATAGGATTGCTTAATTAGGAACGCTCCTTCAAAGGCATGAAAACCGGAAGGAGCAATATGGGTGGAGTATAGTAGGAATGTCCTAAGCCTACTGCAAGCATCAGATCAGTGTCCCGATGAAGACACTTTTCATTGATTAATGTTGGCGGAGCTGACCACTTAGGATCTATGAACATCTGGTAGAGAAGTTACTGGTTCCAATCAAATGAACGTCTTCAGCAGACTATCTTATTTCAAGCTTATAAGGGGAACTACATCTGAATCTAAAACTATGGGAGGCCTTCTTCATAGCTTTAGTTTGTTTCTTTTGGAGTACAGAGGATAGATTGTTAAATGTTACACTGCATTTTTTGTTAAAAGATTAGAGTAGTTTACACACAGGAACCTTACCTTTTAGTCTTTATTTTATTTTTCCTTGATCAAACTAAATTGCACTTGCAGAGTCTTGCATTACAGCATGTGAAATGTTGCAGTTTGTGAGCATCAGTCTTTCTGAACATTTAACAACTAACACATAAAATGACACATTGTGATCCTTGTCTGTAGTTTATGTGAACTGATTAACAGCATTTCCTCACTCCCTTCTTGTTTCAATCATCCTGGTTTAATCCTTTTACAGCATTTCAAATGATCTTAAATGTGGGGGGTTTTTTGCTCGTTTGCTGTTTTTCTTTTCAATTTTGCTTGTATTTGGTGGATAGCATTTTGAAAAGTTAAAGTTTGATTTGATTTTAAAAACAACAGGTTGGATGAGTTCATGTAGAGCAAACTGGGGCACCTGCAGCGGGAATATCATAAAACGTATTTCTGCCAGAGGAATTGTGTAAGGCTAAAATGATGGTTATGTAAAGGTTTATAAATAAAGTGCTTCTATGAGATTGGAGTTGTTTTAAGATGGCAGCAGTTTATTTTGGTTCTGGCTCATTGATCTGATCAGAATTAAACTCTAGTTCTACCAACTGAGGTCATTCAAAGAGCTGTCTACAACAGGTAAGATATTAGTTGTTCATAACCGTTCCACAGAGCCTCACGTCACACGATCTAAACTATCCTTTAATGTAACCTTGAAAACATACAAATTAAAGCTAATGCCATAATTATTCGTTTGTGGATTGTAAAATTGACAACAGTTTTCACTTAAAATGCATTATTTAGTCACAGTGAATGTCACTGACTGATACACAACTATAATAATATTGTTTCAATGGATAAATCCACTTCTTTTATTTTTATTTAACTGTCAAGTGAGGAAAATAAAAGCCATTTCTAATTAATTGTTCAAACAGCATTTGTAAAGACAATAAAGACACTATAAACACATAGACCCAACATTACGTCAGCCTTTTATTGGTACAGTATATGTGTTCAATAAATTCTTCTTGTGGCTTGTGGGCAAATATACACTGTACTGTTACTCATCCTCTCAAGTGTTCAGGTCAGTTACTATGGCAACCTGCACAAACTGGGGATGAGATAAGGGCCGGAGCCTTGGCCTTGAGGGAGTCGTTAAGCATCTGTCTCCTGACTCCCCCCTTCAGTCTGCGTATGGAGGAGGCTGGCAGGGAGGCAGCGCATAAACAACAAAGGTGGCTAACCCTTGCTGCCTCCCAAAGGGCCGACCATCATCACGCAGAGTTAACAGTGCCACCCATCTCTGCTCAGTCTGGTTCAGTCTGATGGGGATTCTTGCACGGGTCTTTTGTTTTAATGGTAAAATATTGTTTACTAGCAGATTTGTTATCACTTTAATTAACTCTCATTTAATCCTTTCCTGCTATTCTCAGAAAACAATTTATTATAAAAGCAAAAAAAAAAAAAAAAAAAAAAAAGAATCAGAATCAGTTTTCTGGGTCATGTATGTTCAAATTTTCTAAAAAAAAAAAAGGGTGACTTTTTATAATTGCTTTTCAAACTAAAAGCAGGTGAGAGGCATCACTATGGCTACGCCAGGAGCTGAGGTGAGCGGTTAAGTGTTCGTTAACCCGTACCAGGCTATATACGTGCTGCAAAATGAAATATTGCTTTGAATTATTCTGACTCCATCGCCGTACAAGTGTGAAGACAAGAGAGATGTCAGAGGCTAAGTTCATCAGTGGATTCTGATGAGGTTGGTGCTGCTGCTGCAGAGAGACGGCACGCCTCGCTGAGTTTCAATGCAGCTGCGCTTTTCAAGATGTTCCAATCAAGACGTTACCGTCTCTTATAGAAAAGTGAGTTTTGAAACTTGATAAAGAGCCTCAGATTTGTACAAAGAAAAAAAAATCCTAATAATAGAGTTTTGGACAAAGGATTTCAAAATGGTCTGGCTCCATAAAAATCCCTTTTAGCATAATGAGACCTTTTTTTATATAGTCTTGCTGTCCTCTTGGGTGTAATTATGGGAAAAAAAAGAAATGCACACACAACTTAAAGTAATTTTAGTAAGACTTCAGATGCTTTTGATGTAAAAGCTATGTAAATACTTGTGCTCGGAGCTTTTATTTTTACTTTTTTTACTCGTAAGCATTTGTTTGTGGACTGACTCCAGCTATTCCTTTACTGAATGAATTAATCATTCTCTAAACACACAAAACAGCAAGAGTCAGCTAACAAGAGGCCCCTGCTGCTTGACCACAGCGTGTCAGTGTCAATAACGGCATTGTTTGGCGAACTCAAGACCAGTGCAAAATAAGGACAACAATTTAAAGGTCTGAGGCTTCTTAGGATGCTGCAACTCCGAGTCTCACGGGGTTACCTTTTGTGTTAAATGATGTCACTTTTCTTTTTGAGTCCTGATTACGGCGACAGTCCACCTACAGCCTCACCTAGCAGAGTGCAGACCTGAAACAGCAAGCCTTGCCTTAGAAACAGATGATAAATAAATCAAAGTGCACTAAGCACTGCTTCCACATGGCGATCGCCTCCTTCATAGCGTCTGCACCTCATCAATCACGCCATTGTCTGCTTGAAAGGCGAGCCTTGTAAATGTCATATCCACTCAAACCCAAGGAGAGGCGGATCAGAATGCAGCTGAGTTTTTTTTTCCTTTTTTCTTTTTAATTGGATAGTGTAATTAAACTAAAAAACCCTGCTAGACTGGCTTTTGACAGGACAGATGAAGACCCCTTTTAATAGGGCTGTGAAACATATTTGTTAAAAGGATGAGGCAATATGCGCCACATGATTGGGTGCCCTTATGTGTCATACTTTTCATTTATGATTAAAACAGCAGAAAGGTGTTTTGAAGAAAAAGGGGAGATTCTTAAAAGGCCTCACCATATAAGAATAATTAATACAGTTTTCCATTCAATTTGTACAATTTCTTGGAACCAGTCGGAACAGGAGGCTCTTGTATATTATATCCACCGATCAGGTGCATACATCAAAGTGTACGTTCTGCAGCATTTGTGAAACATTCATCTTGGGACCAAGCGATTAAGAGAGGTAGACCTTGTTCTTGATTAAAGTAACAACTGAGAGAGGCCAAGCTATAATATTGATTACATGCACAAACGGGATACGGGTCACTTTGCTACTCACATATGCTTTCTATTTAATTTCATTAGCAGCATTCTTTCCTGATGTACTAATGTTGTTGCACAAACACCAGAGGAATACATGCATGTGTACAGTTTTGAAAAAAAAAAAAAAAGAAAACCAACAGCCACTCACTGTGACATGTCACGGGTCATAAAAGCCGTGACACACACACACATGCACACACACTAAACATCTTAGTGCTTTGGAGTTGATTTTGATGGTTTCTCATGAGAACCTGGCTTGAGAGGTCTCTCTTGAGAGGCAAAGTTAGGCATCGGTACAAAAGATCGATAGGACAGGGGTACACAAATAAATCAGTGTGCTACAGTGACGTCTGTCATAAAGCTCCTGCCACAATTGCAGCTCTTAGGTTTATGGCAGCGCTGAGTGTTATTGCAATCTTTTGATAGCCTTGGTTAATTTATCTGATTACAAGAGCATCCGAACAACAAACCAGAGTCAGGCCTTCTTGTGTGTTGCATCTTAGCAGATGTGGGATTTATCCTGCCTTTCCTTTGGCAAGCGAAGTAAAATTTGATAATTGCATCTGTGCCGTTAAAGTTCCTTCAAAGGTGCAAATTGTTAATTTAGTTTTCTATAGAGGTAGGAGGAGACCTAAACAGATGACAGTGATGACTGTGCTTATATTCTACAGACAGAAAAAGAAGAATTAAGGTAAATTGTTCATTTTCCCTAATAAACGTCTGTGATTGAATCCCCAAAGTTCATGGGATTCAACGTAAGGAAACACTTTAAGACTGTCTGTCCTCTCTAACATTCCTGTCAGACTATCATACATGTAAGTGTAGCCAAAAAACAACTAACACAGATGCTGTCTTTTATCAATGTGAGGGTTTTTTCAGTTACCATTATGCTAAGATGAAATCAGGATTTTACAAGAGCAGAGAATTAACTTTAAAGTGCTTTGAAAGTGACCCTTATTAAACCCCCATCCATACTACTCAAATTATATTTTAAAATGGAAATTTTCTGCTGTACTTTTCGTTCCCACACACAATTCAACTTTTAAAGAGGCACAACAAGTATTTTTAAATATGTTTTAAAACTCAACCTGTGATAAACTTGTGTGGACAGGAGATACAAAGCTTTTCATAAACAATGACGTAGCAGCCTCTTTCAAACATACTCACGATCACTTTGTGCCCTAGAAACCAAAACAACACAAAAGTTGACTATAAAGTTTTTATTTCTGTGTATGTCTCTCATTATCCTGATCTTGTCACTTAAACTTTGATCATGTGCTGTTAATATCCAAGAGGAAATTACAAACAGTATAAGAAAACACGTTTTGTGAGAATCTTTAGCCAAGCTAAGTATATTCTTTCTCTGTTCTTCTTTAGATATGATGTTAATGTGATCGTGCTCAGCACCTAGTGGAACAACATTTTTCTTAAAAAGGGTGGGCGGAAAAAAATATGTAAATGGAGTAAAGCAATGTCTATTTAAAAAAATGTCTAAAGTAGTGTAGATGAGGCCTTAATTAGTTACTTTTTGCTCACAATTTTCAGATTAATTTTGCTCCAGCCATCCATCCAAAAAAAACCCAACCATTATCTGCCACTTTTTTCAGTGTTGGGTCATGGAGGCAGCAGCTTGAGCAGGGAAGTCCAGACATCTCTTTCCACAGCCACCTCTTCCAAGATGTTCCCAGGCCAGCCGAGAGACATAGCCTCTCTAGCACGTCTTCCCTGGGGTCTCCTCCCAGTTGGACATGCCAGAAACACCTCCCTAGGGAGGAATTCAGGAGCATCCTTACTAGATGCCTGAACCACCTCAACTGGCTCCTCTCGATGCGGAGGAGCAGCAGCTTTACTCAGAGTTCCTACTGGATAACTGAACTTTTCACTCTATCTCTAAGGGAGAACCCAGATACCCTGAGGAGAAAACTCATTTCAACCACCTGTATCCACGATCTTGTTATTTTGGTCACTGCTGAAAGTTTGTGAGCATAGGTGAGGGTAGGTAAGAGAGTTTTACCTTCCAGCTCAGCTCACTCTCCTCCACAACAGACTGGTACAGAGTACACAATACTAGCAGAAGCTGCACCGATTTGTCTGTCGATCTCACACTTCATTTTCCCCTCACACGGGAACAAGACCCCAAAATACTTAAACTCCTTAAGCACCTCACTCCCCTCCCGCAGAGAGCAATCCACGCTTTTCTGACTGAGGACCATAGCCTCAGATTTGGAGGTGCTGATCCTCAACCAAGCCGCTTCACACTTGGCTGTGAACCCCTCCAGTGAGAGCTGGATATCACGGCACAATGATGCCAGCAGAACCACATCATCTGCAAAGAGAAGATGGAATCCTGAGGCCACCAAACCTGTACTGTGTCAAAATTTTCCATAATAAAATACAGTTTATGTGTACATAGAGAACAGAAGAGGAATAAAAATGTTGGAAGCATGCTAGCTGAGAGCAGATTTCTATAGATTTGTTATGGTATTGCAGCTCCTGACACATCTACTCTGTAAAAAATAAATTTTGAACAGATTAAATATTACTCATAAAAATAACTTAAATTTTAATCAAGCATACTAGTGGTAATACAGAATGTTTAAAATGGTTAAATCTTTATTTATTATTTACTACCAACATGTAAACACTTACAAAGACAGACTTGAGAAAATGTAATATATCCCATGGACTGGTTCCTGCTCGGAGTGTGAATTTCATTCAGAATTTTCAGGTGGTAAACTATAAACACAAAACATTTTAATCTGTATGAGGTGAACTTCTACAACATTGAATATATGTAGATATACATATTATGTAATTAATGTAAATTTAATCAGTCATTTAGTCTTTTTGTGTTGTGACTTTGTGTGTGTGTGTGTGTGTGTGTGTGTGTGTGTGTGTGTGTGTGTGTGTGTGTGTTTAAATTTGGTCTCACAGATGGTTTAGATTTCAATCAGGTAATTTTTTTAAATAATAATTCCAGGAGTAAAATCTTTCTTGAGACTGTATGAAAACTGTGGATCTTAACCAAAGGGGCATTTGCCAAAAGTGAATGAACACATCAGCTACCTTGTTTTAAAATGAAACTGCATAGATGGCAGCCCTGCTACTCCGACAGCCAGTGTGAATTGTGCTGGAAAATCTATTTTGGAGAGCCGGGTGTTTCAATTCAAAGGGAAAAGAGTGACTGCTGTAGCGCCATCAATCAAGCCGGGAACGCTGCGGTGGCTTTGCTTTACAAGCACCAGGTCCAGGGTTCACAAGTTAAAACAGGCAATATAAAAAGGTGTAGTGAAACGGCTGAGAGGGGGGCAGACTGTTGTTGGTCTCTGCTATCTCCTCACATGGAAGTGTCGGAGAGACTCCCCCCCTTCCCCTCACACCCTCCTGTATTAGCTGGACTTCATTAATCTTCATGCCATCTTCTTTAACTAGTCATGTAGAACGGCTCAATAGAAAGCCGTATAATGGGGAAGGCCCAGTGCCAATTACTAGGTTAACACAGTGTTCAGCCCCAGTGCAACAAAGGAATGAGATGGAGAAAGAGAGCCGGCTCACAGGGAGAGATGTGCAGCATTTGAATTGACAAGGGATGCAAAATGGAAGTTCTTGCAGTGCCGTTCGAGCTGCAGGAAAAACTCGCAGGTGCCAATAAAAATATCACACAAGTGTATATTTGTGTCAATCCTTTTCAGCAAATCGTGTATCCAACAGGGTAGTTAGACGTTCACGTTTGACAACAGGCTGTTGAGGTGGAAAAGTTAAAAAAAAAAAATTAATGCAGCATCTGCTAAAAATCTGAGTACTATCTTATGTTGAAGAATAAGAAAAGTCATAGTCTTGCATTTGCGACAAGTTCTTACACTGAATTTGTCAAATAAAGTGGCTATTACACATACTACACAGCTAAAACACAGAAATTGTATGTGGGTAAAACCTGTTTTTAATTAACATATTCTACTAATCATTTATTAAAGCTTAGGATGTTTATGTGGTTAATGTCCCTATGTTATAAGGCATACATCTGCTATGTTTTTACTGACACAAGACAGAGCATTATCTAACAATATTCACAAACCTAGTAAAATAAATTACAACACTAATGAATCCACATGAATCATAAACAAAGAAAGAACAAAATCCCACTGAATTCCCCAGAAGTATCACTCTTGTCATCTTCAGCCTCCATTTACTTTGTTTTTCTTCCGTATTTGACTAGAGGGGAAGTTTGCTGTGCAAACCACTTGTCATGACTGCTGTCAGAACAAGTACAGTGTTAAACTGTAGTTATTTAATTCCATGTGATTAAAATAGGACTGGGTCAGTTTGGGAAGAGCCTGTAGGCTACGGTTTTATTTAGAGGACCAAGATTAAACTCGAGTAAAATGGAAATGTCACACCGTCATGGAAGATGCTGCGGGAGTTGTGAGAAGGATAATATTATTGTGATGTGAAGTGATAATTCCGCCCTGTCCACCCTCATTATCTAGCAGCCAAGTGTATTTCTGGCTCGCAGCTCTGTGTGTGTGTGTGTCTGTGGTGTATGTGTGTGTGTGTGTGTGCAGATGCCCTTCCCTTTTGCTGCACGCTCATTGCAAATTTGCAAAACGGTAAACACGGGGAAAAACATTTGGCATCTTTGCTTTTCCTTATTGTCAGGGTCCCCGGTTTGGAGCAAAGGTAGGACACAGTATGTATGTGCACACGGGGAGTGGGGAGGGCGGTAAAGTGAGAGGGGCGTGATATTTGTTTCGGTGATTATGTTGCACCTGCGTGAACTCAAGTGCATTCAGAATCAAAAGTGTCCCCGCTCGCTGACACTTGCAGTGACACGAAACAAAGCAGCCGATCCCTTGACGAGTTGTTCGAAGAGAAGCGACATAACGAGAGCCCCAACAGACGGCAACGACTGATCGGGACGCAACACAAAGAAACAGAACAGGAGGGGGATCCGGAGAGGCTGCACATTCATGCAGACCCCGGCAGGCTGAGATAAGGTATATTTTTGTCTGGCAAGATAAGAGGGAGAAAGCAAACATATTACAGGGCTCAAAATTCTGTATCTATAGCTCCTTTTCATGAGTCCAATAATTCATTCATTCATGGCCTGTGTTTCCTCGGCCTCCTCCAACATCTGCCTCATACATACATCACTGCGCTGATAAAGATCGCAGTCAGAATCGGTAATACGCTGTGAATGGGACACTGCCGCTCTGATTAAATAACTTCTGGGGCTCACTAAAATTGAGGCGGCCGTGTGATGAAAGGGGACTTATCAGGGGGTTTATTAAAGGCAGCGGAGGATGATTTTAGGTTTCGGGTGATGTACGCAATTTAGGACACAATGTCCTGCAATACTGCCAAGAGATTTATACAAGAAGGCAAAAAAATGGCTATTTTTGACCCTGTCACTGGATTTTAGCCCCATGCACACATGAAGGAGGAGAAAGCATTATCTTGCATGTGCAGATAACAAATAAAGGTTGGGACATTTCAGGGTGAATTCAGAAGTTTCTGCAAAGTGCTTTTTTATTTAGAGGTGTTGAGCTCTGTTCCTCTGAGTCTTATTGATTTGTTTCCTGCGAGATTTTTTCAAGTAATCATTTCACAAAAGCGAACATTCAACAAGCCAAACCAGATTAGGTCGCATTCCTTATTGATTATGATGTTAAAAAATTAAAACCTGTAGGGTTTTGTGTGTGGGAGAAGCTCAGATAAAGTGAAGTCACATTGTCTGCTGTTAGCAGTGGATGTTTTGTTTTTCTCAGCCCCTATCAGTCTTCCTGATGTTTTATTGTTGCTGCTTTCAGACCAGAGCTGAATCTGATCTTGTAATGTCTCTTTTCTATTGTTTAAATGCGCCTCTCTGCATGTGAAACACTATTTTTGATATCAAGCTACATTGTAGAACAAAAACACAAGCCAATCAAATGATTTCCTACATGCTATTAAGTATCTTTGCTGATTTGGTACTCACAGATTTAGCTCTTAAATGTGGCAAAAGATCTAATAGTTACCATTTTCCCCCTAAATGACTTATAATTGTCTTTCACTTTTATCAGATGTAGAAAAGCATGGAAATGGCTTTTAGAACTAACAGTTACTAAAGACAGCAAAATAAGCACATAATCATAAAGTGTTGCTATTTCTCTAGAAAAATAAAGTAGTTAAATAAAAATCCACAAGACATGCAGACTTGTTCTTGCTTTGTTACAAAAGAGGCACAAAGGTCCAGTTTTTTTGTTACACAGAGTAACAAAGTTTGGGTTTGTTGTTAGTTTAGTTCCCATTAGAGTATTTTAATATTGCTCGCCAGCATTAAAGGTGAGTGACTGTTGAATTTAATCAAATGGTGCGTGTGTGTGATGAAACTCTCAGAAAGTAATCTACAACTGAGTAACCTTTGGAGTCAACCTGATTTAGGATGGCTGCCACAACTAATCAAACCCCAAAATAGGTAAAACTCACTCATTTTTACAGACACCCAGCTGGGAGTCACCATCATCACATAATCCAAGATCTGCCAGATCTTTGATTTAAAATTTTTCATGCAAGGAGAGGCGTAATATACATTTCCCTTCAAAAAGTTTTACTTTCATTAATAAAATGTGTTGAAATTTTCAATTACAAAAATTCAAAAAGGTATAAGTGGGGTTCAGAAAATAGAAAAGAAAAATCCTCTTATTCAAACTGTGAATAAAAAAGCAAATCCTCATGAATAGTGCATGCATCTAAAACAAGCACTTCGAATTCGGTTTAAAAACACCCTGATTTTGAGCGACGACACAACAGTTAAGTCGCATTTCCAGACTTTTTATTTCTGCTTATTTGCATACCAGTGCCCAGTGCACGTGTGATACTGTACTTTACCACAAACCTTAAACTTTTAGTGCAAAAGTGTAATGCCAAAATCTATTGTGATATGAAAAAAAAACATTGCATGTGTGTAAACAACATCCAAGATGCACCAGAATAGGTTTCCAGGCAATTTATACACAAATAAAATAATTTAATCTGAGTTTAAAATGCATGTTTAAAAGTGGCACTTTTATTAAAATACCTGCAGTTTCATCTTTGTTTCAAAGTTTATTTAGTGTCTGCATGTGTACATCTCTTCATGCATCCTCAGTTTCTGAGGTTTTCCCTCTGAACTGTCTGAGGTTAGAGAGTCAGTGTGGACTTCATGGATAATGCATGTAAAAACTAATATTTTTATGACCCTATATGTGTTTGTAGAAATTGTTCCTAATTGTGAGTGTAAGCTAATAAAACATTACATTTATTAATACTGAAGATTGTCATAAATAAAGATAGAGAAAGTGACTTTATTATCTTCCACTGTCTGAAACTGAAGTCAAAATGTCTGTTTTTTCATTTTTTTGGTCATTGCAATGTTGTATTTCTGGAGCCTGAGGCTGCACATTAGGGACACTGGGCTCTACCATCAATACAAAAGTCTCACCTACAGATCCTCCCAGGGTGCTAACAGGCCATGACTCTGTCAGTCACAGTGTAAAGTGATACTTTTTAAGCCTCAAATAACTACTTTAAACCAAACATGTTGAAACCTTCAGTAGTAAGGTAAGAATGACGTGAATCAACAAAAATCAACACCTGAAAAAAATAATCTGACGTTTTGATTTTAGTCAGCAAGATGTCCCATTCAAAAAAAAACAAAAAACAAAAAACATTTCACATTTCAGCAGCCAGCCTGCAGAGGGTCTTTTTTTTTTTTTTTGACTTCAACTTTGAGGTTTCAGTCGTGTATCTACTTATAGTGTATCTCAATGATACAGAATGTAAGAAATTGAAGTTTCGGGGGAAACAAATGCTACATTCTCCACACAGTAAATCATAAAAGTTTTGACTTCAAACTTCAGTTTTTATTGCAGATGTTTAAGATTTGATCAGATTCAGTGAACGTGCGGCTGCGAGGGAGCCCGAGTGAAATTTATCAGTGCAGTTAATCCACTTGGATGCTCTAACAGAGATTGTCTGCACAGGATCTCTGCAGCCAAATCATACAGTATGAAACTGCATCAAATGAACAGATGGCAGTGACACGAATTAAAAGCACAGAACAATAGTAGAATATAAACCAGAAATGACACCCAAAGTGGCTGTTGATTTATAGCCGTGGCGACTTTGGTACTGGGCTTCCATGTATATTAGTGCTACAAATCTGGGTCCATTTAGCAGGGAGATGCTCATACATACATCACCGACTCCTGCTCCAAGCCAAGGTCAGTCCTTATTGCATCAATCTTTTCAGCAGAGGCTACTCTGCACAGCAGCAGTTTTGTAACTGTCGCAGCTGTAATGGAATCTTTTTTCTCGCGCTTCATCTTTCTCTTATCACATAAAATATATATTCAACTTCTCTTCTTTCCCTCATTCTCCTGATTCTTTTTATTTTATCTGTAAAACATTCCCAGGGAGCTCATCCCTTTTGTGGGAGACATGCTTCGAGCAGCACAGGTTTTAACCCTTTTTGGCGTTGAAACTTGGAGATACAACAAAATGGAAGTTTTAAAATGCGTTTCCGAAAAATGGATTTCTCTCAATTATAGGACGACTTGAGTCGATGACAAGACATTTATTAAAATCCTTCCTTTTTGTTCCTTTGCTCTATTTATTATTCACAAAGTCATTTCCCAAAGGTCTAACAGGGATAAAGGCACTTATCTGTGCTCTGCCTAAAGTGTTTCCTAAAATAAGGCACTTTTAGGAGCAAGCTGTTGCATTTTCTCAAATTTTATCTTCAATTTATTAGGGTTCCAAGCCTGCGGAAGCAAGCGGGTGGCCAATGCAAGGCATGGCCGTTCGCCTGCTCCCAGCGGAGCAGGGAACCCTATTGTTTTTGTAAGAATTTTTCACAATTGTGTATTATTATTCTTCTCCGGTAAAACTACGTGGCCAGAAAAACGAGAAAATGCTGGGGAAAAGCTAACCAGATAGCCTGATACAAAACCCCTACCGCTACTCAGACAAAAAAAATCATATCGTCCCATACCTAGGGGGCGCTATAACAAAGGACAATGCGTTTTTGCCAATAACTCCTAAACCGTAAGTCCTACACTCAAAATCTTGATGGCACCTGAAACTATGGATGATTCTGCATCTTTTTTACATTGGCCACGCCCACTTCCGCCTAACTAGATTTTCTGCTATAGCGCGATAAAGGCAAAACCTACTTTCGAGTACTACTACCACATTAAAAGCTGGATCAACGTGGAACTTGGTACATAACATCTGTAGGCCGATCTGTTGAAGCGGTGATCAAAAAGTTTACAAAATTTAAAATTTTGTGCGAGAAACGCATAACCAAACACTTCAGTGCTAGCTAGCACAACGGTTAACTATGAATTTCTCCACCATACATTAAGATTATGGAAAATGCATTTAGATCCCAATAGTGAATGAGATGTTGCCACTTTGTATTAAATTTTATGCGGTTTTACCGATAGGGGGCGCTATAAAATCAAAAAATTCAGATCTAAATAACTGCTTGACAGATTTACACCAAACTTGGTACAGATGATCAAGACCCCCCTTGAGATGATATCTTGAATATGATAATGAAGTGGGCGTGGCTTATATGCTATCTCACTTTTGAGCTTTGAACTCGGCCAAATCGAACTTTAACTTCGCGGAAATTATTGATCTATTACAGAATTGAGCTTTCTACGTATGAGGGGAAAGTTGCACAATTTGACCTCTAGGTGGCGCTGTTACAGCAAAAAATGCCTTTATGCAAATTCTGTTACAACAACTAGGTGTACACACAGTATCTCTATTCTATTGTGTTCTGTGAACAATGCCTTTTTACCTGAGTTTTGAAAAAAAATTGTAAAATTATGCTAATTAGTAGAAAACTTACAAAATATGCGTGACCTACTTTCGTTAACTCCTCCCGAGGCTCAAAGCCAATTGAAGTGAAACTTCACATGGTATGACAGCACGACTAGCTAACCAAAAAACTAGAACGGATTTTCAAAAAAATGTTCAGTTTATGAATTATGCGTGAACAAAAAAATTTTTCCCAAAAAATAATGTTTATTGAGCATAACTTTAGAACAATTTACAATTTATTATTAGTTTTCATACCAGTGGTGCCTAAGGCCGAAACAAAGATTTCTTTGCATTTTCAGCTTGATCCAACACTAGGGGGCGCTACAAATAGGTAAAGTTTATACTGCCAAAATGGCTGAATGGATTTACGTGGAACTTGGTGGGTATCTTCAGAATACAACCCTGAAACTATGTTATCAATATGGTAATGATTCGTCAAAGTAGGCGTGGCTTATGTTCACAACTAGCCTAACTACAAACCCAAAAAAATATTGCTTAAATTTGAGCGCCCCCTTCTGGTTAAAAAAGAAAAACATATAAATGCTAACCAACAAAGCCGGTTTTCATTTTATTTTGAAAAAACCTTTAGACAATGGTGGATTGGAAAATTTGGGCAAACAAAGGACATGATAATTGTCATCTGTGAATATTTGCAGATTTTTTTGAGTCATTATTGATTTTTAACAAATTTCTGAATATATTTCAGTATGACCAGCTCAGCTACGACCAACGTTAACAATTTCTTGTACAAAAGCCGTTGAGTGTGGAAATTTCCTAAACTGCAAACATTGTTCCACATATGCACACAGTGATGTGGGAATATTTGGAAAATTTTATAATAAAGTTTCAATTTTTTATGATTTTTTGCGTATTGGCTGGACATCATGAAAATGACGTTTTCAATTTTTCATAAAGAATGTGCTCGATCCAGTAACATACAAATAAAAGAATATTATTCCACATGTAGGCATGGTCATTAGAGAATATTTTGGTAATTTTTGGAAGAGTTATGGATTTTTCATGAATATTTTGTTGGCTCATTGTGGTATAACATTACAGTTAAATTTTTTTTTTACTGAATCAGCATTGGAACTAGGGACATGGGGATAAATGCATATTATTACAGATGTAGACTTGATCATCTGAGAATATTTTGGTATTTTTCAAATGAATATTGAATTTTTTATGAATTTATTTCTTTGGCTCTGTGTGGTATCAAATGGCAGTTAGCTTTTCCTCCATGAGCTTTCTACACAAATTGTACCGTTACGTCTTACGAAGCGCCTTTGAGTACGCACCGTACTGGCGAGTTTCGACTCGGCATGCTCGCCGATAGACGCGGCGGAGCCATGCCGGCGGGACGTCGGGATCGGAGCGCGCGGATAGGGGCGGAGCGTGGAGGCTTGGAACCCGTTGATAACTGCTTGCAGTTCTAGTTATTATTATTATTAATAATAATACAAAAAATTCCCTCCTCAGGTTGCTGATCCTGTCAGGTTTCAGTCAAAACATGAGTTTGAGCTGCTGAAATGTGAAATGCCAATTTAAGACTTGGATGCTGAGTCAGTTTCTGTTATCCTGACTGCTCACTCTGCAGCCTCACATAGTACTTTAATAAATGAAGAAATAATAAAATCAATCATTTTAAATAGCCCTAGACCATTTCACAGCAAAAGGGAGAGAAAAAAAAAACAGCAGACTTTTAATTGATGAACTTGACCTGCTTTTTCCTGATAACAAATTTCATTTGTTCTATAAAAATTATGCACAAGTGACATTATTTGACGGGATCTTTATCACCTGCAGAGTAAATAAGAGTAATTTATGCTGTTTAATTTTGAGCATGGATTATAAATCACGGCTGAATCATACATTACCAAGCCTGCATTGATGAGGGAAGTGAGAGTGAGGCCGGCTGATTGGGTTGTTACAAAGCAACAGTTACAGCGGAGGCTCATTCTCTAAGCGTGGCTCTTTATAGCCGAGAAGCAGATTGATGCGGATGATAAATGATGATAAACACCTAACACACCCGAGTGGTGAAAGATAGACTTTTAAATAAATTATAAAGTATGCAACGCTGAAAATCAGACAGCAGCTTGATGCGAGAACAGACTGCAGGTGTGTGCGTGTTGTCTTTCCTGTGAATAATAAAGCTGAAGTTAATAATCATTACCGTAAATCCATGTGTGTTCATGCTACACTGCCTTTGCAGTAATAAAACAATATCAAATGGTACAATAAAAAACAATGTGCAATAATAATTATAATGATAAACTCAATGTATATTGCTCTTTGATATGACTTACCAGAATATAAATGAACTCAGATGTAATTTCATCTGTAGAGGCTGATTACAGGCAGCTCTGTCCTGTAGGTGAAGCCTTGCTGGGCTCTGATGCAGTAAGACAGATTTTTGGCTGAGGAGTCCCTCAGATCCTCTGTCAAAGGGATGGCCTCTGACAAATATCACTCTGCAGTGACGAGGACATGACAGCTGCCAGTCATCTTTTAATAACAGAAGAAGCAAAGCAGCCTACATGTTGGGTTTATGACCTGCGAGGCCACATGCACACAGGCGTGCACGGACTCAAAAGAGTAGATCCAGTTTTTTTTTAATATTGGGTTCTGTTGAAGGTTATGAAGAATTAATATCTTACCTGCTGTAGATAGCTCTTTGAACAACCTCAGTTTGGAGTTCACATAATTCAGTGTGGGTTGACCAGCTAATGGTAAAAACTTTAGCTTTTTACTGCCCAGCACTAGCAAAGCATACCTAATAAAGTGGCTGGTGAGTATATATTTTTATTACATAAACTTTTAAACTTGGCATCACACACAGAGCCTCCTCCGGTGTTTCTGTTTGATTTTTTTTCTATGGATGTCATCTAACATCATACTCAATGTAAGTTACCTTTTCTACCAAAATGGATTACTACTAGCCGTTACTCGCCAATCCAGTCTGAATTAAACTCTATTTTTCCAGAGTTAAGTCATTCAAAGACCTATCTACAGCAGGTAAGATGTTAATTGTTCATACCTTTCCTCAGAACCACACTTAAAAAGAGTCAAAGCTGTTTTGCTACACCTACAAACCCAAGAGTAAAACTGTCAAAGTGATTGAAATAGGTTTGCATCTTTCACATTTACTGCCAAATGTATATTTTCCTTACTTCATTCACAACAGCCATTTAAATGTTTGTTCATCACAGCAGATAAAACACAAACCTCCAAATATGAGACATTGATCCAGTTATGGGACCTAGTTGGAAATCTGCCTGAACAGCAGCCTTCAATAGGAAAACGTTAACCAAGGCCTGTTTGGATTACCTCATAGGATTTATGCTGTAATGTCATTTGTTTGTCTCATTACCTTTTTTCAAACACAGTTACACTTTTTAATAAATGGCCCACCATGGTTGAGGTTGTCCTGTTGACTAATAAAAAAATGAGTTGTGTGCATCTTCAGTGGGCCCTCCCACCTTTTTAATGGACCAAATTTACTGTGCAAATAACTAAATTTGCCAGTAAACCTGCACATCTGCAGTGGTTGTTGTAATAATCAATTCAAGGACATCAGAAAAAATCGACACAATTTCTGCCTCTTTTTATGTGGACTTTTTTAAATGACAGGTTTTGAAGCAATTTTCACCATCTCTTCAGTTCTTCATTATACCCAGGATGCACAAGAGAAAAAAAAAAAGCGTTCTTCCTGTGGCCTGAAAATATAATACCGAATTTAGTGGCGATTGAAAAACAAGTTCTAATATAAAATTAGCTTGGATATTATTCGTAAACTTAAATACACAGTTTTCTTTTTTAGATACAAATAGCAGAAGTTTGGGAACCAAAGAAACACTTGTAGCCTGGAGGATCAAAGGCTGCTGTCACTCTAATTCAGATTAAATGCTCTTAACACAAGATTCATGAGACTTGTTAAACTTTTCCGATGCTGCTGAAGGTTTATTTCCATCATTAAGACTGATTAAAACATTATAGAAAACTAATCATGTTTCGAACGTTTTTACCTGAGATATGATTAATTGGAGACGTCTTCAAATTGTCTGAGTAATTTTATTTTACAGTGTAATTACCTCATGTTAAATTTCCTTTCAGTGTGTACCGCTGCTGCTTCAAATGGCTGTGATTAGCCACCTGATGAGCTCAGGTCCCTAACATCTCAGTAACATGAGAGAAGAGGGTCCAGCAACAGTTAAGAGTTTCTGTGTGCGTTTTTCAAAATAGTATTAGTGTGCAAACTATGTTAAATACTGAGAATAAAGCACCCAAGTTGTACAAGTTCAACAAAAATCATAAAGTACAACAAACTATTTGAAATAAACAACAGGTTTTATTAATCATGTCAGCAATAGAACATTTTGAAGGGATGGTTCAGAACAATTTGTATCTTATCTGCTGCAGATAGTTCTTCGAATGATCTTAGTTTGGAGAAACGGAGTTTAATTTTGAAAGGACTGATGAGCTGGCAGCTAGTCTGGGTGAACTCTAAAGTAAAAAATATGATAGCAGTTCATGCAAGTGCTACTTTATAAACCATAACATCTCTGTTAGTTTCACATTTTACAAATATTCCAACAGAAATATAACATGGCTTGACCAGGGCTGCAACCCGAAGTGCTACAGCTAGCTGGTGCTACGGGTATGAAATCTTTGAGATTGGATTCATTTTTTTTTTTTGCTGATGTTGCTCAAACTAGCCATTAGCTTGTCAGTCCAGTCCAAATAAGCTCTGTTTCTCCAAAGTGAAGCCATTTAAAGAGCTATCTACGACAGGTAAGATGTTAATTGTTCATAACTGTTCCACAAAACCAATTTTCAAAACATAAATGTATTATTTTTTTGTTTCAGGGCTTGTGATGGTTTT
The DNA here is from genome assembly GCF_001649575.2 of Kryptolebias marmoratus. Taxonomy (NCBI): domain Eukaryota; kingdom Metazoa; phylum Chordata; class Actinopteri; order Cyprinodontiformes; family Rivulidae; genus Kryptolebias; species Kryptolebias marmoratus. Next base: position 12,597,346 of record NC_051430.1, on the reverse strand, counting down.
ACTAAGACTGGATTGCTGCTAACTTTGTTCAAGTGTTCCCCTTTATCTGAACACTAAATCACACCAGAATATATTTTTAATATATTAACAGTCAAACTTTGCAACACATACAAAGCTCCCCTCCAGTCTCGCTCTGTTTTTTTTTTATGTCACATAACATTGATGTCTGCAGAATGTTACATATTCAGAACAGGAAAGATTAATAACGCCCCACCCCCTTTCATGTCGTCCTGCAGAGCTTTATGAGTTCCTTCGATCTCTGCTTTCCAAAGCCATTAGCGTTCTTCCTCTTGAGAGGGCAAAGCCCGGAGCCATAGTGAGAGTCCCCTTCCTGCTCTAACTCGAAATGACACAATGTCAATAAGTATACTGATTATTCTGCCCATTTGTTTTGCACAATGCAGTTAACGAGCTTTATTACACAAAAGACATTGTGAAAACCTAATAATCATTCTTTATCATTTGTTTTGATGAGAGTAATAGAGTGACTCATGTGAACGGTCTGGAGAAACTTCTGTTAGTGGATGATTTCCGTCATATACATTAGAACCACCATGGTGTGTAGTCGTGGGGGCGATGGTAATGGTGGGGGTTGGGAGTGTGTGGGGGGGTCTGGCCTCCGTCTACTCCATCGTCTTGAAGTGTTTGTGTTCCTACATCAGCTGTCCTCCCAACTCACCATTTATCTTCCCTGAACTGTCCTAACCTTTTCAAGCTTTCACTCATGACAGATTCCAGATACACTGGGCCAAGCCTCACTGGAAACCAGCTCCAGTATGATACACATAACTGTCAGGGTAAGAGGAAGCCTACACATGGCCTCGCACACTGGATTGGCCTCTTCCTATACAGTCGTATAAATCTCAGCAGCATCAGACAGGTGGGAGGAAGCACAGGCAGATGTAGGCAGACCTCAGACAGGTCCTCTTCCCAACCTCTGGCCCCGCTCATCTGCAGAGAGACAAAAAATTAGACTGAGCTTTCTGACTCTTGTGAAACTTTAGCAGAAAGTATCCAAACCTATAGTTTGGCCTGAGAAGAGTTTGGTCAAAATAACAATTAAAAAAGGGAATTTAAAGACATGCATTATGCAAGAAATAGAAAAAAAGAAAAATCAATAGTCCTAAGAAGTGAAAAAAGACTTTATTTTGAATAAACACTTTATTTAACACTCAGAGTATGTATTAGTGGTGACTCTCAGCTACTACCACACCAGATTTTAGCTCAATATCTGTAAAATTGACTGAGTATTACCAATCTTTGCATTTTTTATGGTCAGTTGACTGTGGCAGCTATCTTCGATCGAGTTGATTCCAAAAGTTAATCAGGTATTGATGTACATTTAGTGATTATGTCCTGCAAGTTTCATTAAATTTGTCCAGCGGTTCATGAGATATTTTGGTTACAGATCATCAGACCAACACACACACAGAGACAAACACATTACTGTATGTCTTTGCCTTTCCATAGAGGGTAAGAAAGACCAATAAAATATGTTTTAACAGTTTGCATTTAGTTTCTTTTGAATATGAAAATGTGAAAAAAATTATTGCTTTTAGAACAGAAACTGTGAGCAGCTTTCAAACTAATATTCAGTACTTGCAGAAAAATTCAAGATGTAACTTAGATTACAGAAAAAAGTTTGATTTTTTTAAAAATCGGTGTACAGTAAAGCAAGAGCAGAGTCTCTATAAAGTGAAATGTTGGAAATAACACACGGCCTAAATACTGTGTGAAAAAACAGAATCGTGAAATCTGCTCATGCATTTGTACTCTTCTATGGACAGGAAATAAAATCCTAATTTCTCAGCCAGAAGTCTAAATAAGCAAGTCTGGAGGGTTCTTGATTGACCAAACTTTACCACGTTCTCTAATCAGAGAGCTATAACCCAGTCTGTGCTGCACTCACCTCGCCGCTCACTGTGTTGTTGGAGCGCTGATAAACCAACTCACTTCCCTGTCAGAGCTCCAACAACAAAACCAAACAACACATTCAGTCTGAGAGGTCTGGTTGAGTCAGTGAGGTGAATGTGGGCTGCTGTATTTCAGCAAGAAATGCTGTGTAATGCTAAGCAGGAAGTATTAGAAGCAAAACAACATACATGCAGATGAAAACAATATGCATGAAGATGGGAAAAAAAAATATTTAAAAGTTGACTTTCTAATTTTGTTGCACCTCCCTTTTTTTTTTTTACAACCATCATGTGACATTGCTGCACCGGGCCATATACGTAATCTACAGCCAATCATGTTCATGTCAAATGCAGGACAATGTTTATTTCATTTCGAAGTAAACAAAATTGCATAATTGTATTTTTCCACAATACTCATTTTTGCTCAATCTTCTTGGATGAAATATTTGAACTGATCTCATTATAAAACAAAAGTGACACTTCAGCTATTTTAAATACAGAGCAGCAACCTAACGGAGTGGAGAGGGTAAGTGAAATTGTGCAGCAGCTGACAGACCTAAACACTTCAGTATTTCTGCTTTGGGATAAACCAAAAAAAGAATACAAAACTGTGCTTTGAGTAAATGTTCAGACTCCCTAAAATGTTCTCCCCATCTAAAAAAGGACAATTAAGATATTTTAAACACTAATCAACCATTACTTTGGTACAGGTGTCAAACATTAGAATGTCAGTCTGCTAATTTACACCCTGAAATTCTAATAACTTTCCAGGATTGGTTTTATGTGGTTTCCAACGAGCCTTTTTTCTGGGTCATACGGGTTATAATCTTTTTTGTCAATGTGCATTTTCTCCAGTGTTGTTATTATAATGTCATGTTTGTTGCTGATGTTGCTATAATCTGCTTTAATATTATAAAAGTAATTTCAAATTATTAACACTCAAATGAGGACTCTCACTTAATTACAACATAGAAATACCGTCGATATATCAGGAGTTCATCAGCCACTGATGTGATAGGGTTGGATTTAAAAGTGTCACTTAGTCGGGGTTGAGATTGGCTTTTGATATATGATATGATAAATACAGAATGAGCCAAAGCAGGTGAGCAGTGAGGATGTTTGCTATGAGGCACAGTAGGAGTGAAATTAAAGGTGGTGGTGTGTGTCTGTGTGTGTCTTCCTTGATGAGATTGTGTTTTAAAGATCTTGGTCCGATCTATTTTGATTGAAAGTAAGAAAACAAAACATTTCTCTCCAGTTCGACTAATTAGATTTTCTTTTTTCCCCTTCCTTTTTTTTTTTTAAAGGAACCTTCCCTAACCTTAAACTGCTGTGGGGCTCCAGATGTGTAAGTAGGCTAATGAGTGGCTGGGTAACAAAGAAAAATGGGCTGCATGAGAAGTCCCCTTTGTGAAGCAGTGGTGACCGGTTATCATCCATGCTGTGATCGTTGCACCACTGGAAAGATTGTTACCAACCTTTGTGGAAAAAAACAGAGAGAAAAAAATATGTCTATTGGGGGAGGGCATTAGACGCTACAATATTGTTTACATTCATTTATAATTTTTTATTATTATTCAAACTACAAAAATTGCATTTTCTGTGAACATGCAGTATAAATGCTGAATGTTAAACAAGCAGAACACTAGCTAAAAGCTAAAAAAGGTAAAAATCTTGTTAAAAGTCAAAATAGCTAACTGCAAGCTTAAAACTAAACATAACAAACCACTAGGTAAAAACAACAAAACACTTGTCAAAAGCTAAAAAGAAGCTAAATGCTAGCTCAAACCTAAAAGTATAAAACGATTGCCTAACAGCTGAAAGTATCAAAAGGCTAGTTAAATGCTAAAAGCAGCAAAAGATAAGCTAAAAGCTAAAAATAGTAAAAGAATACAAAAACAGAGCAAGTATGCTAAATCAGAATTTAAAGAGGCCAAGAAGTGAAGAGATCTCAATGTATTTTTATTGAGAAAATATCTATATGAAATTAAACGTTTTGAAAATGATAAAAGTTACAAAATCCAAAACTCATGGCACCCATCTCCCGAATGAGATGAACATTTTGTTTTATTGAATAGGTAAAAAAAGCAATAACTCTGCAGAAGCATTGTGACTGCAAAAACCATGAGAAAAAAATAAAAACAGGAAAACAATTGTGAGAATGCTGAATCACACAATAACAAGCATACAGAAATAGACAAAGTTATAGCCATTTAACTTTATTCACAATGTGTTTCCTTCAGTCATACAGTGGTAATTAATACAGCTCAGAAAGTGTTAGAACAAAAAATAAACTGTTCTTATAGATTAAAGAAATGACAAAAGGATGAACTAAGTCACTCTAATTCTAATCTGAACACAAAATAATTCTCAACATATGTAAGAGAACTCAATCCAGATATGAACATTAATTTATTATGTTCATTTCAATAAGGCTTAATGTTGGCAACCCTTTTAAGATCGAAGACTATTGCCTATTTCATATTTTGTTTTAAATAAATGGCAGTGGCCCTCAGGTCTGATGAATGTAGTTTACCTGCTGCTGAAAAACACCCTCTTTGATGAAACACAGGCTTCAGGTATGCTTTTGCTAATTCTGCTATCTGAGGATATTTATGTTCCTTCATGTTTCACCACTTTATTAGATCAGTGTGGAGGAGTGGACGTGTTTTCTGGCAGTAAAAGGTGTAGCTTACCCATCGTAACCATTTCCAAATGAAACTAGGATGGCAGAAACAAACGTGGGATCACTTCGAGTTTTGTTGGCAGGTGTTGTGCTGAAAAAAAAAGCACCCCTGCCAAAAAAAGCACCGTGGTGGTCAGGAAACAACTTCACACGTTACCACTACCGCTAGGTGCTGGTGGACAAAAAGGCAGCCGCTTATCAAAACGACAATCGCGTGAATTATTTGAATGTGTAAACTTCAACGACTCGTTGAATATCTGAACATCGCTGCCCCATCCCTATTACATGAACTCCTAATGTTGTGGTTACAGGTTCATTTACATGTGGCAACATAACATCTGCACAGAGACGGAGGAGATGAAAAGTGACCATGAGAGGCTGGGAGTGGCCCGGGGGGGGGGGGGGGGGGGGGGGGGGGGGGGGTGAAGGGTGAGATGGCACGGCAGTGCTGTGCTGAAGCCTTGTCTCTTCTTTGAGAAGGAGTAGAGCTGACAGAGGCCACCTCAAGAGACTCTTCACTCTCCATCAAAGAGCTGAGAAGAAGAGGCAGGGTCTGTCAAGGGTTCCCAATTCCTACAGAGCACCCACATGCTGCACCTCCCACCCTAAACACCTCTAGTCAGTCTCACCAAGCTCCTCACGCTGCCACAAGCCTCCAGACTCATTGGCAATGCATGACCAATCCCCAGCTCAAGCAGCCAAACATCACTGGAGTTTAGCACTTAAAACATGACAGACACGTCCAGGGCTTTCATTCCACACGGGCTGCAAACACTGAGATCATATGCAACTTCTGCAACCTGTGACTGAGTCGGAGGTCGGAACATATCACACCTTTAGCCTTGTTCCACTTTACAATTATTAAACAACATCATATCAGTTTCTATCTGATAAAAATCCTAAACTACTGAGACAAGAAGAATAAGATTCCTCCCAGTGGAAACAGCCGGAACATATCAGGACACCCAATTTGACTTCTTCCTCCCAGCAAATCGAAATTCCTTCACGTCCCACCTCCCAACCTTCTTTTTTTTTTTTTAACAGAACCATCACTTTTAATTTTCCAAACTTCCTCTTTCCCATCAAAAATTGGGTCGGAGGAAAAAAAAAAAAAGAATGCAGAGGAAGAGACCACCATTGCAAGTTTTATCTGCTCCACAAAATGCCATTATCTTAGTGCGGTGTCAAGAACTCTATCTCTCTCTCTCTCTCTCTTCTTTTTTTTTCTTTTTCCAGGTGACAGGCACAGACGAGAGATAAGATTGGAAAAGAATCCCACTCTACTGAGTAAATAAATAATCAATACTCATCTAAATGTAAATGAGAAAGTAGCCCTCTTTGATAGGAGGGTTTTTATCAACCAACCAATTTTCTACAGGCACTCACTGGGCCTCAACCAAATCACCATCATTCAGCTCCCATGTAATGGATAAGAAAGGGGAAGGGTGAGTGTGGGGGAGGGGGGGGTGTTGGGGAAGAAAAGAGGAAGGGTCATCTGAGATCAGCCACGTTCAGATGGCTGCATCAGTGGCTCTGTTTTTATTCTTCTGATTTCCTGATTGTTGCATGACATAATAGGCCACACGTCTAGAAGTATGTGGATTAAAGCTAACCTGCTATTTAGCGTTTTCGATATGGCAAAATAAGGTGAAAATTAATTATGCTAGCATTTTACAAGGGAACAATTCGTCAAAACTTAACGCACTCCTTCAAAAGGTCCACAGCTCCATGTTTGGTGAACTTACCCAACAATATTAAGTATTAAGTTTGAGACACGTCTGGAGAAGTATATTTAAGTATATTTCTCCTCAAGTTCTCACGTGTTACCGTTTCTGATACCTCTGCACTTTTCAAACATTTTTTATGTGGTACATACTGACTAAGATGAGCATTTTATTGTCATCACACCGGGCTGCTCTGACTTTAAATTGATCTAATAAAAAGCCTCAAATGCTATTTTCCTCATCCTCATTGCATTAGGGTTTATTTCATAACTCATATATGTCAATAATGGAAAGCATTATGTAGCAGTATACTCAATAACAGAATTTTCCTGCTTGAAATGCATGCAGTATTGATTTCATGTTTTTCTGGGTCCATGAGGGCAAGTAGTGTGGCAGAGGTTATTTCACTGTCGGAAACACCAAGAGCGCATCGAGAGCCTGCATGCTAAAAAGAGAAGCTTTATGATTAAAAAAGTAACTTTAAAAATATATATAGAAGTATTATTATTGAGATAATGCTGTATTATTTAAAATCAAAGACACTCTATGTGTTAAAAACATGAAGCACTTCCGGCTCATGAGTGGTCTAAATAATATTCTATTTCAATTAAAATAAACGTTCAGATCTTTGTAGGTGGGGATCTATGGAAAGACATGAACAGTTAATATCTTACCTGCTCCAGATAGCTCTTTAAACATCCTCAGTTTGGAGAAATAGAGTTTAATTCTGACCAAATTTATAGGCTAATGGCTAGTCTGAGCAGAACTGAGATTGTTGTCCTCTTAAAACAACTCTAGTCTCAACAGTTTCATTGTGCTGCAGACAAATTTTAATTCATAAATCCTTTCGCTAATGTCCCCTTTGCATTACAGTTATTCCTGCAGGAATATTTAGATATTCCTACAGAAAGTGCTCCAGCCTGCTCTGCAAGTACTATAGCTACCTGCAACTGCTGCTATTTATGCTTGAAAATAGCCACAGAATCAATGCGTAAAGGATTATAAAATAGCATTGGCATGAAAACCTTTGAGCTGTTTTGCAGCTGTTTTAGGATGGAAACAATCCACTTTGGTCTTGGTCCTGCTTGGAATAGTTGTTAGCTTGTTAATTTGGTCAGAAATAAGCTCTGATTCTCAAAACTGAGGTCCTTCGGCGATATTAATTGCTCATAACCTTTCAACAGAACCCAACTTTAAAAGGTCCGGACTATCCCTTTAATATTCATTCTTGTTTGAATTATCCTAACATACAAAAACAACCACGATTAGAAAGGTTCTGACTTCAGTTTGTGAGGTGTGCATGAAATGACTCACTTCTGAGTTAAAGTTTGTGTTTTTATCGTTGCAAACTGAATAGTGACAGCCGTATATCAGACACCAGCTCCCTGGTGTCTGAGGCTGTGGACTGTGGCCCAACCCGTGTTTGATTTTTATTGTGCTGAGTGGGAATGACAGAGCAAAGCTTTTCGCATTGTCTGGCTACCCCCCCTTTTTTTTTCTTCCGTCGGATCCCTTGGAGCTACCCTTTCGTATCCCATGGGGAACAGACCCGTTCGGCTAATATGCCATAAGCTGACAGCCCTCCTCAGAAATGTGTGTTAAAGAGCCACATTTGGAGACATGAAGGCATTCTTCAGAAGCTGATGCAGTTCCTTTGGAAAAATCACACCTTCCAGTGCACGGAGAAAGCTCATGCAGAAATGGGATTTCTAACATGCACAATTAAAAACAACTGCTAAAAAATAAAAAAAGACAAAAGGTTACGTTGGAATGAACTTCTAAATTCAGCACAGGGAGGAAACAAATGTCACATAGACGTGGCCTTCGCACTGTTGTGAGTCTGGGACTCTCTGATATCAGTGCCATTTAACAAGCACACGAAATTGCCTCAAATTTTCCAACCTCAGCTTTAATCCTCTCAAGGAGGATTTGCAGACTGTTCCTCCAAACCAAATCAGTCATAACTGTGAGGCTGAAAAATAATACTTTAAAAGGAAATCTTGACAGGACAGTTCAGTGTTCACGTTACACCCCAGCTGCTTTTGTTTAAAAGCAGTACATTCACAGTTTTTGAAAATATTGCATCACTGCTAGTTGGTATGCAGCTTTACTCTTTGATGGTGTTAAAAATAAAAATATATATATGCTTCTCTATGACTTATTTTGAGAGAATTAGAAGAAAAAGCCCACATGGACACTTATCCAGTGCACAAGCAAAACTGATTTCAAACATTTAGACAACATTCACACCTGCTGAGACTTTCATTATTAAATTTGCTCAGAAGTTTTAAGTACAAAAGGTAATATAACCGCTTCAGAGAGCAATCTTTTTGCAAGCTCACTGTACAACAACAAAATCACCAGCCATTTAAAGACCAATACTGGAGACCATAAAGCTTTTATAGTTGGTGTTGTCATCTCAATTTTCAAATTCCTCCCCGCACTCCGGCTCTTTCATTGAAGTGTCATCTGATCTGTTGAATTACTGACAAGACCACAGTCATCACGGCGACGCTCTGCCTCTCCTTCCAACTGCACCACTGCAGCTGCATTGCTTTCACCTCAAACTCAGGAAATAACAGCTCTGTGGAGGAAAAAAAGCTTGAAGCATTTGCCACACTCTCTTTATACCATTTTTAATCTAACAGACATCAGATTTCTTTCCTTTTTTGTCTGTGAACTCAAATGGGAATCAGGAAATCTTACTGCTTGCCCTGATAGATTACAGTTCCCAACAAATTGACTCTTTCTGAGCTTCACTCCGTTACTTTTGTAAAATGGCCAGAATCAACTTTAAATGATCTTTTACATTATACAGAATTTTCGGGGCCAGTTTCTGCTAAGACCTTTTTTCTCAGATAAATTTGAAAAGCTACTCCGGAGTAAAAATCATTTGAGCCCAGTTTCACCAGAAAACTGTGTGAGTGTTGTACTGATACATGATACCAAAATATAGTATTAGTATAGTAACATCGTATAGTAACAATAAAGTCTGTAATCCTAACCATGTATTACCATCTCCTAACCCTTACCATTTATAGATGACAGTCATGTTTAAAGGTGAAGCTGTTTCTGTCTTTGAGGAAATTTTCTCACGAAAGGTATTTTTCCTGCTTTCTTTTCCTTAAAAATGATTTTAATACATAGCTAACTGTCTGATGAAAAGGGGTGTAGTTACAGTCACTGTGGTCAAACCTTGTAGATGGTGTTTTATGGGATCATATGTGATATTGTGAGATCTCACACAATATGTTAGCACTAGAAGTATGTATTGAGTATGACTGTCAGCTACTACCACAAAAAACTTTAGCTCAACATCTGTAAATTTAGGCATTTTAGATATAAGCTTATAAAAATAGGCATTATTGATATTTTTGCTACAGACAAATGAACACACGCACATACTTGGGCAAAAACATCATTGGCTGCAGCCAAAGAAACATAACACGAAGTTTAGGTGTGGCTAACATTAGTTTAAAATATGATCAAATACAATGTTTGTTCTGCTGCCATAAATTAATCTACTTTAGTGTAACTGACCATGCTTAACTTTGAAAAATAAAAGCCAATGGAAGCAAAAACCTGCAGCACAATCGCCAATTTAAGACTTAGCTGCTGTTGTGTGATTGCTTTAAGTCAAATTATAATGCTAATAGTCAATATGGACAACTAAAATGAGTCTAGCATTCACTGCCTCTTGTGCGTGATGACTTTTACATTTTGGATTGAATAAATTAATAGTCTCCTTCAGCAGGAATAAAATGTTTTAACAATATTCTCAGAAAGAGAAAAAAAAATGTTCACTAAGAAATCCTTTTATACACGAGAAACAGGTTCTATCTGAAAATGTTCTCAGTGTGGATTCCAGGGGCCCAACATGCTTTTCATTGTGTGTAAATGCACTTTCTGCCTCCAGCACGACCACGTTACGAGAGACACGTGCAACTGCTTCATACACTTAAGCCTGAAGAAGAGTGTTACCTTTTCCATTATTTATTAACAAGTGGCCAAGCTCAGTACAGAAGCACTTAAGTTGAGAATAATGGACAATCAAAACAAGTGCATAATCTAAAGTGCTGTGCAAGAAGTTCAGACTTTTGATGATTTTATGTTGCTTAGTTTGAACATTGCTTTTAATTTGGTTTCAGTTTGTTTTAGTTCAACATTTCAGATGGTTATTTCCTGATGTCAGATGTGGACTGGAAATACTACAAATCACATGAAAGAACTTAACAAATGTGCAACAACTCAGTGTTAAACTTAATTCAGTTGTTTCAATTAGCTGAGACTTTTGTTGTTGTTGTTTCAGCATTGCACATGCTATTACATAATTATTAGGCCTGAGTAGCAGTTTAAAATCCAAACTTCAGCAAATGAAATATCTGGCTAACTTTGCTCGATACCACTAGGGATAACAGAGAAAAGTTCTTTTGTTGTTTTGGCTGTGCTGAGGCTTTAAGCTGTGTGTGTGCACGGAGCTCGCTTTACAAGCAGGCCTTCCTACTAATGCCAGCATTCCTGATGCTCAGGTGAGTGTTGTGCCGGTGTGAATTGCAGACCTTGTGCTGAACATTGATGCACTGCCTCCATTATCGCCCTGCCTCCTTCCATGGAGCCAAAGCTATTGTTTATGACACTGACACATGCAGTAATGGGTATTTCACTTCTGCACCTATACTGAGCGTGCGTTGAAACTGGAAACACAGATAAATATGGTGCGTATCCACAACATCAGTAAATTTCTATTTCATCAACTGAAGCATTAGAGTGATCACCAGGAGACAGCAGTGCGGAGGTAGGATTGCTCGTTGCACGTGCTGCCAATAGAAGCTGAAGTCATAATGTTGTCTTAAAAGAGAAGAAAAGATCCCATGGGTAAAACTGTAACAACTAGAAACTCATCGTTTCTTTGTGTGTGTGTGAATGCTTTTGTTATTTCTCAGACTTAAATGATCAGGGAATTGGTGGTGCAAAACTTCTAAAACAGATTCAGCTGAAACCTCTCTCCAGGAAAATCATCAAACACGTGCAAATGTGTCTCGGGGGGATTTGACGAAGTTCCGACCTACTGTAGAAGTCAGATGAATCCTTCAGTACAGTACGTCCCCGCAGACAGGGGAACATGGCAGCTGTCACTAACAAGGAAAGTCACATGCCACTCTTCTCCTTTATGTTCAAATACAAACACAGACTCGGGAGTATTAGTGCCAGATATTTTCAATTATCGCGTGTCAACTTTTATCTCCTCACATTTACGGCTCTACAGCTGGATTGATGCCTTCCTTTTTTCATATTCCGAGCACAGATGTACTTCAGAGGAGGAGATGGAGGAGATGATCACAACCGTTTCATCCAACTTTTATGTAAGTGTTTTAGAATCTGGTAGCCCTAGGGCATATGGTGCACACAGTTAAATTCTTTAAGAATGCTTTTAGCGGCACAATGATTGTAAATAAAAACGAAGGCTCCCGGGAAATGTTTGTCTTGAAGATATCTTGTTCACAAAAGCGCTCATTCGTTACAAAAAGAGGGATTATCAGTTCAGATAAACGGGGTGATTGAGTTTGCACAAACCAGAAAAATCTGGTGCCGTTGCATTGTTGATAGTATGTTTGTATTACAGTGTGGCGCAGCGTGGTTTAACATCTCTTTGGTAGTTTTCTATTACAGTACAACAAAAAGCCCTTTTCTGTTTACATAGCAAGTTTGCATCAAGTGGAGAATAATGCACATAAAATTACCATAATAGGCAGCCACAGAGTTTGCTAATGTGCTTTTCTGGATGAGAGGGCATGCAGAGACTTGCTGAGGAACTGACAATAAAGCAAAAAGATTAAGAAAACACATAAACATCTTCCGTGCATCCTCATCTTTTCAAGCCCAGTTTAGCACACGGACGTGCATCCGCCCCAGGAGCAGAGAGGTTACCTCACATCTGGAGAAATGAGTTTGACCCTCTCAAAGGGCACAGGGAGTTGCCCCTTAAAGCTGCAAACAAAAGCAGCAGTGGCGAGCGGGAGCCCAGAGCACCATTCATCGCGGCTAATGACTTGTTCATTAAGAGTGATGATGGATAAAGACTTCTCACGCTGAGATGAAATCAAGATTTATATGCATTGTTTCCTCACCCAACTTGTGGGAAGATCATCATCATTTAATTCTATCTCTGCGGCCGGTGATGGGCATCCAGAGAGCGGGCTATCAAACGGTGCAGTCAGCTGGCAAAATCCAAAACGTGCCGTTGGCACATCTGGAGCTTGCCGTCGCAGCTGAGGGTGAGCAATGGCTGCTGGCGGGTGGCCAAATTACAGGCAGAGACGCTTCAGGACTCCACAGCCTCCACCCTGGCTTCTCCTCGTTTAGATCATCATCATTATTTATTTGCTTATTTATTATTTTTTCCATTATGTGTGCTGTGTTGCATTTCAACAGCACTTTTTATCCCCCCCCCCCCCCACTTCAGGATCAGTGTATTATCTCGCCGCACTAGACCCTCGACCTACCTCTCTCTGTAGGTTCTTATCTCTAGCTGGAAATAGGCCTCAAGACACTTCATCAGTGTCCTTCACCCTGCTATCTGCTGCTCCCAACTTTTATTAAAACTTCAGCCTTTATCAGCTCCTGGGTAATTCAGGCATGACAAATTGGGCACCAGATGCCACCTCCATTTGAGGCCGCTGTACATCTCTTGCTCCCCTATCAAGACAATGGGAGGTGGCAGGCTGCAGCATTGTGGGATACCCACCTTTAGCCCATCACATCAGGTTACCTCAACAAACTTCTTACATCCATCTGAATGCTGAATACTTGGGACTGAAAAAGTTCTTCAGAATGCATCCCTTTTACATCAGTGCAGAGGCATCCACAGCAACTTCTTATTTTTCTCACTGAAACAGGAGAGTTCTTGACTCAGGCTAAAAGCAACAACAAATATAACAAACACAAATCCTCTCCTTGCGTGTCTTCTCCCTGTTATTTTGGCACAAATTGACATCTATGCAGAAATGGTGCTTTATCCTAAAAGGCAAAAGCAAATTATGATGTTTTTGCCTTTGTCTGTGTGTCTGTCTGTTAGCAAAATACATCATGAAACACTGGATCACATAATGTTATTTACAAGGCTTTACCAACTCTGTTATTTTGCAACTTTAGTTTAAAACTCTGGCATGAAAGGTGGCAAGTTACATGCATTCTTTCAAGGAACACTAGATCTTTAATTTTAAATTTATCTATGTGTAAAACTTTTGCCTTTTGCTGCACATTTGCAGGAAGATCAGCATCAGAAAGAACGCGTTTGATAAGCAGAGCATGTACTTCTAAGAATTAGCTTGTCTCTGTCCTGAGAGTGTGAGCTGTATGATCAATAAAACAGCAAATTAAAAACAAAGGTTTACGGATGATGGTGTTTCTGCACCTGTAATGCACAATTAGTTTTCCATGGCACTTTTGAATGCAGTCATCTTGATGACACGGACAAGAAGAGTGCTGGACAGTTTATATTTACCATCTCCTCCTCCCCCACATTTCATTTTGGGCATGTTTAAAGATAGGACCTAATTTATGATGCATTTAAAAAGAGGGAATATAGAGCAGAGTTTCATGCTCAGTTAAATAAAACCACAGGAGACAGATATAGAAAGAAAATCAGTCAGTGTCACTAGTTCATTCATGACTGACTAGAACAGACAATACACATCTGCTCATGTGTAAGATAACCTAATTTTGTGGTGTAAAAGATTTTGAAGTTGACAGGCGTGCACACGTAGAAACTAGTTGGCTTATTTACTGGAACTCTTGAGCAGTATTCCCAGAGATACAGACAGTATTCATGGGATTTGGTCCCTGCCTTGACCTGCATATCATCTGCTCTTCAGGGGATTCAGCGATGGTTCTGTCTGTAAATAAGAACCCATGATAGAGGGGCAGCAGGCGTGAGATTGGAAACTAAAGGCATCACACTGGACTGTTGGATCTTAGTGATGTTCAGCAACACATAACTCCACACACAGACCCTGAATTTGGCATGAGCGAGTACACACTAGTCCTCACAAGCTAAGATGTGTTTCGCAAATATGTCTTTCAAATGAGCTTACAGTAATCAAAGCCATTGTAAAGAGTTGTTTGTTCCAACAGGAGGTGTGGAATCACAGCATAATGCCAGTCCGCTCTGATTACAACAACTGGGTTGCATTCCCAATGTTTGGTCCAGCTGTACCCATCACAGCAGCGCTGGCCAAGATGCCAGCTGTGTTTCGAAGCTAAAACGTGTTTTAAGCGCTGCTGCAGGATGGTAATGCGTTGTGCAACCTGCCAGCCCATGAGCATCCTGAGGCAAATGGGAGAAGCAGTGGTTAAAAAGCAAGCTTTTTTATTGGGTCAGAGCCAAAGAGTAATCTACCACATAAAGGCATGGCATAACCGGGGGCTATCATATGGGACGGGGCTTCCCAAAAGACATCATTTTCTAAGGAAACCAATATTTGATGCCAGTGAAATTTGGCACTAACAGTATCTTATAATCAATTAACAGTTGGAATTAAAAAGCACTTTACGTAGCTGTGTTAAATACATTAGCAAACAGCAGATTTATACATCAGTGACGTTGCATCATCACAGCTGCTCCTGAGCAGGAAAAACTGAAGCTAATTTCTCAGATGCTACTGGGATGTGCTCTTATTTTCACACGTTTACCTATTGGTTTGAAAAATATACCAATTCCCTGCTTGAAAAGTCTTTCATTTTGGCAATTTGTTATGTCAAACAAGTTTGCAGGGTGAGCTGGACTTGGGTACAGAAGTCCATGATGAATTGTATCCATTAAGCTGGAATCTTACAAACCTTAAAGTGAAAACATACCTAAAACAAGAGCATCATTAGGAAAATGAGCAAAGACCTGAACCTGGAGTGTTTCGGAGGAGAGATGAATGATGGCATCACACCTCGGTCCATTATAGACTCTATTTATACACAGGGACACAAAGGAGCAACACTAGTTAGAGGCTTCTCTCCAATTAGGTTATTACTGGTCTGGGAGCCTTTTTACTCAGGGAAATTTCAGTATAGAAATTGTGTCTTTAATCAAGCATAAGAAAATCTGTCATGAAATAGCTCTCTTTTCTTGGAGTTTTTTTCAGTTTGGAGACAAATACTCTACTTCTGTATGCTTCGTTTAATCACTATATATATATGGAGTAAAATATAGTGCTGAATGCTTTGAGTCTTTGCTTAGAAATAAGTCATGAAATGTCACAAACAGACTAAGGAAATGTCTCTGGCTACACTGAAAATAATAAAAAAGATTATTTACCAAGAGATGGGGATTTTAATCATTTCTATTTTCATCTAAAATGATAGTTCACATTCTTTAAAATCAGGTTTTGTGGAAAAGTTATTATAATAGTTAATGATCAGTATCTCACCTGTTGTAGATAGCTCTTTGAGCAACCTCAGTTTATTGAATTAGAGTTTAATTCTGAGGGTACTAACAAGCTAATGGCTAGTCTGAGTGAAACCAGGACAAAAGTGGGTTGCTGCTATTATATTATTATACTATATAATATACTATTATAGTCTCAAAAATCTAATAGCAATTTATGGGAATGCTATTTTCTAAGCCTTTACTTACTGCACAGCCATTACTTTAGACGATACAGATATTCCAGCAGAAATATTGTAATACTCCTGCTGGAAGTGCCCCTGGCTGCACCAGATGTGCTACATCTAGCTGCTTTTACTATTTGTGCATGCACAAATAAATAGAATACCCATATAATTATATTTAAATATTTGTTTAATTCAAAACTAAAAGCAATGTAAAAGGTTTATAAAATAGCATTTGCATGAATTACTAGGACAGCTGTTTTAAAAAGGCAGCAATCCTTTTTGGTCTTGGTACTTCTTGGACTAGCCATTAGCTCATCAATCCAGTCAATATAAACTCTAGTTCTCCAAACTGAAGTCATTCAAAGAGCTGTCTACAACAGGTAAGATGTTAAATGCTTATAACATTTTCATTAAGCCCCACTTTAAACGCTCTGAACTGTGCTCTGAAGTTTAGAGCTCCCTTGAAACAGATCACATCTTCTTTCCATCTTATTATGAAAGTGTTGCTCCGGTTTTTCTGTCCAGTCCCAGTGAGGGTGAGGCAAGTTAGGAAGTGCGTTAAGTGCGGTGTGACATCTTTGTGTTTGCCAGGAAATTGCTGCAAACGTTTAACTTTAATATGCAAAACCAGACTTTTGTCTCCTTGTCCCTAAATTATAAATAATTTCCATGCTTTCATCTTTCTTTTTATTATTACCATCTAAAATGTCCTAAACTAAGTTAATAAACTGTGCAAACCGACACAAATGTCTCCAGACCAGAAAGTCACAAACCAAATAGGTGTGACATTTTAATGTGGTTTCTCAAATGTTCTACAATAAAATAGTGTATAAAACTTTGTAGGGCCCTGTTTACCTTTCTATACCTAAAATCAATAAAAAAAAAATTTCATTCTAGATGTAGCACTTAAACTTCTTATGACTACATACTTGTATCCAAGCTCTACTTTTACTGTAATGTACAGGCAAAGTTTTCTCTTTGTTCTTGATGTATATGTTTTTCCTGTACTGTTAACAAGAGTTATGTTTTTACAAGAACTATCAAAAGGTGCAAAATGGAAAGTTAATTCAAAAAGTGGTAAAAGTGGGTCACAAAAACTCCTATTTGTTAGTAATCAGCTCTTTCTAGTAAAGGGGGGATACTGAGGGTTAAAAGTTGACTATAATAGGAGTTATTGTGCGTCTGCTTGCACGCAGCCTGATTGACAGGTCAGCGTACAGCCCTGGAATTCCCCTGCGCTCCTCCTCATCGCAGGACATGGTGGCCTCACTTGAAGTCGAGCGAGGCATAAAGAATTGCCCTCTGTATTTTTTCATTAGACTTTTCTTTTGTTACTGAATACATAAATCCATTGTGGCGAGATGCAATATGTATCATGGCACTCCACCTGCGGACGTCTCATAATGGCTGCCATGTCCCTCCAGTCAGAGATGATAAGTGAACCCCCTGTGAATGTTAATGATAGTGATCATTCTGAAGCAGACCGCCTCTCCGTCTTCGCTCACAGCTCGGGTGTCACACACAGGGGTGGCAAGGTTCAAGGAACTAAAATGAAAACAAACACTCATGGAGATTTATAAATAAATAAAGACATAAATGAATGAATAAGGGTCTGAATGAACGAACGGCTCCAGCTGCACTAGAGAGAAAAAAAATGCATACTTGGACATTTTTGGGATCATTTTTTTTTCCCGAAATTTGCAATTCCCCACTGCATTTGTTTCAGAGTATTGACTAATTATTGTGTCATTTAATGCAAAAGTTGGTGCTGCTGTAATATTTCTGAGCAGTAAGGCATGCTTTATTATTTACAAAGCCCAGTAAACAACGGGGAGCAGGTGGGTTCAAACAGATGTGGCTGTTTACATGACCACAATAGTCTGGGCTTCATATCTGGTCATTGCTTGTAAATAGCTTTGACAACATGCACACTTGCCGGGGCAGAAAAAAGGCTTGATTCAGCTAATCAAAAGTGACAATACTGAAATCACAATGAGCCCTTTTCTGTCAAGTGCTGTGAGTCAAATGGGAGATGAGCTTAAGGAGATCAGTAATCCTGAACAGAACACCTACAACAGACCAAACCTGCAAAATGTGAGGCTCCTGCTGCCTTTTATCTAGAAATGAAAAATTTATGCACAACTTGAAACCAGTTTGATCTGTAGCCTTCTCCTTGCAACTTTCTTCCACTCTCTGTGTCTCTTTCGGCATTTTGGGAAATGTTTTGACCAAAACAGGACCTCTCTAAGCAACACACTCTTCTCGAGTAACAGGCAGGGGAGAAAGCAAACACGTAGCGGATGCCAGCTCATCCCCCTCTCTACATCTCACCGCTTCCTCCTTGTCTAACTTTGCCAAAGTCCTTGGAACTTGCCAAATCCGGTCATGCCTGCTTAGCTTGCTGGACTGATTGTGCCAGAAAAGAAAATAAGACACAGATGTATACAAACTCTTGATGGTGTCGGCGGAGAGACAGCTAATGGCTTCATCTTGACCCTCCCACTGTAGCCTGGCACAGGTGGGGATAATTAGAAACTTCTTCCCTCCGCTCAGGGTGGATTCTTTTCCAGTTGTGTCATGCACAACGGGCTGAGGGGTGTATGACATTAAGCGGTGCCACGCTGCACCCACCATCGCCAACATCAACCCTCTCAGGTCTCCAGTAATAGTTTCAGACACCACTAGATGTGATCTTGCAGTGGTTTGTGTTGGCAACAACTGAGAAAACTAAAAGGGTTTAAAACAACATAAAGAAATGTTCAACTGAGGGGATGGGGTGGGGGGGCACCAAAACAGACCATCTCCTGTCAAGCCTGACTGCGGTAAAGTCATGGAAGAACTGCAGCTAAAACCGCTGGCAAAGAAGTGTGGAGAGTTTTGTTGCCAAGACTAATATTCAGGTCCAAACAACTTAAGGGGATAGTTCAAAACGTTTGAAGTGGGGTACTGTGGAAAGGTCATGAACAATTATCATCTTAGCTGTTGTAGGTAGCTCTTGAAGAGACCACGATTTAGAGAAATACACTTTAACTCTGACCAGACTGACAAGCTGATGGCTACTTTGAGCGGGGCGAAGACTTCAGTGAATTTCTGCCTTTTTAAAACAAGTCTAATCTAAAAAATATTATGTAGTTATTTACGTAGAATTCTCTGGCTATTTGCAAGTTCAAGGCACAGCTTGGTGTATCGTCCAGCAGCAATATCAAATTATTTTTGCCAGAATAACTGTGTAAAGTTGACTGCAGTTTAAGGGTTTATAAACTAGCATAAATTGAAGCTTTTCAGACTGGAGTTGTTTTAAGAAAGCAGCAGTCTACTTTTATCTTGACCTCACTTAGGTTAGCCACTAGCTCATCAGTCCGATCTGAACTAACTTCTATCGCTCTAAACTGAGGTCGTTCAAAGCTCTATCTACCACAGGTAAGATATTAAGTGTTCATAACAGTTCCACAGAATCTCACTTAAATATTTCTGAACTTTCCCTTTAAGCTTGATTGACATTAAAAAAATGATCATTTTGGTCATTAGAAAATTTAGATTGCCAAGAACATAAAAACAGATGTCCTAATCTAACCCATCTCCGTCTTTACTATTATTTGTTCCTGAACTGCAGATGTTTGAATGAGCTCCAGAGTGTGACCTCTGTCCTCTCTCCAGGGGCCTCATGATGAAATAATCCTGCATGAGCAATTCCTGATGCACAAGGAAGTTCTATCATACAGTCCTGTGTGCTTCACAAGGCTTGAAAAGCCCTTTTCCCTCCGTTAGCCTGAATGACAGCAGAGAGACATGTGTCTTCAGATGAGAGGAGGCGAGTCTCATTACGCCGCATTTGGTTGACACTGAGTGATTCAAGTGTTCCTGGACAATTCAGACACACTGATATAAAACACATTAAATGTCTTTCACAGCACTTTACCTGACACTGCTCATCTACGCTCATCTGTTATCCCCCCGATGAGCCAGCTTCTGTCGCAGCTTCAAGTCTCGGATCAGGATTGTGATGAGCAGAGAAGAAAGAGGGACTGTAAGGAAATACATGAAAAAAAACGAAAAACAAAACATAAAGAATATATTAAAAAAAATCACAACTTGAAATGCTAAGAATTGGAACGTCAAACCTCATTTTTACAGCTATGTTCTTAACTCAAAGATTAAATATCACTCAGCTCATAAACATAATTCTATTGTTCCTGTAATGCTGGATTGCTAATACACAGCAGGTATCTTCTGCTGCAGGGTTTTGTCAAAATTGATGGACCACATGCAGATAAATATCAAAAGGGCCGTAAACTCAACTGACATATATGTGTTTTTGACAAAGTAAACTCTGCCATTGTATACAATTTTTTTGCGGCAGAACACTAATCATACATGACACAACATAAACCTATTTTGACACTGAAATGAAACAGACGTTGAATGTTTTGGCACTAAAAGAAGAAAACATAATCTGAGGATCCTCAAAAGCAAACCACGAGACAATAAAAAAATACAGCTCAGTCTAGATAAAGATGAGGCTCCACCTTCTGCACCAACTTCCAGCACAACTCAGTAAACTAAACTAGTGTTGCCTGCTTAGCATTCTGTTATTTTTCACTTTCTTTAACGACTGCAAGCAAGCTCAAACATATAAAACAACAGCAGAGTCAGAATCTCAACTTCCCTAAAAGCTGACGTTTGTAAAGTAAGCCTGATTAGTCACTCACAGTTAAAACGGAGGTTTTGCCGCTTTGTCAGACGGTGAGTATTATCAAAAACAAACCGTAGTCAGCAGCCGGAACCTCTTCTTGTAAGCTCGCAGTCACAAATTGTTAGCCTTCTTTCACCACTCTTTGACACAAAGACGTTGATCCTCATTCCTGCTGCAAAGACTTTGAGGCGAGAACGGCGCGAGAGCAGAGATACAAACGGTGGAGGCGGTGATGGGGCAGGTGAGTGGAGAGGATGCCAAGCCCAATGGTCAGCAGGTAACATGGAGAGGGCGGCTGTCACATCCTGCTGACTTCGCTGAGACAGATGAGACAATCAACAACCCAAGACCTGGATACAACCTTCCTGCATCCTGTGTTTGAGGGCAGCTTGTCCACACCATCTCAAAGTTGATCTCACCTTTTCTTTTTGCGGCAGCGTAGATGTGAGTCTAAATGCTGAAAGATGTTTGATATGCTCAGCTGACTCTTAAAGAAGCACATGTATTGTGGAGAACACATTCTATTATTTGGCAGAAGTTTCTTAGGAGAGTTTGAACTTTTTCTTTCACTTTTCGTAGCAACACTCAGCAGTGTTTCTGACTGCCCAGGCTCAAGATCTCCCACTGAAGTTAAAAATGAATTTCATAAATGAAGATCCTACTTCAACAGTCAAATGCAATTTTGATTTCTGTTTCATGAAGCACATACAAGTCTTGGGCTTGGATAGGACTAAATGTTGATTCACAGGAGTTCGAAAAATTAAAACTTCCTTTCTCACTTGTTAGCATTAAAAAGTTTGTATTCCTTGAAGGAATTCATGTCGACAGCTGTATTGTATGTCGAAGTTTTAAAACAAAGGTGTTGCATGATCTGTTAGTGCTCAAATTCTATATTGGGGATGACTCTCAACTACATTTACACCAAATATTAGCTCAATATCTGTAAAACTGACTGAGTTGTGACCATGTTTGTGTTTGCTAAGTTTGAATAGCTGGGGCTGCCATTTTGAATGAGGTTGACTCCAAAAGTTAACCAGTTGTAAGTGTACATCCAATAAGAGTTTCATTAAAATCTGTGCAGCGGATTATGAAACATTTAGCTAACTAATGGATAGACCCACAAGTTGAAACCTTAATGGGACCAGCTTCAAGTTTTAAGACCCACCGCTTTCATGTCAACAAACAGGACATTGCACTTGTTGAAAAACTAAAAACATTTGAATCATTTTCAGATGTTGACTCGTGTTGATTTGCATAGTTCTTACCTTGCTGCTGCATGTTCAAATATTCATTTTCTAACAGGTCTAGCTGGAATTAGTTATTTCATGCTAAGATGAAAGGTCATAAAACACCATGACTGTGTGCGGAGGAGAAGAGCCACATCCCTATTGAGCAGAGTCTGGTTCCAAAATTTCAACATGGCAGCTTTTGTAAAATGGGTCCTGCTGGCTTCAACTCCCAACAATGAGAGAAGACAGGTATATCACTATAACACATTTACACACACATACACAAGGCAGTTACACGATCACCTACATTTCATGGCAGCAGACAAAAATAATAATAAGGTGGTCCTTTAAAACATCAAACCAGCATAAAACTGAGACAGAAAAAATGCTTTACCTCAGCATGAAGACAGACGTATAACAATAAAAAACTGACAAAAAAAAATAAAGTAAAAAATAAGGCAACATACAAATGTTCATCTGATGAATTTCAGGTGCAGGGAAAGTAGGCATTTTCACAGGTTCAGGTCACTAAGAAGTAAAGTAAGCACTGCAAAGAAACTAGCTGAAGAGCACAAGAAAACAAATTTCAAAATAAAACGAGAAGAAAAGTCACAGACATAGAAAATGGAAATACAACATCAAAACAAAAACATGACACATTCAAGAAACAAAACCCACAACCAAAAGACAATAAACATAATAATAATAAAAAACTGAGAAATACTGGGACAACAGAAATATACCATTTTGATAAATGTACAATAATAATCATTTGTAACAAAAATTGTAATCCAAACTTTACTGTCAGTTCAACCACAAAACCTCTTCAAATCTCGGCACAAAGACATTTTACATCTGTTTTCGTAACAAACCATCCTTTCATAACAATAAATATTCTGTATTTATATTTAAAGCAATGGAAGTTTACAATAGTTTTATTAACAACCCTGTGAAGTATTAAAGGTTTAAAATATTATATGTGCAGCTTTAATAAAGTTGCTTTAATATGGCTGACATTCACAATTTGGCCTAATAAATCTGAATAAACAACAGAAAATTTCCTAAACATGTCAGTTGAGTAACTCATTGAATAATATAATGCTTTTAAAATGCTTGATAAATGAAAATAACTTTTCTGTGAAACTTCACATTGATAGTAAACGGCAGTCTATCTACAGAAATATATGTATATTTAATTCTGATAACTGCTGAAATTAATAAAGGTGGTATGAGATAAAGGTAACCAATCATCTAAGCTGCTGTCTCATTTGTTTCTGGTAAGCGCATTAAGGTGTCACAATTAGTTTTAGAAAGATAAATTATGTGTCTAAATGCAAAGGCCCATATAGTTAATATTTCTGCCACAAACTTTTTCATTGTCCAGCATTAAAAAAAAGGAAAGATTGTGTCTGTGTAAAAATGTGTGTCAAATATTTCCTGAAGACCACGCAGCTTCCAGCCTCTCTCCTAATTGCATTGATTTTTAGCACAGTAAATCTAACTGTGTCACAGTCTGCGCTCCCCGGGCATGATGTACGGTTCCAACACCAGCCTGCACGTCTGCTCCCAAAATCGCTGGCTTAAAACTTGAACGGTGATGGCGTGATTAATGGCTAGATTAACTAATTGCTAAATATATGCTAATTGTTTAATCGCTCACCTGATCTATATAGGATCGTTTCTAAAATAAATGAGTTGATTTAGAAAGTTTATTGATTAAATGTGACAATGAGTTATACGGCTGACTACCTGATTTGCTATTTTCCCAATTAAATTTGCAAAGCTCCTTTAAGTGTGGTTTTGCAAAGTGTGCCCCATCGAAGTGATCTACGCCACACCTGACACTGCTGTACTTATTTATGAAATCAGACAGCTGATAATGATGCATTAATATTAATGCAAACTGTAAATTTTCATATTGCTCCACAGAAACCAACTCAAGAGCATTTGTCACCACAACTCCATCTATATTTCAGTTTTTAATGCAGATTAAAGTGGAAGTCCTCAGATAGGTCAAGTACCCTAACGGAGAGGAATGAGATGTTTTTAAACTTTTCTTCTGTCTCTTTTTTTTTCTTTTGTACAAGCTACAAATTTATTACCCTTGAAAGACAAGTTAAAGGGAATTTTAGGCAAATGCTTCATTTTTCTTAGGTATAATTTGAAGACTCATTAATAATAATAAGAAGAAAAAGAAAGAGATCTATTGTATAAAGATCAGCATATCTGTCTCAATAAATAAAAAACCTCAGGAATTATGATAGTCCAAATAAAATTTTTGTAGCAATATAAAACACTTCCTTTCTATGAAATGGTATTTTGTTGTTACTGTTTGATGCTGGACACCATGAGAAGACGCTGGAACGTATGACATTATAACAGCGAATTCAGCAGAATCTCCAAGGGTCAGAGAGGGGGGCCGTGTTTGTAATGACCTTCTCTTAACCTTCTCAAGCTCAGCTTTTATTTACAGTAAAAAAAAGCTGTTAGATAGATAGATAGATAGATAGATAGATAGATAGATAGATAGATAGATAGATAGATAGATAGATAGATAAACTGGCTAAACTTAGCAGCAGGCTGATATAGAGGGTAATTTATAATACTGAGCTCCAGCAAACCACTTTTAAATAAATAGAACAAACTAAAAAAGACACTATGAAATGTTTTTTTTGTAAAAAACTAAACATACTCTGACAGCTGGATACATGAGTACAGCTGTGGGACTTTCGCATTGAAACTAGCAGGAAAACATCTTTTTATCCATTTTCTTTTACTTGCTTCTCCTATTCAGGTCGGGGGGGAGCTGGTGCCTATCCTGTCCAAAGGACACCCCGGACAGGTTGCAAGTCCATCGCAGGGACACTCGAGGTAAGCAATCATTCATGCTCTCACCTAGGTTCAATTTTAGAGTTACCAATTAACCTAACATGCACGTTTTTGGTTTGTGGGAGGAAACTGAAGTAAACCTGTGTGAGCACGGGGAGAACATACAAACTCCACCCAGAAAGGTTTCAGGCCGGGAGGCGAATCTGCAACCTTCTTGTTGTGAGGCAGCAGCTCTAACCACTGCCTACTGGCAGCAAAATTTGTTATGATTACTTAAACAGACGGAAAAAAAAGGAAGGACCCATAAAAAAATAAAATCACATTAAATGAGGAGTTTGGCTAAAAGCCTGTGATCCATGGCTGAAGCTCGTAAAACTGCACAAAGGTGTAAATTTGTTTGAATTTGCACAAGATGTCTTATTCATGCAAACACACAAAAATCCGACAATGAAATCCAGATTTACTCTAAAATCAGAACTGCCAAGAATTTTGTCCTTCAGACACATTCATCTTCCTCTCTGTCTTGTCTCCCACCGTCTGTTTATTCTGGCTCTCATCAGTGCCATTACTGCCATGTCCGTCAGATCTCTTAGAGGGAAATGAAAAACAGCAGTGATTTTTAAGGTTCAGAATAGGTTACAGAGTCTGCCACATGATCCTTTAAAAGTCTCACATGCTGCTGTATTCTGTATTACACAGCGCACAGAAAAGTTCATAAAATGTCTCCCAGTTTAGTATCCAGCTTTTAACAGAAGAAAAGAAAAACTGCAGCACTGACACATTTACATTTCATTGTACAAAATATATAAAAGCCTAAAAAGCTGTCAGATTTAGTTCACAGAGCAAATGACAAAAAATAAATAAATAAATAAAAGGATATTTTTTTACCTGTATAATTCCTTTGCAATCAGCTAGAAATTCACATGCGGAAAAAAGAAGTAGTTCTTAGTGACAAATATGGGTTTTTTTGCATCTAAATTTCATCATTACATTATATCCATCTCTGCGCATGAATGAAGAAAAATATGCTCGGTGAAATTCTCCAAAAGGCCACAATAGCAATGAGAAGGAATGATTGCACAGGTGGAAAGCATCGTCTTGTCTCCAGAAGAGAAATGCATTTTTGCAAATATTGGTGGTTCAGAGGTTACATGTGTAGCTTGTAATGATTTTTTTTCTTTCTTTTTTTTTGGTTTTGTTTTATTTTCTCTTTTTTTGTAGTTCCTCTGAGGTGATGAATGGCAATGGGTAATATGCCCGTAGCCATGTCTCTAGAAGTAGCTTATTCTGTGTTGCCAAACATGATTTATGACAAAAAAAGGGGAAGGAGGAATCTTTGACTTCACCATTTGCCCTCCTGCACTTCCAAATTGCCCAAGAGGAGTTTTAGGGGTATTGGATTGACACAGCAACTGCACACATCTGGTTTGGCCACATTTCCAGACTTTTCTTATGCCAGAGATCAGTTAAAGAAAATACGTGGAAATGGAAAAATAAGATATGTTGTGGTAAAAGAGGGAACAGTATCCATGACAAAGATGATTCTTATTTCATTTAAGTCCCCACATTGTTGGCTTTAATGAGACTGTTGCCAAGTACTTTGTAGGTCCAAGTAAGAATGATGTCCATGGTGGCTTTTTAAGCAAATGTGTAATATAGGAAGGCGATATTTGTTTTCACAAATAGAAATATTAACTGTTGACTGACGTACAACAAACCTGATTCAAAAATTACACTGGTGGAGTCAAGTTTTCTCTACTGGAGTTTGTCAGGGAATCTATCGCGGCAACATGACAGAGAAGAGATTGAAGCTTTTGAAAATATTTTATCAAGCAAGATTTTGGCTTTGTTTATACGGCTCTGGATATTCTTTAAACCAAATATTTTCTGCTGCATCTCTCATCCAGATGCAAACTAAGTTTTTGGTGAGAAAAATTAACATTTTAGTTACTCTTACCCTGAAGTGAACAATGTGTCAAGATTTTGAATAGTAACAAAACAAACACAAGAATCCAACACGCTAGTTTAATTGTTGTGGCTCAAATACCACATTTACATGCAGCTTTTCTGTTTATTTTTTACTTGAGCATTTCCAGTTTCTCAAACAATGTTACCAGAAAACAAGAAAATAAAGAAAAAGCCTTTTTTAAGGCTCTTTTTCTTTTTTGTACTGTATATAAATGCAAATATTTGACAGGTGCAAAATGTTTTTAGTTTGCTCCTCTTAGACTGAAAATGGTGGAATTCAAATCTATGAAATAGATGAACTGAAATATTAAGATGAAATCACGACTGGAGGGTATCTCACTGAGCTGCGACTGTAGGGACACTAGTTGAAGGCTTAAAACTGCAAGAAAATAAGGGAAATTACCATTGCAATCTCACTGTAATCATGAGTGTTTACAACATGGTGACCATTTTCTTAAGTATTTGTGTGCACGGCTTGCAAAAGTGTATTTTTGGTCACGCATATTATTGTATTGTCCACCTCTGCCCGCCTTGGCCACTGCCCCACGCCTATAAATTAATCCATTGGAGAAAACTTTTAGAATCAGAATCAGAATCACTTTATTGCCATTGCCCAAATAAAACAAATACAAATGAATAAGTAAACATGAAAAAAAAGAAAGAAATGAATTAAAGTGTACATGTGCATTATGGCAGGTGGATAAAGTGGCTGTGTCGTACTAGAGTTAATTATCTGTTATTCAGCAGTTTAGTGGCAGAGGGAAAGAAGCTGTTCATGTGGCGGGAAGTTCTGGTCCGGATGGACCGTAGTCTTTTGCCTGAGGGGAGAGGATTAAACAGGCTGTGTCCAGGGTGGGGGTGAGCTGTAATTCGACCTGCTCATCCTAAAGTCCTGGAGGAGTACAGGTCCTGTACGGGTCGGAGGTTGCAGCCGATCACCCTCTCGGCAGAGCGCACAACGCATTGCAGTCTCTGTTTGTCCCTTTAAAATGAAAATTGTCAGTAATTATTATTTATCATCACAGTCTGATTTGTAGACCTGGGCTACTGCCTCAGATGTCTTTTTTTTTTTTTTTTTTGTCAGAGGAAAGCTACCATTCAAGTGTCAAAATACGGCTGTAGTGCTCTCGAGACGGGTTGGAGACGCTCACGACAACTTTGCAACAATTTTAAGAAAAGAGCTGTCAGCAAAATCTCACGTGACAGGACTGCGTGCCTCTGTGACTCACATGAGGAAGTTGTGAACCGTGAGAAGGTTGTGAGTCATCCTGGAGACATTTGGGAGACTTCCTCATGAATGCCGTTTGCCAACTAGCTGCAGCCCAGTGAGCACTTTTAGGGGCTTATATTCACCTCAGATAGGCTCAGATTTATTATAACAAGAAGACAGTGCTGTAAAGAATATTGAAGCTATCAACAAATCACAGTTAAATATGTGAGAACACATAAAGGAGGGGCACCATTTAAACTAGAACCACCACTGCTCTGACGCTTAACTTCCTTAAGGAGGAATTACTTATTAGTAGTTTAGAGAGGTTTAGAACTTTACCAAAACCTGTAAATAAGCCGCCATGGTATTTTTTATTTATTAATCTAAAAAGAAATTCTGACAACTCCAGAGTCCATTCATATCTGGCAATAGCTCAAAAAAAACATAATAATCTTTGTGTGTTTGAGTTTGAAGACAGAACCTTTACAGAAAATGGGATTTTTGTGATATTATCATTTTTACTTTATGCTGGTGTAGATTCTCAGTCATCCAGGCCATGGTAAATTCAAAAAAAGTTAAAAAACAAAAACAACTGGACTTCTATTCTGTAGCTGAAGACGTTTCGCTTCTCATCCGAGGAGCTTTCTCAATTCAGAAATAG
>NC_051430.1:12375735-12567435 GCF_001649575.2 Kryptolebias marmoratus | reverse complement strand
ATCCAGCTTACATCACATCTCAGCTTTAAAAGCTCAACTCCACACTCTCTATTTCTGAATTGAGAAAGCTCCTCGGATGAGAAGCGAAACGTCTTCAGCTACAGAATAGAAGTCCAGTTGTTTTTGTTTTTTAACTTTTTTTGCATTTTTACTTTACTTTTTAAATGAATGTAAGTAAAAACATCTGCTACCAACTAACAGAAATTTTTACAAACACGTGTACTCGAATGAATTGTGGTAAAACTCAGACTTGTGCTGTTAAAGCAAGAGCCTGTATTTAAATAAAGTTCTTATTTCTACATTAAAGTTTGTTATTTTGTGTATCTATTGAACTAAATAGGAATACTGTCTCTACGTAATCTCATAACATAAGTCCATTTAATCACCTCTTTGAATTGTATTTGTTTTACTTTTTAACCATAAAACTTGGTTGTAAAATGACTTACGTTCTGAACAATCTACTGTAATAAGCAACAATTAAATTTAAAAAATGCATTTTCTATCAGATTTTATTGTTCATAAATGCATTTAGGTACCTTTGTTATACTAAATAATATTAATATAAAATCAATGTAGTTAAAATGTTCCAGGCATTCAGAAACTCTATTAATTTCAGCAGTGTGTGGCGTCATATTTAGATTTAATAGAACGTTTTTAATGAAGCAGATTGGAAAAAGGGTCTTTGCCTCCATTACCGGATGATAGATAACTGAGAAAGGTTAGCAGCCACTCATTAACACTCTCTTAAATTACGAAAGTACTTACTGCCTTTTTCCCCCCTTCATCTTTCATTTTTTTCTCCTTAAATGAGATAAAATTATATTGAGAGGATAAGAGCTGAATCAAGCCAAACCATAATTAAATGCATTGACGGGGTGAAAGTATCTCCTGGTGCTGATGGTGTTTGTTAACGTTGTCGGGTGTTCACACTTCACTTTCAGGCCTTCCCACTGTCTGTGTGAGTGTGATAGAAAAGTCCTAAAGTTCTTCACTTCAAATGTGAACGCTGAGAACATTTCTATAGAGAACAAAAACAGCTCTGTTTAAAACGGAGCTAGATGTCAAATGCTCTTAAGATTGAGAGCTTTTTAAGAAATATGAGCATTTTTGTCAGCGTGGAGTAAAAAAA
Source organism: Kryptolebias marmoratus (assembly GCF_001649575.2). NCBI lineage: Eukaryota > Metazoa > Chordata > Actinopteri > Cyprinodontiformes > Rivulidae > Kryptolebias > Kryptolebias marmoratus. The sequence continues at coordinate 12,566,306 of NC_051430.1, read as the reverse complement.
GCAGAATTTTATGGATCTAAATTCGGAAAATTGATTTAGACAAATATGAAACTGATCATGGTAAAAAAAAAACACGACTCAAAACTGAATCATAATGTGGACATGTTGGATTTCTGTGGGGGAGGTGTTCACCAAATCATCACAACAAATTCAGCTATGCAGTCATTTTTCACTACATCCGTCTACATTTTATTTTATATTTTTACTGTAAACTTCACCCTAGCATGTGTGCCTTGCATGAAGACAGAACTACTTCAATAAGACATAGAGAGGTGAATGCATAAGTGATATAATATGCTGAGTAAAACATGTTTTGTCATTGCCAATCTTACTTAAAAAGGGCAGCGGTGCTCAGTTGGGAAGGAAAATAGGTAAAAAAATAGAACATTGCTTTATTACACTTCTCATGAAGGGTGCTGAGAAAATCTCGAAACCAAAGATTTAATGCAAACATAATGGAGCGCAAGTTATTTATACAAAAACAACAGCAACAAATCTACAAAATAAAGTAAAGCCAGTTTAGAGCCTCTATCGTGTCTAATGAACCAACACTCAGGGACGGCTGGCATAAATGGGCTAACAGGGATAAGTCCTCCATAACATTTACAATACAGATTAGAAAAATATCATCCAACAATATTTAAACTAACTGTTTAACATTTTGGTGAAATATAGAACAGCATCAGCATCAAGAAAATCACACAAAACACAAAGTTTTAAATGGGACTTGTAAAAGGTGGTGGGGGTCTCAGCTTACTTCCTCAGGCAGCAGATGACAGAAATAATGTAAAAAATATTCTAACAAAAAAACACACCCTAAACTCTTTAACAAGTGTAATTACATAAAACATTTATTTTTTTAATTTTATGACCCATTTCAGCCATAGTGGGGTTTTGATCTTTTGTAAATAGATATTTGTTGCCACTTGGGCATTTTGAAAATGTTTGGTAATTCTTTTATTCTTGATGTGGCAGACGCTCTTCTTGGCCTTGAAGCGTATGAGAAAGACTGTTTAGTTACTACTCCATTTTAAAAGGAAAATGGCAGCTCATTGTGTGTGCTGAAGGTAAGTCAGAAGTTACACAGGTTAGAGTTCACCCACAGACAGTTTGAGCATTTGAATTCAAAACCAAAGTGAAAATCAAAAAGTGCAATGACAAGAATACTTACACACTTCCTAAGTTGAATCTACTTGGCTTGTTGCTCAGGTGCCAGGAGGATCTCATGAGGTTCAGTTTACACAGTGACACGGTGAGAGGTTCATGTAATAGCAAGGTTAAATACTGGCAAGGGCAATTTTAGAGTTGTTTTAATCTTAATATAAGCTCGTTTATGCTTATATTCTCATATATGCATATATACTTTCTTACATTTATTCTTATGCAGGTGAGATGAAATAAACAAAAGTTTAAACTCTCTTTGCTTCATTTAGTCAGATCAGACTAGCTGTAATTTGAACCATGAATACACTTTTAATTGAATAAACAGGAATAAGTAGGAACATCAATCTTTAGCTGGCATCAGTCAACATTAGAAAACATATCAAATAACAAATAATTTTGCCAGACTTTTGTGTTTCATGTCATATTCAGCTCTTGCACGTGTACAGCATCTACCAGCTGAGGAGACAAGTTTTAACTCTTCAATCATTTGTATAAAATCTGTTAAAAAGCTAGTAAAGTTTTTGATACTTTAATGTGTAAAAGTTGTTCTCATGGCAGATAGAGAACTACAACAGAGCTTGTAAGAGAGAGAAGTAAAGCAGCGTTTGATAAAAATAGAGATCATACGGTATTCTTCATTTTGCTGAGTGCCACAGAAGTAGAACCACTTGGGATGTTGGTATATAGGACGAGTGCTGCTAAAACACCACCGAGCAGCTCCATGATTACGACATGATCCTCTCTCCAGCGAAAGCTCATGCCGGTGGAAATCAAGTACCCCGAGGCTTACAGCACGCAGCCCAAGGCCTAAAAGGTAATCGCATAAAATATAGATATGGAGGTGACAGATGTTTACAGTGCGCTGTGAGATGGCATTGAGATACAACACTGTGGCTCCCTCCATTGGAGAGGAACCTGATGAGTAGTATAGTAAAGAGATGGAGTGATATAGGAGGCGCTCTGGCAGTGTTTGCAGGCAGATCATTAGGACCCCTCTTTAACTCAACCCCCAGTGACAATCTATTGCTCTCCTCCCCTGTCAGCGAATCATTATGGTCTGATCATTAGTGACATCGCCACATGCCCATCACTCAGGCTGGTGCCATATTGGCAGACGAACAGCCTCTGCCCCAGGCCCACTAATCTCCAGACTTCAGACAGCGAGGATGAAGGAATGTTCGCCAAGCATCAGAAAGGCTGGACCCAGTGTTTTCACTCAGCTCAAAGGTGGAGTGCTCAGCAGCATTATTCAAGGAGGGGGAGAAAGGGGGGGATCAGAACCTAAAGTTTGAACACACTGCTGCATGTATTCGAATATCTCTGTGATAAGCTTTGATGTGCTGTGGAAATTAACACAGTTAACAGACATTACATCCATGTACTTGCAATGAGTAAAAATGCTTGTTTTCTGTCATCCATGGAAACAAAAAAAACACTTTTTTATTCCTTTTATTGACAAGGTTTTTGCCAGTGTTAACATTTTAAAAGCACAATGTAGGTGGTTTATGAGGATAATAAAGTCATTGTCTTCTTAGTTAACACAACAGTAAAAAAAAAACATGAATTAATTAAAGAATAAATGAACAAATTACAGATTTAGGTTTTTGTCAAACTTCTGGAATGCAACAGAGCTTCAAATTTGTAATGATGTTTCTCACTGGGACAAACACCAAAAAAAAAAAAAAACTATTTATTTTTTTCTTAAACAAACAACATTGCCAAGACAGGCTCAGTAAATCTTGTTGTGCCAAACATTTTGAGCTTGTTCAGGACTGAACCCCTTCACCCAGTTTGGAGTTAGAATTCCCATATCGTCACCTTCTTAAAATAATTGCCTAAGTCATTTTTTTTCAAAAACGATTTTTTTTTTGCTTAAATCATCTCAACAATCAACAAATTGTTCAGTTTTTTTGTGTTTCCTGAAAAGTTGCAAAAAATGACTTAGGCAATTATTTTAAGAAGGTGACAATATGTGTTTTTAGCAGAATTGTATAAAAAAAGGGCACAATTTCATGAAACTGGTTGTTGAGTTAAAGCAATGGTTCTTTTGTTTGTTTGTTTTTTAGTTTAATTTTTTTGACTGGAACAGAGTTAATAAATACAACATTTGCCTCGGTAGAGGAGTCTCTCCTGGCAACATTTAAACTGTGTCAGTGAATAATTTTAGTTTAGTGACCTTTGGTTTTCCTTTCATTTTTGATGTAAATGTGGAATTTCCACAGGAAAATTACAAACCTTTTCAAAGCTTTTTTATTGTTAGGCAGGCTCCTTCACTAACAGTTTTCAAATAAAAAAACAGAGTTTTACTCCTTTGCTTTGTGATGTTGATTGTGAACTTTTTAGGTGTTGCTGTAACTGTTTTACATGTATTTTAGTAATTATTGCAAATCTCATGTGTCTATAAACCTTTTAAACTCTGGCCTGTGTTTGTCTTTTATGTTTTTATTGTACAACACTTTGGTCATTCTTGTTGTTCTTAAAGTGTTTTATGAATAAAGTGGAGGTATAGTAAAGTATGGCATGCTAAATCGTGTCAGAAGAAAAAAAAAAACTTTTTTTTTCGACAGTGTAACATGTAGCATTTTACTTTTTATTCCACCAGTAAAACTGCAGTAGAGTTTGTTTCATTTTTTCATTGTTTCAAATGCAATAATTAAACATGTTAAGGACTCAAACCAGGAACTCCAGTTGCACATCTACACAAGCACAAAAAAGTCATTAATTTGGAACATAACATGCACAAAATGATAGATTTCATGTGGCTGAACTCCAGAGACGCTCTCAGCTCAGTGCTGCATGTTCTCAGATGATGATGCAATGAAAACAGAAATGCATGGCCTGTGTTTTGTGACCTGTAAATAATTGATAAATCAATTTTCTTGCCTAGAACGCTAAATAATGAAGCAATGCAATTCTTATCAATTACATTTTCGTCTTAATTGTTGACTTCACAAAGCAGCCCAGCGAAACAACATGCCATTTTTCAATTAAAAGGTCCAGATGTTTTTGGAGGCTTCAGTAGACACAGGCAGTTGTGAGAAATGCTTTATCTGCATTGTAATAATCACTAGAACATCAGCTCCGGGCTGCATTTACATACTCATGTTTTATTCCAGCCCCCTTTTTTCTAATGCACCGCTTAATTATACTGAGCGCAGACAATGTCAAACCCCCATAGCTCCAAATTTATTATTGCACTGTGTGAAGCAGAAACCATCAAACGTAGTGTACCTCATCACAGCATACAGCACCAAACCCACCACAGCTCTCACTCAGTGACATACAGGTTATCATCTCTGTATATCCTCTGATTTTATTTACAATAAGTTCATAATAAGAATAAGTTGACATATCTAACAACTGATCTATCATTTAAGGGGTAAATAAAAAACAATCCCAATGTGCTGCACATATTTCATTTGATTGTTCAGGGATGGTTTTGCTGTTATGTTTCTCACATCGTAGGGTAAAACAGACACCCGAAGTGCATGGTACATTTAAAAAATTAAAAAAAAGCACTTCTTAAACCAATTCATTCTGACATCTCCAGTTTGGTAAGGTCACATGTTCCATTACAGTGAGCAGAGAGTTGAAAACCCAACACACACACCCCTCTCCTCCCAGACCAACAGCTCAGCCCTGCTGCTCGCCAATCCCTCCATAAACAGCCAAGCATGGAAGAAATATTCTTATTTAGATGAGGGCTCTGCGAGGGGGCATCGCATGGCATAACAGAAGACGAATACAATGTAGTGTGGCGAGCATTGTGAGTGACTCCAATACAACCTCCTGTACAGAAGGCAATCAAATCTGGCAGTCATGTGTAAAGATACTTATCTGCCTGGAGAGGATTTCAACACCATATTTCTGGGAAAAATGGAAATTAATGTTGACAGCAGCTTGTCACCGTTATATATTCAGGGCATCTGATCTCAATAGAGGAAGAAAGGGAATAATACAGATATATTTGGTATTAAAAGTCCGAATTTATTGAGGGTAAAGTTAAAACACAGCAGGAAGTATATCCTGATGAGGGCAGATATTTGAAAAGAAAACACACTGGTCTCACTCACAAGCTTTCCCCTCAGTTTACATTTAAAACTGCCTCAGGCTTGCTCTTGCTTCGGTTTGAAATTTGGCATCTTACATTACGGCACAAATGAGATCCAGCATATTTCATTGACAAATACCTTGCTTCTGTTTGACATATGTTGATGTACAGTTTTTCTCCTGACGTTTCTGTAAATTTACAGTCCACTGAGGGGAGGGCGGTTGGGTGAAGTATGACAATGCTCTGACAAAGTAAGACTTAGACACGGACAAAAGCACTTTATGAACTGGCATCCCCTGCAAAAATGTGGAATTATCGCCCCGACCGATGAAACGACTGCACGATTCCGGCAAGCGGTGTTAATCAGATTTTCCCCTCCAGAGCTGTAGTTCATTGTCATTGCTAATGGAGCTTCCTCTGCAGGTTGTTGCTCTTCACTAAATTAGTGTGAAGTCTTATCCCAAAAACATTGACTAATACTGCACTTAATCTTAGAAAGCCTCAACGCCCATGAAAAATCTCATCTGGAATGACACTGATGCATTGGAGCGTTACCCCGCATTGCATTCATCATGTTCCTGACAAAATTAATCTTGATGGACTGAAACCAAATTACACCTGAGTTCACACCCATAGCTCACCACAAACACTGAATAAATATTTATTGATGATATTCCTAATTTCTTCTGGACCAGTAGGGTTGTTAAAAAATATTGGAATATTGGAAAACTTTCAAGACATAATAAGACATACCTTTGATATCTGATGATGAAAGAAAAGTCTGACACGTTAAAATGATCAAAAACAAGAGACTTACGTGTATGTGAAGTGCATGAATGTAAATCTTTTAAACTCCAAATAGTACATTTTCTTATCTAACAGCGACTTTAATGCTGCTCAATCACAGTTCTCTAGATACAGCATAAAACTGCCTAATTACAGCACAGATTGAGCATATTTTCAAGTTTGTTTTGAATAATTATCGCCAGCTGCTGAAAGGCAATAATGTTTTTTAGCCCGTTTGTGTGTGTGTTTGTCAGTTACCAAAATATCTCATGAACTACTGGACACATTGTAATGAAACTTTCAGAGAGTAATGACTGGACATATATCTACAACTCGTTAAAGTTTGGAGTCAGCAGAATTCAAGATGGCTGCCAGAGCCCTAGCAAACACAGAATGGCTATAACTTAGTGAAATTTACAGATATTGAGCTAAAGTTTGATGTGCAGCTGAGAAACATTCCCAACCATTTTCAGAGTGTTATTAAGTTGTGCAAAATTTCACAGTATAGCATAAGACTGCAGATAATGGTATTTAAAAGGTTTGACCAAAATCTAGCTGTAACTCATTTCTCATCATAACATGATCTTAGTTTAAAACTCTGACATGAAAGACGATGGGCGATATGCATTCCTTCAAGGATTGTTAGGCCTTTCATTTCAAATTTGTTTTAATTAAGTTCATAAATTGCATTGGGTTCATCTGTATAGCCTATACTTTTACATTATTTTAAGAGGATTTTGAAATGATCAGTGTTTCTTTTAGTAACTTCCTAAGCCATGCAAACTGTATTTCTCTCCTTGTTGGGTGAATAAACACCCGTCTTTAGCCCTGCCAACCAACAACATGTACAGCTCATGCCATTTATCTTCCAAATGAACTCATTTTTCATGACTAATTAAAACATGTTGCGATGAGGAAGAACATGGAGGAAGGGAAGCATTTGTTTAAGAACTGCACAGTCATTCATTTAGACGTATATATGTTTGGCTTCTGTTTAAAGGAAGCACTGAGATGTATGAACACAGAGCAAGCTGTTGTCACTAATAGGGAAGTCGTTTGTTCTGTCGCAGTGATGCTGACACACACAACTGATTGACGGGTTTATAAATCCAAGAAGGTCTGACTTAACTCCCTTTGGCACCTGTTTTAAAGTTTGTCATTTATTGGCTCTTTAATGAACCTTAATCTATAAGGTATATTCAACCCAACAGGAATGTTTTTATTGGATGGGCTTTATGGTAATTAACTGGATGAAAATATTTCACAAATCATCCCTGTAATTAGTTCACGAGATGATGCCATGTGAGACTGAAAACATGAAACGCAGAGGTGGGGGGTACCAGCGAGAGCTCCTGCAGAGTCTGGGGGCGGGGTTACGGAGCTTTGAAATTATATGGGGGGGGGGGGGGGGGCAGCCCCCAGGCAGCCTGTGCTGAACATCCAGGTGCTATTGTCAGCTGGAGTCCTGCTCCAGCTGCTCCCCAAAGATTGGTTTAATTATTTCAACTCCCTATGTCCCCGCATTTCTTTAATTCCTTGCCTTCTCCATTGTGGTCAAAACAATATGCAGCACATTCTCAATTTTTTTTATTTCTTGTGAACTCAATTATTTCTTAATGTATTTTAAAGCAGCATAAGGTCGTTTTAAATAGGGAGGGGGAAAACACGAGATAGCTCACATTCTCTCAGTTAACTTTTGACAGCAGTATCATTTAATCTACTTCCTTCCATCCGCTTCATCTTCACACATAATGAGCCAGATTCATATTATAATTACACATGTACTGTATTGTTACACTCCATAAGTGCTGAAGGAGATTTTTGGCTCTGCTCGCTGAGTTTGAGGTCGTAGGACTTGTGTTATCAATTCTCAATGATTTAAATTACTGGGGTTCTTTTTCTCTTATCTGATCTTTTAAAGGGCAATGAAAGGGCCCATCTTTTTACTGAAACCTGTCTTCAATCACTGTTAATGCTAACTCCATGTACACACAAGAGGGCTGATAAGGAATCATTAGTCTTGTTAATGGAATCACAGGTCCAATTCCTCCATCCTTTTCTATTGAAAAGTGCTCTTCATTTCAAAGTTGTTCTGCTTTATTAAAGCTCATTACCATTTCTCTTTTAATAAGCACTCTTTAAAGTCATTACCTGCAGTCGAGTTAAAGGCTCAGCTATTAAAAGGTTACTTTATTGTGAATAATGGCCTCCCAATATACTCAAGTTAATTACTATTGGATAGTGGTTCCAGTTTAATCTAATGCTTAAACCTTAATGAAAGATATGTCGCAATACAATGAAATGGCAAAAATTGTTCCCAATCAACAGAAGTATTTGTGCTATCTCTGGTCACACACGTTCCTCTGTGTTCGGCTCCGGCAGCAGCCTTGCAACACGATGAATTCCAACCGTTTTCTCAGAGCATCAATAGACACACGGTTAGCACGGTTAATTGCAATTGAAGTCAGTCTTATTAAAGTTGTCGTCATTAATCAGATTTTCTAACATTATGATGAAGACAATTACTTCTCTATCAGCTGATTTCTCAGGAAAGAGGCTCAGATTTTTCTAGATCTGCTGATAGTTGTTTTTTTTTTCAGTTCTAAAAAGGTTTGTTTAGACTGATCAATCACTTCGAGGTCATTCGAATTCTTAACAAAAACATGAACATATGTTTAATTAGTGCATCTGCCACTTTTCATGTTAATATCTCCTTTGTCATCAAGCAAAATCAGTTAAGTTGATCCTATAAAGTGTTACAGAAGTTGATATATTTACAATTTTGTAATGAATAATTAAATTTTTAAATGTGGGAAAGGTTGACCAAACTGATTTTATCTGCTTTAGATAAATTGTTTGGAAGGCATTACTTTGGTTTTCATCCCATTGTTAGCTGTTTTTAGTTTTCTCATTTTTTTATTTTTTTCAATTTTCTCAGCAACTAGATTTAAATTTGCAAATATGCATAAAAGCAAACATGTAAAATGACTACTTTCTCTTTAATGTGACATTAAAAGGCCTTGCCAAGAAATATGTTAATATGGCATCATAGCAACCTGGAGATGGTGCAAAAGGAAGAACTTACAGGAGCTGAGGTGAGCAAAATAAATGGATGCATCAACAGCTACAGGTAAGTGTTTTGTTCAGTCAAATGTTAAACACTTAAGGCAGTAAAGTTTGTTTTTTAAGGTTTATGTTATGTTCTTTACTAGCAGCTATTTAACACAGAAAAGTAAAGTTCAAAAAATTATCAGAAATGAGGAAAAGTGATCTGATCAGAAATTTGTGAAAATATTTAGTACTTGCCAATTATTTAAAATATCGTTTGCAGCTTTCGTCAAAGTCAACACTTGTCATTCTGTAAGTACCTAATTAAAAAAAAAGATCTTTTTAGTGGTTCTGTAACAAAATATGAGCTTTACTCACTTTACTCACTGTGGTGTTTCAGATGTTGAGGTTATTTCTCTTAGATTATGCTTCAGTGAATAATGCAGTTATCTTCCTACTTGTGGTGGCAATAAAATTAAAGTTTCTGCTTTCAATTAATAAACATTTACAGACTGCAACCGAGTCATTAAATGGTAGTTAAGGTAGATGTTGAATGTGAAAAGTGCAGATCTCCAGGCAGACAACAGATTGCAAGAAAGTATGGTGTTGGGTCACACAAAGTCCACCAGTTTGCTTACCATCCATATTTCATGACCTCATCTAAAATACAAGAAAATCATTCTTTTGATCACTTAAAAATGTCAAAAAACATTCAACAGTCCCAATATAATGAAACTCTACAGTATGTGTCTATTATACATGAAAGAAGAATGTCCAAAAATTTTCTAAGAACTGAAATGCACGAGTCAACAGCTATAGAATAAAACCCCCGCTGACCCAAAGAATATGTGCTGTTATTTACAAGAAAAAGTCAAAACTTTGAGTGCAGGCAGAATTAATCACTGTTCAGAGTTCACCACAATCCCAGCCCTGTAACATGACACATCTGACCTCTTTGTTATCATTCGTTTTGAGGGTAGAGGGGTCAGATAATGAAAGCTGACCCCCTCGTTTCAAACGGTTTAAATTCACAAGTGAAAAGCCTAATTGCAGTGATCTGTGCTGAAGGCTAGAGGTAAATTCTCCCGAGGAGCATTAACCTTGAGACTAAACTTCAGCCCACTTTTCAGAGAAGTTACTGCTGCTGATTGGTACAAAAAGCAGGAGAAAATCTGCAGCAAAACTGGCCAAACTTGATAAGTCAGGCACTCTTATTGCAAATCCCCCCCATAATGCTTAGAAGGCCATAAAAACAAAACCTCTTATTGCTCATGCTTACAAGCTTTTTAGTGCTACTGACAGACAGCACATGAACACAGTAACATAATGTTCTCACTGAAATTAGCTATTTTCTCACATTTTTGATATCTTTACAAGAGAAATAGCTGTAAGTATGATGTCACCGCTAATTGCTAAAGAGCAGATTCCCTAATATTTAAGATATATGAAAGAGCACATCAATCTAAAGCTACATTTTTATTTTTTGCTGAAGTGAAATATGCTTCTTATTCATGCACAGAATTAATGTGCACCGAGTGAACCGCATTAGCATTTTCCAGTGATACGTTTTCCTCTCTCTTAAGGTCATGTGGCTTTAACTGGGGGCTTTAGGAAGACTCATGTGCATGTGTGTGACCCATTTCATAAATCTCATTGCTTCCTCTGTGAAATACCGAATACTAAATGTCAAAAACCAGAGGGTCACCTAACTTTCCCCCCCCCCCCAACAAACCACACTAAAACAATAGTAAGAATAGAACAATGGTGTTTTAATGGGTCTCACTGAGTTAAAATGCTGTGATAAGAACAAACGTGTTCCGTCATGTCAACAACAAACGGTGGTGGACGGATGCAGTCATAGTCATTGGTTTTTGCGCTTGACAGATTATTTGCAAAACTTCAATGATTCTTTGAAGCCAAAGGGTTGCTTTCTGCCAGCCACTGTCAGGAACAGGATGGACAGGCAACTTCCAGCAAAGAACCGCATGATGAAAAGGTGCAGCACTGTTTCTTGATCAAGAGCACGAGGCTTCCATTGAGCACTGTCTTTTAAGATCAAATATTTCAGCTGAAAATTGGCTGTAGCACCTGCTATATGGTGATGCTCCTCATAAATATTGTGCTGCGTGTTTCGCATTGATGCCAAGACAAACGGGACATAGTCACCTGGATGTGTTTGAAGAAAGCTGACAATTAAGTGTGTAATCTTGTGACTTCATAGAGGCTAAAAATAAAGAATTTTGCTTTTAGCATTCATTAAAATGTCTCCTAATTATTCGAACCAGGCTGACTACTGTTTTCATTTTGCTTTTCACTGAGCTCACCATACAGGACACTTGAAAAAGAACAGACAGCTCTTGGTTACAGTCATAACACTGCTTGTCAGTAACAAAACATGAATGAACTCACTGCTGAGATGTTTGGTCCAACAAATGTTTTTTTTTCTGCTTGGCATATCTTTATAAAGAAAAAAAAGGGACAAGAAGTGTTTGGAAAAGATAAAAATAACAGCCTTAAATGGTGACATATGTGTCAATGTGTCAAAAGGAAATTTTCAAAGTAATTGGAAATTTTAAGCTTTTTGGCTATTTAATAAGTTGTTAGACAAGTTGTTCACTCAACAAACAATATTATATATATTTGAATTTATTTAAAATATGTAAAACACAAAAATCATCTTTTAAGGTATTTTTGCCCAGTTGAATAGGACATATAAAAAGATCCACCCTGGTATTTTCTGTGGTCACAGTTGAGTTATCCACTCTTTTATTTCCACGCAGTGCTTGACCTTGGCCCTCTGAGGTCCACCCTGATTACTTTTACAGAAAATGTTTTACTGAGCAGCAAGCATCCTTTACACAAATCTCTAGCCTGAGAAGAAATAAGTGCCCAGTTTCTATTTTTTTAATTGAATTGAATTTATTTATTTAAATTTTTTTTTACTAATCTGAGCTGATTTAATGCTGGAATTGCAAGAAAATTGTAGTTAAAAACAGATCTGTTTGAATTTTCTGCAACCACACTTCAGATGAATTAAACCTAAGTGTTTGAGAATTTATTTAGCTGTATTACTATAGTGCTTTTATTATAATTGATTTGTTTGCATTTCAGCCCTAGCTAATGCTAACAGTTGAGGGTATGAGGTAAATAATTCTGTTATTTTTGAAGAATAATACTACAGCTATGCCATCACAATATTAATTCTCTGATTTTTTTCTGCTAATAAAGATTTTTTTTAACTTTCATTGTTAGTTGGGCCTAAAGATTAACAAGTACCTAAATGTGACTTGTACTGGTCTGACAAAACGTGATTTTGCTCCATCTTCTGTCTAAGGCCATTAAAATGACATTGGATCTATAAAATTCAATATGTAGCATGTTATACCTTATTTGTTTAATAACCTAAATTCAATATATTTTAAATGTCAGCTTTTGCGCTACTCTTTTGCAATAGCTGCTGTTTGATTCTTTTAGAGCCTGTGACTGCTCAAATCTTTATAGATTTTACATGATTATTTCTCAATGCACCAAAGCTTTTTAATATAATAAGCATGTAGTAGATTGAGCTATTTCTGAACATTACACAATATAGTTACAAAATCTTTGGAAAAAAATATTGTACTCTTCATTTCTAAAAAACCACAACAACATTAAAATAATGACACTGATGCCAGTGGATTTCCTTGTTTCCAGCAACATTACATTTGAACTGCATGTTGACAAAGCAACAAAGTCATCACTATCTACAGCTAGCACTTGCATTATGCTGATGAATGGAGAGCCCTGCCAGATTACTTGATTTGATAAGCAGTACAACCCATCGGTAACATAATACATCACAAATTGTTTTGTCAACAATTTATGATACCATTTATCAAATGACCATCGCAGTGGGTTGAGTTATGGTGTCATAGCTGGCATAATGTCAATACTCAAGCTGAGTTGAGGGCAGTCTGGCCACAGTGATTTAGACACGCTCCAGTCTGACCCCTTCAGTGATTTTCTCTTCATTATCAGACAAATTGATACTAATTTTTTTTTTAAGTTGTAAGGTCTAATCTGATAAATAAATGGAAATAGAAGTGTTGAAGGAAATGTGTTTGGACCTATTCACAAAATAAAATCAATATAAAATATTCTAAATTATTTCTATTTGCACATCAGTATATATTTTTGCCTGCTTTTTCTTTTACCTGCTGGATAGTAGATCAACAGCAGTGTCATGGTGGCTAAAGAAGAAATCTTGTTCCCTTTGGACTTTTTTCCAATTTTTTGACAAAAAAAAAATATTATTAAATTATTATTTTGCAATCAAAACACTGCAGTCAAAGTCTGATTATAGTCCCCTCTAAGGAATCAATTTGGGCTGCAGCTCTAATGTCAATTAAAATGTAAGGCCTTAAAATGCCTCCTCAAGTCGATCCATTGCTCTGGTATTGACCAGAATATATGGCTGGTGTCCAAGCCAGCACCACTCGCTGGCCAGTCTTAAAGGTTACTGCAACCACTACATGTACCCACATTAGCAGGACACTCACCTTTCTGGGTTTATGGTCTGTGTAATAATTTTAAGCAAAGAGAGAAGTGCATTCACTGGAGACAGTAACAGCCAAAGAGTTGAGGGAGGACAAGTATAGTATGATTAATTGTTGTGAGTGGTCTAGCTGTGTACCTTTCTTCTTCCCCTCCTGATTAGTGCCTGTTTCTGATTCCTTGTATCTGTTTTGACTTACTAAACAAACTGATTCCTTTGATATTGTTCCTGTAGTTAAAACTTTTTTAAGCTCAAGAAGAGGAGGTGCTTTACATAGCCACAGGAGGACAGTGAATGTTTCCATAGGGGTAGAGGAATTTACAATTCATTGTCAAAACCTGAATCCAGGTGGAACAGTGTGGCTTTTGTTCAGGTTGTGGAACAGTTGGACAGATTTTTCCCCTTACTACATTTCTGAGAGAACCATATGAGTTTCATTGTCCAGTCCACATAGTTTTTGTGGACCTGGAGGTGGAGGAACCAGGTCCCTAAGGGATTTTGTCCATGTTGATGTTGAAATATGGTGTGAGCAGTGTTCACATTCTCTGCACAGTCAAGCTTCTTTCTAGTGAGTTGGATTTTTTTTTTTAAATTATGTAAAGCACCTTGAAATGCCTTGCTGCTGAAATGTGCTATACAAATAAAATTTGATTGATTGATTGATTGATTCCACGAATGCCGATTCTTGTCATTGATTCTGTTAGTGATGTCCAAGGACACTTCAATGTGTAGTTAGAGAGTGATGGGTAAATTGTTTGGGAAGCTTGGGATTTTATTTTTTGATTTTTGCAGATGATGTGGTTCTGTTGGCATCTTCAAGCTATGTTCTTCTTGTTCTAGAGTATTTTCAGGCTGATTGTGAACCAGCTAAGATGAGAGTCAGCTCCTCTAAGTCTGAGGCTGTGGCTCTCAATTGGAACAAGATGGAATCTTCTTTCTGAGTTGTGGGTGAGTCTCTGCCTCAAGTGGAAGAGTTTAAGTATAATAGTGTCTCAATTGTGTGATCGTAGGAGGGAACATGAGCTGGATAAATGAATCAAGGATTGTCTGCAGTAATATGAGCCAAAACACAAAGTTTTGGATTTACTGGTTCATCTACATTTCAACCCTCAGCTATGGTCATGAGATTTGGATTAGGACTACAAGAACAAGATCAAGCTGTTAAAAATTATTTTTCCTTTGGAGAGAAGTTAGACTTAGTCTTAGAGATAGCACAGGGAGCTTTGTCATCTGAGGAGAGTTTATAGTAGAGTCTATGCTCCTCTGCATGAAAAAGAGCTATCTGAGGTGGTTTGTGTATCTGATTTGAATGTCTCCTGGTTGCTTCCCTTTAGAGGTGTTTCAGGTATGCCAGGCAGACCCAGAACTCACTTTAGGGAGTATATATATCCCTTCTGTGATAAGACCTCAAGATCCTCTAGAAGGAGCTGGAGAGTGCCAGCAGGGAAGGGGGATGTCTTGATGTCCAAACTCAAATATGCAGACAAAAACTGGGCAGATAGTTGCCATTGGAGTAATTTTGCATTTTTTTTACTTTATGCTTGTTAACACGTTTTCTGCCTCTACCTAACTTATATGTGAAAAAAAAAATTAAAGCAATATTTTCTAATGCTAATTTGTAACATAAAACCTCAGGGGAAGATTCAACAAATAGTCCTGCTATGTCTTTCTGCTTTGACTGGTGCAACCATAATTAAGACAAAGTGCATGCAGAGCAGCGGCAAATATCAGGATATAAATAAAATGAAGTAACCAAACCAGATGAAAGACTGTTCATAATTGGGTTAGTAATGTCTCTGGCACCGTCTGCTTGGTCATTTCCTCTAATCTCCCTGAGCAACGAGGGATCATATAGAGGCGACACTCAGGCCAGGAGGTATGCAGCCGCCCTGTGACAGGCTGCCCTCTACTTTCTTTCAACATCATCAACACCATTTCTGATACAAGGAAGCTCAGAAGAAAGGCGAGCATTGTTGTCAGATGTAATACACATGGCTATTTCACAAATCTTTTAATGATTTGTGACCCTTTTGTGGACAGCAAAATTGTGAACTCATGCACCCATAACTTCTCACTTAATCTGTATTACTCTCATCACAACAGAGCAAGCCACTCTATCAGTAAATGCTAATCTCCTAATTAACAAGCTAATTAGGCAATTACAGCTTTGCAGAAGGATGCCTAAATGAAATATGACAACACAGTCACTTTCTACAGCACCTGTGGGTCTTTTCAGATGTCACAATGAGAAGCATGATGACAAAGTGTTGTCTCTATGCTCATAGGTGCTTATTCCTTTGCCTCACTTAGCTCATTTGTAAAGATATTTTCATTTCATTTAACCAGGAGGGGAAACAAGAAGTCAAATTACATGTCAGAAGTCAAATAAACTGTCTTTCGTAATTTTAGAAATGTTTTTTTTTTCCTTCCTCACAGATATAATTTTTGAAGTAAAACCGTGGTTATAGAGGTGCAAACCCTTTGGTTGTGTAAACATGGTTTTGTGAACTACTTCTCTCACAATGTCTTACTGTAAGGAGCTGTCACATAAGGAAATGAATTATGTTGACATATGGCTGAAAACAACAGTGAATAGGCCTGCTACGCTATGCAATGAAGAATCATGCACTGCAAGAGAGGAGAAGAGCAGGAGCTGTACCTTTGAGCCCTTTTTGACAGGTATGTAGTGTGACTTGACAGCTCAGTATTTCAATGATAAATGCAGTAGTCCCGGGACTCTGATTCACTAAACTCGAGAGTGTGTTGCTCCCACATGTCAAGGTCAAACGAAGGAGCAGAAGCATGCAAATCTCAAACTCAGTCTGCTTTTTTAAGCATATAGAAATTGATGGTGAAAGTAGGACTTGTAACTTAAAAGTTTATGTATATTACGAGATGTTTCAATAGCAGTAATGTCCTCAAACTGAATGCCATTAACTGATGTCATTGAATAAAACTGGAGGAATACATGGTCTCTAAGTTTTGTAGGGTTTAACTTCTTCCTTTATACTTTGTATCTTAGTCTGATTCAGTTTCACTTCCGGCTCTCTTTAAGCAGACTTTAATTTCTAAATGCCACACTTGCATTTCTTCACCCTGCATATTTTCCCAAGTTTATATAATATCTTAGGTTTTCAAATATTCCTTCTTAAAGCTTATATTTTTCTGCAATGTGTTTACATCAAGTCAACCTTTGCTCTTTTACCGGGTTTTTAATTTAATTTTAATTTTTAAGAAGTTTCATAACCGACTGCCTCCGGAGAACTGGCTGCATTCAAGTCCTTCCTCCTCGTACCACTTCCCCCATGACTTGGGGACAAATATTTAAATTCTGTCACATTAAGACCACTTGTTCTCCCTTATAGTGACTTATTTGAGTCCTCTTCTTTCTGGTCTGCAGAGCGATAACAGCAGGGTGTTGCCCTCCTATTTTTCAAATGTGATTAATAGCTGAATTGTTATTTTATGTAATGCCTGTATCATGACTTTAACCTTATTTTGAAAAAATTGCTGCATATTCTGAGGAATAATTCTGTTACTCAGTTCTTGTTCTTTAAAATAAATCTTATTTTGAATCAATTCACTTTTGTGATCTGACCATAATGACCAAATATCTCATTAAATCACTCATATTTGTTATGCTGATAGTTTAATTGGTAAACTCAATCCAGTAATTTGACAAAATAAAATGTTTCTATTGTATTGTGAATAATTAGATATAATAATATGTGGTAAAAAATTGTTATTTATAAGCAATGCTTTTTATCAGTTTGAGAAAAGGCTTAATTTAAGTGAATTAAACTCTGTCCAAACACAACATAATTAATATAAACCAAAGCAACCAACAGCTGTTATTTCTGAGACGCCGCTCATATTTGTCAAGCACAAACCCATATGTATTATTGTTTTTGCAAATGTTTGTGAATATCGGAGTTTTTTAAACTCATAAGTATTATTTTTTGCCGTTTGGTCAGGTCTGACCCGAATGTAACATTATAAAGTGAAGCACAGAGACAGTTGGAAAGAAGCAGAATACTGAACAATTGCTTCTTTTATGATTGTGAAAAATATTCAACAGTTCTGATTACTCCAAAAAAAAAAAAAAAAAGCATGGCTACATTTTGTTCTGGGAAAGACAAAACATCCCTGCCTGCTAAAAATGTGCTGCACCAACAAGCAAAACCACTTTTTGACAGAAAATTAAAGCTTCCACCACGACTGCAGAAACACCAAAGTGCCTCAAAGTAAACTGGGCTCCACAGGATCAACTCCTTCTGGACTCTGATTCCCTTTTGTCACATCAGTGTAGTAGTTTAAAATGACATGAAAATCACTCATAAAAAATAAAAACTGTAGACAGAAACACGATTTTCCAGGTATTCTGCTGACGGCGGCACTTTTCTTTAAATGTATTGAATTTCTTTCTGTTTCTTTCTCTTAAAGCATAACAGTGTATTAAGTTTGACTGAAACATAGCATGAGAAACTCCAAACTATGTAAAAGCAATTTGTTGATTCTCTGAAGATTGGTTTATGGAAAAATGACAGCATTTCTATATTTGATTTGAGAAATGTGTTTCTGAAGTGACGTTCTGTCAGATAGTGATAAATAGTACCTTATGAGGGGTAACATCAGTCAGATCATGGAGCACGAAAAAATAGGCAGAAGTCTTCCTCTTCCTCCAGGTTAAGCTAACAACCAGCCAAACAAGGGGCACTTTATTATTGTTTTTCAAGCTTACTCTGTCTCAAGAACGACATACTGGTATGAAAGAACGCTACATTAGCTTATATTAAACTTCTACACTTTTGCACAAAACCATTTCTTTAGTTTGTTGCTGTTTTCTCAACTTAACATCAATGTTACTACGCAAATGTTGGTCTCCTGAGGCTGTTGGAAGTATCAGTCCGATTGGAGTTGAGTAAACTTTTGAACAGACCAAATGCACTGATCAGGTGGACTGATACATTTATACCAGCCTCAGGAGATTGTTGTCCACATAATACCCATTGAGATATATCATAGCTAGACACAGGACCAGAAGCTGGAAGTTGAAGCCACTAAGGACAGTTGCCCCCTAGTGGCCGGCTGCAATACAATTTTTAAGTCCCGCTCCTCCACAAAAACAAATAGGAATTTCCCTGGCAAAGACGACCCAAGATAATTTGTTTAAGTGTTGATTTTTGTTGATTTGTGTTGTTCTTGCCTCGATGCTGTTTGTCCAAACATGCATTTTCTCAATTATCTAGTTTTAATTAACTATTTGAGGCTTAAAGAACAGTGTCATGTTACACCGTGATTGACAGTGTGACAACCTTTCAGTGAGTTGGCAGGATGTTTAGGTCCCTAATTAGCAGACGCTGGCTCCAAAAAAACCAACGTGACAGCTTCCAGAAAAAAAAACAAAAAAACTTACATTTTGCCTTCAGTTCTGGACAACAGGAAAAAGGCGCAGACACTTTGTCCATATTTATTAATGTCGACGGCAGCAACACAGACGTTCAGTTGAGAAAACATCGCCAAACTAAAGTCACAGTATGACAGGGGTGACATTTTTGAGAAAGTTGTTTTATGAGCGTGAAAAACGATATAAAAGGGCACCCGGTTTGGCTAGCCGTTAGCCTAGCCTGGAGGCAAACTTCTGCCCTTTTTTTTTTCTGTGCTCCATGTCCTGTGACTGATCTCACCGCTCAAAAGGCACCGACTATTGATGACAAATTGACAGCGCAAGGCTTCAAAATGACCAAAGTATCCCTTTAAAGCTCAGCAACAAAGTTAAATCAGTTCCGTAAAAAGCAAAGCTTTAAGGCCCTGAGCAGCACAAGCCCCTGCTGCCTCCCCATAAACTCCACTTTAGGAAAACAAAGCCCGTCTGCGTCGCCACACATCAGTCCAGATAAGAAATTACAGAATTTATTTAGACCGAAAGCAGTCCCATAAATACGATTTTATTTTCCCTTCACGATTCCGTGATGTAGATGCGTACTGTGCAAGTGCACTGTATATTTGTTGCCTTGCATCCAGCTTAACAACTTGTCTGCTGCCATAGCAACTGCGGAGGAGCACCGAGCAGCGCCCGCCTGCTTGTGCAATGGCTGTCACTCGTGGCAACGACCAATCAGAAGTTCCCATCCCTATTTTTTTTTTTCTTATTCCTTTTTCTCTCCCCCCAACCCCCCTCCTCTTTCTTGCACGAGCTGCTGGAAGATGGAGGGATGGAGTGGGTGGGTTCTCGGCACCATGCATCTGCCAGTAATAGGACAGACGGATCGTCAGTCTCCGTCCTGCCGGCCGGCGATTGGTCAAGGAGCTGCACTTGCAATAATATAAACATGTCTCCTGCTCGCCCCGGCTCGATCCGAGGCTTTGCAGGCGGCCGCGCGAGTACTACATCAAACTGTATGAAAAGTCCCATCATGTGTTGTGGTGTTGCGGGGCTCAATCTCTCTCACTGGTAGGGGGGATATGCTCGCAGCTGGCCGCGCGCGCGTCAGGAAACGAGGCAACGAGCTAGAGGCAAGACGCGCGGGGAAAGAGAGAGGGAGAGGGGGGCACTCTGCCGCGCTTTCATCATTATAATCACCATCCTAAGTACTAGCTCTTAACATTTTGTTTTTCGGTGTTCAGGCGAGAAGTGACAAGACTATAGACCCCTCCTCTGCAGGGCGGAGCGTGCATTTTCATTTTGTATTTTTTTTTTATTTTTTTTATTTTTTAACCCCCCTCTTCTTCATTTCTTTTCTCTCTTTTTTTTCCTCCCCTCTGCTCTCTTTTTTTCCTCCCCCTGTACCCTGCTCTGACACGTCTGCACTGACTGAGTGAGTGGCATTGGCACACTGTCAATCGCTCACTAGCGCTGCCATCAAACAACATAAAACACACACAGGCAGAGAGGCTGCAGCTCATAAATTTCAGCAGGGCAAGAGATTTTTCTGCGCATCGCCTTCTTTCTCCTTCTTCTTCTTCTTCTTTTTTTACAGCGTCGTATCCTAATTAATTTCGTCTTGCTGTTGCTCTTTTATTTTTTTTATTTTTTAAGAAAAAAAACAGAAATCTTCCCAACTTTTTTTTTTTTTGGTACGTTTCATATTTTTTTATATACATGAACATTTGGACACCTTGTGCTACAAATGTTTTTTTAATTATTGGCAACACCTGCGAGCAAGGCTGAGATTTCTTGTTTTTAATATTATTGTTATTGCTCTTTTTTTATTATTATTATTACAATTATTATTATTATTATTTTACATGTTTGCACGTCTCAACGTTGGGATATTTTCGGTGGATTTGTGGACATTTTCAAGAGGAGATCCACACGAAGAGCGCTAAATAAATGAGAGACCAGCATCGAGGACCGCTGCTGTCCACGCTAAACCGGTCAGATCGCAGAGAAAAGGCGGACTGCTGCGGGAATACGATGCCGGTGCTGCTGACGGTGACGATGGAGCGTTTATTCTGACGAAGAAGTTTGCAGAAGGAGACGCGAGAGATTGATGCGTTTTTCGCTGCGAATCCAAGCGGCACGGCTTTTGGCACTTTGGACCGCGCGTAAAAAAAAAAAAACAACCCAACAACAACAACAACTGGAGGACAGCGGCAACTTGGGCACGAGATTTACGCCGAAACACCCACCTTTTCATATAGTTGATTTATATTAAAAAAAAAACAACAAAAAAAAAAAAACACACAAAACGTGTTTTTTATTTTTATTTCCCCTCCTTTTTTATTTTTCGCTGAGCGCTTCTACAATTTGTTCATCCACCCAGTCTGTGCGGCACATGCTCTAGACGGTTTCGTATATGAGTTTTTCAATTTGCGTGGCTCAGTGCACAGACTCTTTAGCGTCTACTATGGACGATCAAGCCCGGATCATGCAGTCGATCGGCGGCGTCAGCCTGGCCGGACACTCGGTGCAGGGAGGCATGCCGCTGCCGCCTCCACATGGGCACGACGGGACGGACGGGGACGGCAGGAAGCAGGACATCGGTGACATCCTGCATCAAATCATGACCATAACCGATCAGAGTCTGGACGAGGCGCAAGCAAAGTTGGTTGATTTATATGTTTGTTTGTTTTTCTTCTTTCTTTCTTTTCAATAATAAGCTCAGCAACCCCCGCCCCCCCCCTCCTTACAGACCTCATCAATACTGAAATGTGGCCAGATTTACCTGAACTCCCCAGTGCGTATTAATAAGGCTGGCTTGGCCTCGGGATGAGTTGTTTTCTTGTGTGTTTGTTTGTTTCGCCTCACGCAGCTTTGACACACGACAAAGTTGCGACTGAGTTTTGTTTAAACTACCTGTTTGCCTGCAGGAACATGAGTGAAAAGTTTTGTCCTTTAAAAATGTTCACAAATCTTCCAAAAGAAATAATAATATTAATGAAAAAACTTGGTGCTAAAACACACTTCATCCCAGTATAGGAGGTTAGAGAACTCTAATTGGAAGCACCATTTATGTAAGAAATTGCTGTTATGTTGTGCTGAGGAGTATAGATTTTGATAAATGTGTGAAGTAGGATGATTAAAAGCACAATGGCAGCCTAACTTAGAGCAGCCAGTAACTTATTCATGTCTGCTCTGATTTATCAGTGAACTTATTTGAGTGCTTTGTTTTGTTTTTTTAATACTGAAACAGGAAACATGGACTGAACTGTCACAGAATGAAACCAGCACTCTTCAGCGTTCTCTGCGAAATCAAAGAAAAGACAGGTAAGATCTATTTTTTTTAAAATTATTATTATTATTATTTTTTTTACCCTGGAACAAGTCCTGATCTAAAACTAGTCATTCCAAGAAAAATTAGATTTATGCCTCACAGGGATTGTTACCTCCCAGCGATCCGATGGCATTCAGGTTGCAGGGGACCTCTGCCCAAATGAATCAATCACCTTTTTAAATATGTCCTAGTGCCAAGTGGGAACACTTCTGTTGTCACAGTGCAGCAAGTGGATTGGGTTTCCTCTGAAGATGCTCTTGTTCCTACAGGAGTGCCTTTCGCAGCACTGCTGGTTGGAATTTAAACAGAAAGAGATCAGTCCCAGCACCCTGGCACAGAAACAAGACGGGGAAATCCCGAAACATATGCTCCACACAGCTAAGATCACAAAGAATTCATGCTTCCTAACATGACAACAATTACCACGCTTTCAAGGAGACTATAAATCTATAATTGGAGTGCAACACTGCGGAGACTCTTTGGTTTTAAAAATGTAAGTTTTTTTGTTTTGTTTTTAAATCCTGGAACAAAGCAAAATCTGCTTTTTAATTCAGTTAGAATTAAAATGAAAAGAAAAATATTTGGTAAAATTAAGGATTTAATTTTGGTCATATTTTTATGAGCAAGATTAAAAAAGTTTCGATTTGCTTGCAAACACCCTGAGAAGTGATAACTAATCTAACTAATTCAGTTAATGTTTTGTGTCATATGATTTCAAAGCTCAAAATTATCCACAAGAAAACAAAACAAAACAAATCTATTTTCTCCAAAACTGATAACTACACTTTACACACTTTGTGTAAACTCACAGCATCGATTTACACTCTGGCATAAAGCTGCATCTGATTTTTAGTAACGTGCTCTTTTATTTTATTATTTCCAGAGTGAAAATGCCTTATATTTATAGTTTTCCTCTATCCTTAAAGCAAATATATATATACATATATATGTTCAACAAAGGGTTTCAATATTTAAACACCGTACGTCAGCCTTTATTTTTCTAGTAGCTGTTACGTGTTTTTCTTTGTAAAAAGAAAAAATAAAAAACCTAATGAGCGAAGCTTATCCTCGTCAGATTTGTGACCTTTGTACATTTTATGAGGAAATTAGCTTTTAAGAGATCATAAAACTTTATGAACTTCCACAACACAGGTGGCGTCCACAGGGACAGGCGGGTGGCGGTGGTGGTTATGGGGTGGGGTGGGGGTGTCTTTAGTCAAGTGGAGGTGCTGTGATGTACATGTGCTCCTTTAAAACTTTAGCGGCAAATAAAAACATACGGTGCTAAAGGTAAAAACACAGATCAGGTCACACCAAACGTCAGATCTAAGGGGAAAGCATGGCTGCATCTTTCCTGTACAAAAACATTATTTTAGCTGTTTTATTTTGCAACTTGAAAATTGTTCCAACTCTGAAGTTATTATTATCTATTTACGTTTGAACGCTGCTGCCAAATGTTCAAGTTTCAGTGTGCTCGTTTGAAAAAGTTAAAGAAAGATAACAAAGAAATTAAGGATGTATTACATGCACAGTCTGAGAGTGTGTTTCCCACTCCAAGTGTGTGTCAGAGAGAGAGACCAGACAGCAGAGGAGAGCGAGACTAAGTTTGTATATATATGTGTGTGTGTAAATGCATGTGTGTGTGCATGGTTAACCTGTAGTTTGGAGTCAGAGCCTCCACCCGCCTCCACCACCTCTGACAGAGCTCAGCTGGTCCGGTGGCCTTTCTGACTGGCCTGTTCTTCCAGCTCACAGCGAGCCTTTCACTGGCTCCTGGAGCACCGTTCAGGGCTTCCTCAGCCCTTTTATGTCTGCTCAGATGACACACAGGACTGCTGTCCTTCAGCCATTCAGTGACGCTTCACGATAAACCCTAAGGCAGTCCGAGAATTATCCGTGTAAATGCTGAGCTCGTGTATGATGTTATCATGTGTGCACATGATTACTGAGACTCAAAGTTTGGCTGTTTTTTTCATTGTTTTTTTTTTTGTGATCAAGGTGTGAATCAGAACTTTCTAAAGTGCCTTTTCTCCTGAGTTTATGACATTTTGAAGACTTGTCAGAGTGTTTTGGAGTTTATGGCACTCCTCGAACTGTTATTGTGGAGCTACAGCACATTTCTGCATTGCTAATGCCCTAGAAGTATTAATTCACTTTGATATGCTAATTAGAGAACATTATGCAAGAAATGAGATTAAGTGGCAGCATGAAGTCATTTGCCTGTCACTAAATTGAGTGTTTTTAGCGGGAGCCCACCCCACCCCATCTTTTTTTCTGGGTTTTGCATTCAGATAAGCTAAATGTGAGATCCGGTTGTGTTGTTCCAGTGTGTGATTCAGACAGACATTTTGGGACAAACATTAAAATCTGGAAAAATCTAATTTTTCCATGTTTCAGGAGAACAGCTACATTTAGACTGTACCTCCCCCCCCCGCCCCCCCTTGCAGGTTGCAAAAGAAGACAATGAATGCATTGAGTGATTCCGATGACTTTTGCAGTTATTCCTCTGTGCTGGGTTTGTCTTATCCTGCTGTCTACTCCCCCCTTGTCTCGCTCCTCGTGCTTGGAAGAGGGGGCTTACAGACGCAGCAGCAGCAAGCAGTGGGAGCGGCAAGAATAACAAAGGTGAAAGATTACCTCCATATGGTATTTCTGACCAGGAAAAGAGAGGTTCTGTGGCAAGACTCCTCTTTGATGTGAGGTTTAATCAATAGAGAGAGATTACAGAAAACTATTACAGGCTAAATCATGGAGCGCTACAGAGAGGCTTAGCCTTCTCCACAGCTCTCTCAGCTGCAAGGCACTTCTCCTGGTCGCGTATTGACTTGTTGTTTTCCTGACCTTTGACTCATCAGGTTCAGAAATGGGGAGGGGGGTGGGGCGGGGGCTGGTGGTCCAGAGAGAGAGAGAGAGAGAGAGAGACAGAGAGGGAGGGGAGTGTGGCAGATTCAGGCTGATAACTGCTGTGATCCACTGTTTGTAGCTGTGGATTAGGGAGAGAGAGAAAGAGAGAGACACTGCACTCACAGGTCAGAGGAATGTCGCCGTTTTGTTGCACTCGGTTTGTGGGGAGCGAGACATACTTTCACGTATGGTTTGTGCGTGCTTCCATGCAACGGTGAGGTCTGGTTAACTAAATACAGTTCAGGATGAGGCTGTAATTAATCACATGCAAGGCAGACTAAAAGCATTACCTGCAGTAAATAGAGTTAGGACTGAGGAGGTAAGCAGTTTTTTTTTTTAAATCTTTGGGGAAAATGAATTTCAGTGTTCCTTGACAAACTTAACAAGCCCTCTCCTTCCTACAGTTTAATAATATCATAATTAACAATAAATATTAATAATAATTATGTTTTACACAAAAGATTTTAATTTCTTACACTTATTTCACTGTCTTATGGGCTTCTTTCATCCTGAAAAGCTTTAGTAAATGCATGGCAGGGAACAGAAAGCCATTCAGCTGCAGAGACAATTGACTTTGGCTGCTTTTTGTCTCAGGGAGCCGCCGTTATGCGGCTGGAGTGACTAGATAGCGTTGTGCCGAATGGTTCGTGCACAGCTGGGTTCCTGACTGACTCAATGGCAGGCCCTACTGCTTCCTCCTCTATAGCACAAGGGGGACTCGGGGAAGATGTGGCTATTATCTAAGCAGCTCCCAAATACCCTCCATTTCCCCCATCAGCGCAGATGAAAAGAAGGGGAGCAAGACAAAGAGGACAGGGGGAAAAAAAACAAGAGCGTACATATCAGTTTCATTTGGAAGGGTAAATGCTTTTGTGCTGCGGGGAGAGATGTCTGCAGCCGTGTCGCCTTGCTTCTGCACACACAGCTCCTTAAACCTGTTTTTTTTTCCTTTTTCCCTTTTTTTTTAATACAATGATCCGATGCCATCCCTCCATCTGCACACCCAAGCAGTCGTACCCCCCTCTCTCCCCCCCATCAATCGCTCGAAGCATTTTCTGCAGGCTTTCTGTGCGATCAACAGCTCATAATTGTTTTTTGCACATACGTTATGCAAATGAGCCTTTATGGCAACTGGCATAACAATTAGCATCCTCCAACAATATTTTACTAGGTTAATTGCAGAATTTCTAAATTGTACATCTGAGTTGTTAATTAGGCATGACAGAGGTGGTGAAATAGTTATCTTCAGGCGGTGGCAGCCAGCAGAGGCTGCTTTGGATGCAAAAAGGAAGGATTGATTGAAATTAGTTTACAGCAGTAGGAGTGAGCCTATTGGAGACTCGTTGGCCCCTTTTGATTTTTGTTTGTGGCATCTGTTTGTTGCTGAATGTAAAAAAATAAAAGAAAGAAAGAAAGAAAAAAAACACCCTGAAGTAGACAGAAAGACGCTGGACCACACGAGAACTCCACGCAGAAAGGGATTGCCCGTTTGTGTCAATTTAAAGAAGTGCTTGTTGTAAATAGAGTAAACAGATGTGAATGATGCAGCTTGTCATGTTGGCGCAAGTTAGCAAGGAATTTGTTCTCATGCATCACTGGAGTTGGACTGTTGTCAAAACTGTAAAAATCTTTGACCTGCCTTACACGCCGAGGCTGTAGGTTTTATTTTCATATTTCTCCACAAGTTACACTGTGTAACTGCCACTAGTTTTTATTAAGTCCATGGAAGCTTAAAATAAATTATAAAACTAAAACTTTATGTTTATTTATAGGAATAAATAAATACGCTAATGCAAATTTTAAAAAAAGAAATCCAGATAAACCTCTAATGATTTTCTGAAAATGTAAATTATTACCCTGTGTTCTTATTTCCTAACGTACTTTTAGAAAACTTGTTTTCTCACCTCTAATTTATCTACAATTGCAGCTAAAAATGACACCACCCGGAGACTTTTTACCCTCGTGTCTCCTGCTGTTCGTGTGTGTGTCACTCGATTACCGAGTCCCTGTAATGCTGTATTGAGCTGCGTATAAGTGTGTAAAACAGGTTAGAGTGAAAGAGTGCTGCAAACCAACTCCTGGCTCAGTAATGGCTGCTATTTTTAGGTCCCTATTTCATTATTAGTTCTTGTGTTTCAGGGAGAAGTTTGCCTCTCGGGACAATAGACACTATGATGTTCATTGACTCTGTATGGACAGTTATATGACTTATCATTTGTGAGTGCAGGAAGTCTGAAAGTCATTTTACATTTGCTCATATTTTTGATTTTTTTATGTAAATCTTGTATTTAATGATCATTTTGGAGTCTAATCTGTGCGTGTGTGTGTGACTCCAACAAGTGATAAAATTTTGTAGCTAAGTTATATTTTTAGACCGCTCTTTAAATATTTTGTCACTTTGCTAGTTTGGAGCCGGTTACCTGATAGTGGCAGAGTGAACCATAATTATTGCCAGTTTTTTTTTGTTTTTTTTTTAAAAAGTGAATTTGAGTTGCTTCTTATTCCTCAAGCTTTAAATTGAAGCTCCACTCACCATTGTTTCATGCATTACAATGATCTATTGGCAGCAAAAAAGGGAGAAAAAAGAAAGTCTGCAATGCAATGAAATTTTAATCAGCGTCTTCTGCTGCTTTAATAAGGCAAATAATTCTTATTGGCTGCCGTGTTAAGATTTCTAATATTTAATTCATAACAAACCTTGCAATATTCTGCTGAAGCCTTAAGACAAGCTCTACTCTGCTGCCTTTTAAAAGGGAACACCGAGAGGAAAATAAAATGATCTAAGCGCAAGTGCAATACGAGCATTTCATCAAGAACTGTGGCACAAATATCACATCATCTTGATTTTGCTTATGCATGTAGGTATGTATCTTCAAATGACTATATATATTTTTATATCTAAACAATTTTATCGAAGCTTTTTCAGTCTGAAGTCAGTCTGTCGTGGCTGGTGTAAAATGGTTAAACTCTTAAATACCTCCCAGTAATTTTGTTAAGGGGTTACCAGAGTGCAACCATTTGCTGTGCAGACCATCCTTTTTGTTTTCTTAAGTCCTTGAAGTTCATTTTTGTGTCTGAAGTAATGGAAAGATGGCGAGGGGCCAGCAGTTAGGTGCTGGCTCATGTTACAGTGAATCGGCGGGCCCTGTTTTCGTCACTCGGTGAAATGGCTTAATTGGTGTCAGAGCCCCAGGGATAAAGGCCTCTCGCTCTGAAACACAGCCACACAGGCCCCTGTCTTCCCTCAAACCAGGAGGAACGGCCGACGTCTGCTGGTGAACGAGAACTGAGCCGTGGCACAACAATACCAAATGATGTTTGGGATGACAGAAATTAATATGCACTTGCTCCCAGAAAGCCATGATTAATGACGGTGAGCGGGGGAATGCTGTCCCTCCTTTTGCTCCTCTTTGATGGGGGACTGAAAAGCTAAAATACAAAACAAAAAACTGCTGGTTTCTCCTCTTTTTTAGGAAGTGGAGGTCATCCAGCATTCATTACTGCTATTCTTCTTTTGTTTTTTCCTTAAGAAGGAGGCAGAGAAGAGCTGTTAGCTTGTAATGAATTTTGAAATAATTACCTAACAAAGTCTGTTGTGTCTCAAAGACAGGACAGGACACACACCCATGTACTTAAGCAAAGAATTTCACCTATTGCTCATTTTAATTTAAAGTCCAAACATAATACTTCTAATTTATAATTCTAAAGGGTCATTTGAACAAAAAAGGAGCATTTTTAATTTTGATATATGGAGTTAGTAACTGGTGTTCCAACGGTGATTTTTTTTTTTAAAGGAATTTAATCCACACCCATTGATTTGGAGCCAAACGTGTGAACAAAATGGTGGTGTGCTGTTGCCATGATAATGATCTGTATCTGTTGTGTCCTAGGAGGAGACACATGAATATTTAATTGTGTCTGCTACAGAGATCCCCAGACCCTTCTGTTCATTTCTTACTTTCTCTAATGTGCTTCCACCCTCCCAGGTACTTCCCCTCCAAAGTAATGGAGAATTAAAGTGCGCATTAAAATGATACAAATTGCGACGTAAGGGATTTCTGAGGACATTCGTCTCCGTGCAATGTGCTCAAAAATTCAAATGGCAAGTTTTGACAACGGACATTCTGCTGACACTGTGCATTTGCCTCACATCGGCTCCTCAAATAAGCATTTCCTCTGTCAGAGTGATTGATATGTATTAAGCGTGCACTTTTTACATCACAGTGCTCTGGAAGATGATGTGGGTGCAAGGATATGAGTTTTAAACAGCGAATGAGCTCCCCCCCACCCCCCATATTGATCTATTTGTGTTGCCGGAGTGGCAGGTGCTATACGAACACCGTGTCAGCTTTGATTGTTTGTGTCAGTGATCCGAGCCGACACTGAGCTCTCTTACTGTTCGTCGCCGCTCTTGCTTCCTCTTGATGAATGGCAGCATGCTGCTCAGAATTTGAAAAAAAAGAAGACGAAAAAAATCTTGTTGGTGTCAGAATCAACCCTGGATTTCAGAGATTACTTATCACTTGTGTAGCCCTTTTTTTTCATCCACGACTGTGGGACAGCAGGAATTTTCAGGGAGTGGTTTTTGATCTCTTAATGCAATTAAGTAAAAGCTTTCAGTTTGAACGGGACCGTGGGTTGGTGAGGGACAGGAGGTGTGGTGCTTCTCCTTCTCTCCACATTCAAGTTTCACTCCTAACCTGTGTGTGTGTTGGCAGGCGTGCTAGGGTACGGCGTGAAGGTGAGCCCCTGTAAGTATGCAGATCACGGCGGGCCTCGCACGGGTGCTGAAGGAGAGCATGGAGTGGCAGAGTTAATTTATTTAATGACTGAGCGTCTTATATCTTCCCAGCCCTGATTAGAATCCATGCTTGATGAGGGAAGCGATAGAGGGCTGTGCACTGCCCCCAGGCCCTGGCACGTACATTCATGGTTTTCTTTCTCCAGTGACTCTTTTCTCTAAATCTACAGTTTTTGTGCAAAGAAATTTAGCAGCTTGCTACAATACTCTTTGATTGTGTCCATACGTGGGATAATTTTGTTGCTCACTGACAGGCAATGTAGCTCTGAGGCTGAATAAATATGTGTGTTTGTTATGTGTGTGTGTGTGTGGTGTGCTCCGTGATAAAGACGAAGTGCCGTGGAGCTGTATGAACGTGGGAAAGCCAAACAGAGTGTGTCACTTTGGCAGCGCGGGCTGTCAGCATTGAGGAGCTGCAGTTGTAAAAACCATGACCTTCCTCTCTGCCAGCATGTCTCTCGCGGAGCCAAAGCGCTGCCCCGTAGATTTGGGCTGGCTGTGGGAGGGAATACAAACACAGAGAAAAGGACAGGCGATGGAATAAACAGAAAAAAAAGAAAAAGAAAACAGCAAGAGCCGTAATTGTAAGGAGGAAGGGTGGAGGGGGTCTGGTTGAAGTAATGAAATACTTCTCGGAGCTATCATGATTGAGAAGGTGAGGAGGGGGAAGGACTCGCGAAAGAGGGGAAAAATACTCCGCGGCTTCTAACATTTCCAAGAGCCGTCATCAGCAATGCCGCAGCAAGCCTTACAAACCAGAAATTATTTCTTCAGGCGTCGCTGTCAAGTGTTATTCAAATAACACCAGCCTCACATTTGAATAACAGCCGACATTTTGAATTAATTAATCAGACAAGATAGTCTGGGCCTTTTCTCATTAGTCTACAGGTCAGGTTGGGGAAGATATATGCGCTGGTGATGATATACTTGTCTTTAATAGTGATTTATGGAGATTTGGGATTGTACTCGATTTGTCAAAAGGCCCGCTGGTAGAAAAACAGAGGAGTGTATATTTCATTACTTTATCTTTGATGCTAAAAGATACAATCCTGCTGTTTAGATGCACGCGAAGACTCTTTTACATTTGCTTGTCTTGACTGAAGATACACACACACACATTTAATCTCCCCTCGCACCGTAGACCTCTCCCGTTTTACTTTTCCTATGCAATTAAGCAAGGGCTGTAAATTATAACTGTGCCGTACTTTAATTATCATGGTGTAAAAATAGAGTTCCTGTCTTTGAGAGGATTTCATTAACTCACTCAATATTCCATGTCAGCTTGGAGAATCACAGGATTGCAGGAGGGCTTGAATTTAAAATGCTGCGGAAATAAAAAAGAAAGTGTTTTTTTTTTTTTTTTTTACTATATATGAGTAAAAAAAATGTGTGAAAATATACAGTCTATATTTATGGATCCAGCTCAGTGCTGCCTGTTTACCAGCCGGTGTGACATTTTATTTTGGGTTCATATACAGTGGTGTGTGTGGTCATGGAGGTGTGAATGAAAATTTTAAAAGGATAGCTGGTGTTAATGATGTAGTGTCACCTGATTTATGAAGTGTTAGATATAAATGAACAGTTAGTCTAGCAGCAGCTATTTGTATTTCTTTTTTTTTAACATGCTCAGGTTTTAATTATAGAGTAGAAATGCAGTGCGGTATGCATGGTGGTGTGTGTGTGTGTATGTGTGTTAGAGTGTCAGGAAGCTATGAGCTGTTGCCATTCCGGTGAGCAGCCCACACAAAATGCGCCAACACCAGTGTGACAAAACATTCAAATAAATTGCTGTCAGGCTGCTGAAACACCAAGTGCAGCGATTTTTATCTGACATGTGGAAGACCCAGACATGCAGTCCTGACAAGTAACGCCGGAGCACCTGTGAGAGACGAGCGATAAAAATCAGAATGCGCCTGATCCTCGGCATAACAATACCTATCATTACGTGATATTATTTCTCTTTTTTAAGAGAGAGCTCAAGATGGAAAGATAGTAGGGACTTGTGTGTGTTTTATAAAGGGTAATAATTTATTTTCAGCTGTTTCTTGGCGAAGCAAATTTACAGGTAAATTAAATTAAGATGACATGTCAACAAGTCATTTTTAATGCAGAATTCTTGATTGGTCGAAGAGAATTGCAACATGTGGAGATGATGACAAATACATACACATAGAACAATGTGTATTTTGTATATTTATTTATTTTTTAAATCAAGAAGCTTTTTATAATTTTAAAATATCTCTGCATGACATTGCTATACATCTGGACTTATAAATTCTGTTTCTTTTAAATATATTTTTTGTACAAAATCAACCTGCTTCATTTCACTGATTGGCTTAGTGTTGCTGTTCCAAGCAGCATGAATACACAAATAAACACCTTGTTTCACTGACTCCACAGTCCTTGCTCAGTAATTCTGAAGCCAAATTAAGGAATGTTAAAAAAAGAAAGTAACAAAGAACTCACTGTGGAATGTGCCATCCATTCTCTACTGTGTTGTTATTTTCTCCCTTATAGGTTACTAATGAGGAATCGGCCCTCATTATGATTTTAAGGATGAGAGAGGAAAGCTTTTAATTAATGATATGTAAATGGTTCTGAATTGATTACGTTAGAATATCAAGAGAGATGGGTAGAAGCTGTGGTGTAATATATTTTAATTAAGAATTAATTAAAAATGATGGCAATTTTATAGAGGCTCACAGAAAATAGAAAGAATTTATTTTCTGTCACAAGTAAACTAGGCCTTGATTGAATAAACAGACACATGCTGTATTCATTGAAGAGTTGCCACAATGAGTTATCTCGAGTGTAAATATCTACATATACATATGTATTTATAAGATCAGTGTGGCTTGTCAGTGGTCGACCACAAGCTGGGTTTTCTGGGGTTAATGGTGATTTATCTCATTCCTAATTCATGAGTTCCTCCTGGTCTGTGTTAGGAAGATCAATACAGCTGTGTTTCCTTTTTGAATTCAGCGTCTGCAATTAGATTTGCAACGTGGAACACAATTATGAGTAAGACATGAATGCGAGTTTTTATCTCGTGTGGCGAGTGTATGCGGGGCCCCAAAAGATATCAATCTGTATAGGCTGTAAAAAGATTTGTGTGAAAAAGATGAGTGGAGACGAGACGTGGACCCTAGTTAACCTTTTTAATTGCAATCTGCTTTCTTTCATTCAGTCTTTGGGGGGGTGGGGGCACAGGGAAAACAGAAGACATTAGCTGCATTAATAGTGAGCGCCCCTATTAAAGGGAGAGAGGTCTTTGTTTTCTGCTAACAGTGGCATACATGCTCTGTGCTAAACTCCGCGATCAATGGCAGAGAGGCTGCTATCACCGCACTCGGAGCAGGCGTAGCTCTGGGAGGAGGAGGGGGGGTCCCTGGTGGTTCATTTTGATTGGAGCGCGGAGTTTTGTGTTGAAAGGCGAGGGAGAGACAGGCTGTTGGAAGCAAATCCCCCTGGATCAGTTAGAGCTTTGCAACAAAAACACCTTGATATTCCTGGGAACATTTGCTTTGGAATAAAGAATGAATTTAAATAAACAGGCAATGAGAGAATGAAATGATCTAAAGCAATTTTGAAGG
The DNA here is from genome assembly GCF_001649575.2 of Kryptolebias marmoratus. Lineage (NCBI taxonomy): Eukaryota > Metazoa > Chordata > Actinopteri > Cyprinodontiformes > Rivulidae > Kryptolebias > Kryptolebias marmoratus. The sequence goes on along the minus strand of NC_051430.1, from coordinate 12,532,708 downwards.
TGTATGTGTTCAGAAAAAGCTTTTATACTTCAGGATTAGAATTAATTTAGAAATTCTTTTCAAATCACAGTAGAGAGCTGCTGTTGAAAACTGCAACCTGGCATTACTTTGCTTTGGTGATACCCCCCTGCAAGTTTTTTTTTTAATCCAATTTTAGCAAATAAAATGTACATTTAGAAAACATACACAACAGTTTGACTGTTAGACCAAGAAACCATGGGCTGATGCAGAACATTTACGAGCTAACCAATCTAGGATAGATGTAAGGGAGGTGTGCTGCCTCAGACTGAGGGAGACTTAAATGGATAATTAGTCCCCACCAACACCATGTCACATGTAAAAACTTAGAGGCATCTTGTGCACAGATCAAATGGCTGGGAGCGGCCAGACAATCATACATAGGTGGTATGTATATGGATGCATGTTCATAATGTTCACGCAGAGCCAAGATGCAAGTGTGCATGCATATATACAGCGTGTGCACACCCAATGGCTGGCAGAGCATCTTCTTTCTGACACCTGCAACTAGTTGCAATACATCACTGTCAGGATCAGTTTCTCCACCTATCCGCATTTGCGCATTAGTTATCCATGGAGGTCTTCATCAAAAAGTTGAACAGTCTTGACATCAGCTCCCTAGTGGGAGCAGCAAAGGTGAAGTTGTGCTTGGGGTGCTATTGTGGTTGTCAACAGTGGATGTATGCTCTGCACCTAACAACACTGTAATGACAATTGAAGAGAGAAATGATAGTTTACCATGCAAAAGTCATGCCATTATTAATCCTACAATTGACATGTGAAGAGAAAACCTACTGCTTTGTAGTAGTTCCTTTCTCCAAGTTTACACCAAAAGCTGTGCTGTGTGTTCTAAATTTATGAACTAAAAAAGCTGACAGAACAATTTTTGCTAAAGGTCTCTTGTATTAAGAGTATGCAATTGTATAATCTGACTGCGAGTTTGGCTGGTGAGGAGGAAGTGAGGGCAGGGTTCCTCCTGTGTTAGCTTACTGTGGAGACAAGGAAAGCCTGCCAGTGGCACAGCTAGTGGTGAGTACCAACAGCTCCGGCCACGACAGAGAAGAGATGGGGAGTAGTGAGTGGTTTGGGGGGTAGGGGTGAGGGAGGGGGTTCAGCATCTGAACTGGTTGATGGGAGCCAGAACATGAAACAATGCCGGGGGAACGTCTGGTGGGTTCGCTGCACAGAATTACAAGCAAGGGAGCAGGCCTGCTGAGGCAATTACAGCTTAATGGGGTCATTTGGAAGGCAATTGCCAGGGGTTAATGTAGTATGGAGAGATGAGGTGAGATTGAAGTGAAATTTTTGGCTAGAAAATGTGTTCAAATGAAAAGGGAGCAGGCAGACAAGTTGTGCACTGATGGGGTGGGAGGTTGACTGGGGGAGCTGGACTGCAGCTTTTCACTGCCTCCCTGAGAGACATGAGGCCTGACCGTTCACCAATGCAGGCACATGTACATGTCCACACAGGTGCTTGTGCACTGTTTCTCCCTCCAGCCTCCTATTGTTGCTGAAATTGTGAACAAGAGCTCCGTTGCACCACTGTACAAAGACAAGTCATTTGATTTGCTTTGTCTTGGTCACCTGTTATATTAGCTGCAGCACTGGAAGACCAAAAATCAGGAGAGAAACAGTTTTCAAGTGATACAAAAAGAGATGTGTCAGATGAGCTACAAGAGGCACCTTAGAGAACAGGGATAAAAAGGATCATTATGGCTGTTATGTTAGCCAGTTCATTACCTTAATTACCCAACATAATCTGGTGTTGGAAGGGTGCAGTGAAGCTTTGGGAAGGAGTCTTTGCCAGGACCTTCTAGCCCAGGTTTCATCTCCCTGATCCCCTGATCTGCGGTAAGCAGCCTGATCGTGCTAATGCTAAACTTTGATCAAAGCCAAACTTATTTAAGGTCAGTCATGTGAAATCTCCTGGGAGCCACTGTGTGCGGTGAAGTGGACTGCGACATAGGAAGTAGTACAGCTCTGTGCCTTGCTGCTGCTGCCTGTGACCGTGCTGGATCACTGGACAGCAATAGCATTATCATCAGCCCTTTCAAGCCCTCAGCATTTTTACATTACACTGTTGATTATGCTCAACAGTGGAACTTAACGTCGTCCACTGCTGGAGATTCTTGGAGATTGCGCCCCCACCCCCCTCTCTTTTCTTTCTCTCTCTGTTTGTCTGTCTGTCTGTCATTCTCCCCCGCTCACTCTCTGTCATCTCTGTGAAGTCTCTGCCTCCCCTCCTTCTTCTACACAGGGTTTTGGCCGAGAGCCGGGCACTTCACTGAGGCAGATTTTCCCAGGCTCCCCAAAGGCTATTTTACCAGGACTCCCATTAGGTCTTTACTCATTACTAATGTTCCAAATCATTTACAGAAGAATCTATTTATTCTGTGTAGTAATGGATTCATTTGACACAGTTCTCTGGAACAAAGTTTTGCTTTTAATGTTCACCTTACCACAGTGGATTTATTTATGGGGTTTTGTATGTTTGGTTTATTTCCATGTGTTGCAGCAATGATTGCCTCCTATGAGCCTCAAATCCTTCCCATCACAGTAGAACATTGCACGATGCAGAGGTGGCTGAGCTTTGTGTCAGTGCTGCAGGAAAACAAGTATGATGCAACTGTGTTGTCATTTTAGAGTGACAAATAGACAGTGGCAGACCATCAGAAAGGGGAAGAGACTAGAATGGTGTCACTGACAGACTGCTATGACCTTTGGGTCCTTTGGCCTCCAGAGTGCAAGGCACATACAGTGTTTACCTCAGGTCAGCAAGAGCTCGAACATGTTGGATGTGATGTGTGTGTAATGGCATTTTTAAAAATTGGACATAAAATTTGTGTGCCTTCTTAGATTTAAAATGACTATTGTTCGCCCATGTGGAAAAAGTAGTTAATTCACAAATGGTCCATGAAACCTTTTGCACAAGAGAAGCATATCGCCTAAAGCTAGTGCACTTCTCCTTCTCTGACTCCGTGTCACCAAACCATCCCATCAAAGCCTGCCTCCTTCCTGTTGTAAGGTAGGGGAAGGGAAAAAAAAAATCAATGCTGCAATCTTTTCTTTTTGCCTCCTCCAATCCGTAATTGAAATGGAAAATCAAATGAACGGCAAGCAGATAATTGTTTTATCAATATTCCCTGCCTGCCCTACAAGGGTCAGTGCAGAATGATCATGAGTCGGGATATGACGAGGACAAAATGTGAAATTGAACAGCTAGGAGGCAATAAATCAGCCCTGACAACTAAGAGTGACCAGCATGTAGCTGCAGCAGGCGGCTCTCCTTTCAGAATTTGTCCTAAAGCTGTCTACAATAAATGGAGAATATTCATCTCATTATTGTTGCACTTAATATTGCTATCAAATATTATTCTTTGAGTCCAGACGTGAAGTCAAGGTCACCCGTTCTATTATTGTTGTCATTGTTAGTGTGTGATATTGAGACTATAATGGAGGGCAGCGCCATATGGACTGCTCCTCATATGAAGAGGCGAGGAATAAATTTAGCTTTTTGTCAGAGTTGGAAAAAGCAATTTACTTGTTGGTTTATAGCTGTGTAATTGTTAGAGAAATCAAAAAATCTATGTGAACTTAGCACCAATTGTAGTTACTTTGTCAAGTCACTCAAATGTTAAATTTAATAAAACTGACAGCATCTATAGTAACTCTTTTTTTTTGATCAACAGAGGCACACTTGACTGTTCTTTGGGGCGTTAAATTATTTTTCATAATTAATTACGTAATACAAAAAAATGTTGTTTTTTTTTTTCTTTTCTCTTACAATTGAAAAAATATCAAATCATTAAAATGTAAAGCAATTAAAAAATATTTAGACTAAGACATTAGTAAGATATTAGCTTATGAGATGATGGCTCATTGTTTTAGCTGTACAACAACTTTTTGTTTATCTCACCTGCATTATATATATCTTTAAATAAACTCATCGTGCCAGCCACGTCTTGTAAAAACTGCAGATAAAACTGTTGCCAGAAAATCGACATCCTAAATCATATGACGTCCCTTCCCATCTGGCTCATCCAGTTGCAAAGACATTGACAAAAATATGAAATTGATTTGGTTGAAGGGTGTTAAAGAGCCGACAGGAAAATGTCACAAACAATGAATGGTCGCAGCTTGGAGGAAAATCAATGACAGAGGTTGAAGCCAGTCTAGAGTGCTACTTGGCAGCATTACACTGTTGCTGGAAAAGAGCTGTCTTTTGGCCTTGGTCGCCTTATCTAAAAGAGAGCTTTGATTGTTTCATTGATGAAAGGATCTGGTAAAACTTACAAGGTTGTGAACGATAGTTTTTACCTTGTAAAGCATTTCAGTATGAAAATGTATATAATCATGGTGCTTGCAGTACAATTTTTCTTTTTCACATGTGTAACAACATTGGTACAACAATCTTAGTTGCCTACAGTTTTTTTAAAGTTGTATTAATTCTGCCATGTACTGTAGATTAACAGACTTAAAGACAAAAGAAAAAAAAAACAATTGGCAGAGTGTCTTTCAAGTGGACACACTGATGAAAATCCCCCCTACTTTGTTGGGATTGCAGTTGTAAGCTTTGCACCATATGCTACTTTCCTCTTTAGCTGGGATTATGCCATCATTATTGCTGATAAAAGCTGTTTACTGCCTTGGCTCCAAATTGATGCTCGGGGCGCTCTGAAACTGGCATTCCCCTCTCCAGAAGAGTTCATTCCATGCCAGCTGCTCAGGATTCAACCCCCCTTTTGTTTAAGATTTCACAGTTTTTGTAATGTTTATTTTCTTTTTAGCCCCCTACTTCCTTCTTCACATGCATGTTTTTTTTTCTAGATTTGCAACAATTTGACATTTACGCTTGATTTGCTTACATTGGATTGAAGGTGTCCAATGCATGGCTGTACAGGACTGATTGTAAAATACAAACAATACAACCTGGTTTTAGGTGGGTTCGGTGCCACATTTTGGGACAATATCCCGAAGGCTTCCTTCTCAGCATGTTACCAATCAATGGAACAATCAGTCAATGCAGACTCAGCCTGACAGCTGTGTTAAGATAACAACTGGTTCTCATGACTATACCACCCCCACTGACCTTGTGTGCCTCAAATTAATAATGTAAAATCAGCACAGGGCAACCTCTCTGAGGTTCCCATGCAGACAATGATGAACTACCTTTTTGCTTTACCATCAAAAACCACTCAGACTAAGTCATGTTTCAAGGCATACACTGAAAAGTCACTTTTTTTTCTTTCTTTTTTTCAACTTAGGCTCCATGTCCCTTAAATAATGTCTCTCACTCTTCCTCTACAGCTCTCTAGTACCTAGGGAAATCATGCTGATCAATATTTCCCATTTTAGAGGAACTGCAGCAAACATTCACACAGGATTTACTGTAGCTCTCTGTTAGACTTTAATCAAGCTATAATTTAGGTCCAACAAACAAAAGGCTCTCTAGAAAAAGAAAAATCTGTTTTCTGTTCAGGAGATTTTCACTATTATTACATTTATTTTGTCTTCTAGTATCTCCTGGCAATCTATGTGTTTATCTTTTTTATGTTGTATTTTTGTCTATGCATGTTCTTGCATGCATTGATAATGTCGTCACAGAATATAAATCAGAACACGCTATCTCCGTACTTCTTTATATTGGTTAAGGGCCATTGAACAAAACAACCTAATGCGTCCTTAACCATTTCAGTCATGGCAGGAAGTGGAAAGACTGCTGACTGGCTGACATAGGGGCCAACACCCCCCCCAGTTTGCTTATTGTTAAGTCATAAAGTGAGTCAAATTTTCTTGAAAATACAATAGGTAATATGGAATTAACTCAAACAGTGAATGAAAATTAAATGACAGTATATACTGTATATGTATTGTATCTGCCTGAAGTAGTTTGCTAACATGTAGACATTAAGGAAATACAAAATTTGGGGACATTTTAAATAAATTACTAATGTGCTGATACTAGTTAGGTATGTTTATAATTTTTAAAACTAATTTCAGACATTTTTCTGTCATATTTTGAGACACAGTCTACATAAAAACACCACACATATGAGGCTAGTGAGCAGAGAATTTCATTACATTTTAGACTACCAGATAAATAAGTTAGATAGACAACTAATTGTTCCCAACACATTATATATCAAAAACACAAGGCTAGTTACTCAGCAACTTTTCAACGAGGCTGAAACACATTTGTCCCACACCAGTGTCAGGTGTGGAATGTGGGGTTGAAGTTGATTTAATGACGGCATGCGTCTGAGATGGCAATGAATGTACATTGGCGAGTAGGAGTGAAGTGGGGAGTGCCATGTGCAACACTCCAATCTAACCAATGCTTCTGTCAGTCTGCTTGTTCTCTAATGCCAACTTCTTGTGTTTAAGTAGGTATTATTATGGAACTTGGCTGGCTTAATTGGTTTATGAGCGAATGCCTAAAGGTGGCCTAAAGAGAGGTATCGTCTTTGTAGCTATATCACAAAGCTATAGCATGAAAAAGGCCACTACAGTATCATATGTTTTATATATATATATATATATATATATATATATATATATATATATATATATATATATATATATATATATATGTCTGTATATAAAACATTAAAATAAGCTGATGAAGAGAACAGATGACATGTTACCTAGTCCTTAGATGTTAAACATTTGACAGTTGATTCTTCTTCTTTAAGTCTATAGCCGCTTAGCCAAGGACGATTATAGTTGTACTAAGTTAAGCTTAAAACCTTATGAAAAGATAAATCTCAGAACTCCCCCAAATTTTGGCTAGCTCGAGTGAGACGTAAGGGACTGATGAGAACATAATGTGCATATGCTGACAAATTCATAGGACATACACATACATTTAGTTCATTTGTGTTATTTAGCTACTTATTTTATTTATTTTATTGCTGATGAATTCTTTTGGTACACATGGAATTTCTTAAAATCAATATAAAAAATGTTCATGCTGCTGGAAATTTTCTCTGACATGATTGAAGTGGGTTTGCTCTGTGATCTCTGCTTGAACTTAGTTCAGACTTTTGTTGACTGTTATTCAAGGCAGGTGGTGACATAGCCTGTGTGGTCCCCATCAAAGGTGTGTGCAATTAGCTTGACGGCAAGTCCTGGATTTCCCTGAAATAAGACCCTCTACTGTTTGTGTGACTTCACAAAGGTGTCTGATTTTCTCTATGTGTGTGTTCATTGTAGCTACCAGCAAATATAAAGTGCCGTTCCTCCACCAGAGCTTTTAATAAAGTACCATGGTGCAGCATTGTCATACACCACAGTGGGTAGATCCAAAATGGGGGTTGTTGCAATGTAGGAGAATCTGTGTGTCACTTATTCAGCCTCCTGTAATGAGGAATGGACTTGGAAGAGAGGAGAGGGTAATGTATTGGAAAATATCCCTTTCAGCACCTCAGCATTACTTGTCATAGGTCAGGCTTAAAACGTATCTTGATACAGTTATTAACTCTAATCCAGGCATAAACACAAATCCTCAAGCACCAGCCCAATTAATAATTTGCATAATTAACATGCATTTTAAATAGAGGCTGGTCTTGTCGTTGCCAAAGCAGGGATGGGGGTAATTAGGGCTAACGGAGTAGTGCCTTGGGCCTTTACCCGTGGACGTGCTGCAGTCATTTCCAGCAAAGGGATTGACAACTGCAAGACAAGCTCCCTCGGCTTAGAGCAAAACCCCCTTTGACAGAATTAATAGTTGACAAACTGCTCCTAAAGCCCTGGCATTGTTTCTGTCAGTTGTTTGGTTTGATGTCACTGTTAGACATTATAAATCAATAGTGTCAGGATTTAGTAATGTTTATAGCCAGCCATGGTTTATTATTTCATGTGACTGTCATGGACAAATAGTATTTATCATAGCTGTCTATAAATTACTGCAGACAGACTGTTGGTTTACTGAAACTCACTCTGCTCTTACAGGACTTCCACTTACATATTTAAAGTAATTTATAATCGCAAACATAGGCGCACATTAACCCTTTGTGTTCTCTGTCTTCTTATTGGAGCTTGATTGTTGTGCTTCCGTCAACACATTAACACATTAAGACTCACTATGAGCACTTTGTCACATTTCCTTTTGTTTTTCTGAGTCTGATTTGAAATCAAGTTCTGATGAATAAAATTCATTTCAAATTTTTTTTAAACATATTTTTGTAGATTATATGATGTAAAAAAGTTTTTAGCTTTCGTAGTGCCAATTGTTTAAAAGTTATGACACAACAAAATGGCCTTACCTTTTGCTTTAGTGCCATGCTCATCAAATTTCATTGTGATTAATTGATTAACTCCTGCAACACTTTGCTAATGTGAAGCAAGCAAGAGCACAAGGATTGCAGTAATCGATTGAAGCTATCTGGTAGCATTACCATTATTTTCATTAATGCAGGGTCTTATTTGTTTAAATTCTTTATTTTTTCTAAGAAATATATAACAATAAAGACACTATTACCCAGTGTATTTTAAGTCAGCAGTTAAAATTCAGTGTAAGAATTAGTTTATGCCAGATGTACAAGTAACTACTATGTACTTTTGGTTTATTTTGTATAAAATTATGTTAAACTTATTTTGTAGGTCTGTGAAAGGATCACGGAACTCTAAAAAGAGAGAAGCAAGGGTAAGCTAAGCTGAAGCAGTCGTATTGGTCACCTATGTTATCGACTGTAAGGTCCACTTTCAGCAGGGAGGTCATTAGTTAGTCTCTGTGTGCTAATTCTTCCCCGGGTTGAGGCGTATCCGTTAGAATGCTAATTCACTACTATGATCTGACAGCTGGGGAAAAGAAAGGGCCAAACGGCTTCGGCAGAGAGAAAAGAGGAGGGAGCTGCAGCAGACTCCTGGTCTGGTTTTGTATTTGGGTAAAGAGGAGGACTTCACTTCATGGGATGTGGCAGAGTGTGTTCAGAGAAATGGGTGCGGGTCTGAGTCCTGCTGTCTTTGTCCCCCAGCAGCAGTGATGTAAAAGAAAGATGACATTTGGTGTCCACATTTAACTTGTATTTGCAGTCCACTTGAGAGGGCCAGTATGCATGACCTACCTTGATTAAGCCTGGGGCTGCCTTGGACTGTACCCTTTAGACTGAAACAAAAAGTGGAAGCTCACAGGCGAAAGCTGAGCCTGTATAATTGGGCCAAGTAGAGCTCCAGGAGGCAGGCAGTCTCCGCTTTGCCTTTTGTATATTCATGACCCCCCCGACTTGATTGATGGAAGGATAGCATTTGGTGACACTGTCATTTGCAAGTTGAAAAGGTAGTGTAGTGGCTGGAGCAGCACTGTAGCTGTGCCTTGAAAGGGGCATCAAGGAGGCTCATTTCTATGCTGATGATATCCAGCCCCCTCTCATTTTCTTTGTCTCCGTTAGAAGGACATCTGCTGACAACACTGAGTTTAAAAAGAGCCAAGTTGAAAATAAAAACGGGGGTAAAGGAACATGCATCTGTGTTTGTATGTGAAAAAAAAAAACATTGTTAAAGTGTGACTTTAATCTGTGTGAGGGTTTGCAACTTAATATCTGCACAAATGTGTTTTGCTTTTATATTAAAATTGAGAAAGCAGATGGCTTGAGAAACATACTATAGTTTGAGCATAGTTGATTTATTAACCTGGTTATACTTAAAGCCATAATGATATTTATATTATTGTGAATTTTTATATATAGAAAGTAGTTATTTCTCCTTTAAATGAAATTCACAAATTTAATTTAATTTGTTGTTGGGATTATCATTTTATGATATCTCCAATGTAATACCTTCACCCAATATTTGATATTTGTCAGGATATTCTATCAGCCATCTCTCTAAATGTTTATGATGTTAATGAAAATTTGTTTTAAGGTAAAAGTACACAAAGTGCACAAGAGGAAAACCTTCATACATAAATTTATCATACATAAATAATTCAAGCTTTTGTGATTCTCAATTTTTTAGGTGTAGCAGTTGGCTTTGAGTAATTGCACTACACTTATTTCTGTATATTCAGTATATCTACAATGTGTTTGATTAAATATGACTCTGAAAAAAGTACTTTGAGATCTGAAACCACATATCTATATATAATCCAGAGTAAAAAACGCTGTCATGTCTTGACAATTAAGTTGACAACTTGGCCTTGAAATAATAAATGTGACATTTGCCATCCAAAGGTAAATGAGACTTTCAAAGACACAAGATGCAAAGATGTCTTGAGCTGTCAGAATATTATTCAAGGCAACACAGCACTTTGAATGTGTAAAAAAAAAAGAAAAAGAAAGAAAGGACGAGGGTTTGTGACAGAAATATCAGTTTCCTAGAGACACTTCTTGCTATCCCCTCAGCACTTCAACCCACACTTATCAGAGCTACAATTTATAGCTGCGATGTGAAAGTGATTGCCTGCTACTCCCATCTTTGTATTTACACCAATTAGCACATAAACTCTAATTACTGAGATCATGGCAACCATAGTCCATAAATGCAAAGCGACACAGGGAGAGCCAAATCAGCTGACGGAGAGGGAAGGTGACAATAAATAGGGAAGTATCAATTAGGCATCAATGACACAAAGATGCATGTGTGTGCTGGGAGGTGTCACGCAGAGGGAGGTGGGAGTGTGAAATGTGTGGGGGCAGCAGGGTCCACAGAAAGTTGCACAGGCTGTGGGGTCTTGTAGCTCACATGCTGACATGCGGCGCGATGACACGTTGACTGTAAAACACGTTTCCATATTAACACCGAGGCGCAATCAGGCACTTCTCTTGTGTCTCAGTGAAAAGTAGCATTTATCACAGCACTGCACTTCTTCTAAGGTAACAATTAACACGTGCTAATTTAAAGAGCACATTGCAAAGTCAAAAGGTATAAAAGTTAGTTCAAAATAAGAGGAAATGAATATGTTATACCAAAGGTCATTAAAGAACCGTCATAACTAGAGGAGAGACTTGACAGCTTAAACTTGTGTATAATTATAAGGACCCAATCACAGCTGGAGAGAGTGGAGGCTTCATATAATGACTGGAAATGGATCATAGCCCGTGCTTGAACCCCAGGTTAATCCCAATAAATTGAACTTGATCAAAGACTATGGCAGTAAAAAAAAGTATGGCTCCGCACATTAATCTAGCAAACGCATAAAACAGGGCCAGCTCAGCTCTATAAATTAAACTCTGGCTGCAATAATGCTGATCAGGTGAAATTTTGCCAGTGCTGGCTCAAACTGCCTCTGTATGTCTGAGGTCTTGTTATACCCTTGATCTGGAATGGTCTTATCCGTTCCCCTCGCCTCGTGCAGCCCTAGTGTTTTCTTTTTTTCTTTTCTTTTTTTTTTGCAGGATGGCTCGATGATGGATTTGCAAAGTGGCTGTTTACAAGAGAGCGTAGAGCATTTAAGAGTTGCCAGAAGGTCCATTACCATAAATGTTTAAATCAAACACAAAAAGTTTTTCACCCAAAATGAAGCTATTTCCTGCATTAATCTGCCACGTCTGCCTTTAGTCCAGGAATTAGTCCCTTCTCAGCCCATTCACTTCTCAAACAGTGACCGCAGTTATACGTTGCGCTGCATCACTTCTGAGGCAGCAGCTTTCAAACACTTTCCAGTCTCACGTATTAGGTTTACCGTGAGCTCTCACAGACCTGGTGTAACACGTCAGAGTTCACTTCTTCTTTTGTGTCTGTCTCTCTGTCAACACATGACTCCACTGCTGATTTAAAGCCCTGTAAAAATGTCTCATTTCAGAAACTGTTTGCATGCAGGTCCCTGGAAGACATCTCATGCTCAGCAGATTTACATTAACAGCTATTATTATGATTTTATGATGCTGAAGTCTAGAAAAGTATTTCCCTAAAAATGCCTGGGAATTGTTTGAGTACCGGCAAGAGTAAATATTTGCCTGTGAGCTTTTCTCCCACGAGAAGCCGAAAGGTCCCAGACACTGCCAGTCATGAGAGAGAAAACAAAGTCTTCACAAGAGAGGAAGTTTCATTTTCATTCAGTATCAATCCTTCAGGTTTAGAAAAAGAAGATCTTTAGGAGAAATTTAAACTTTTCATTATCCACTACCATGAAAGGCAGGTGATTATGTAATTGACTGTGTATGTATGTGCATGTGTGTCAAAACTTTATTTAAAGTTTTTACATTAACTGTTGGAGTCAGCCCTGCCTGTCTGTTAGCAAAATATCTCGTGAAGCACTTGACAGATTTTATTCAAACTCTCCAAACGTAATCATTGAACGTACATCTACAACTGATTAGGTTTGATGCAAACCCAATTCTAGATGGCGTCCGCAGCTAATCAACCTTAGCCAGCGTAAAACCGCCTTTTATTCCATAAATTTCACAGATAATGAGCTAAAGTTTTGGTGTGTTAGTCCCAGAGAGTTAGCCTCATCACATACTCCGAGCACTAGCAGATTGCACCCGATCTTTGTTAAAAAGTGGTGATATGCAGTCCTTCAAAGAATGCTGGTTTGGGTTATTTCTTAATTTCTTCTCATTACTTTGCTCAAAAAGTAGATCTAATGGATGGCTTCTTACTGCTCAACAATAAGATTAAAAAGGACTATAAATTAGAAAAGAATTAGCTCCTATTTATCTTTGTCCCCCGCCCAATTTTCTTACATTATGTCTTTCAGGAAACCATAGCTTTTTATCAAAAGTAAGTGTTTCCAGCATGTCTCACAGATTCTTCCCTGTTTGCATCATGCTTTGTAGGTCCTTTGAGCACATCTTGGTGAATGAACGTTGCTGGGTTGAATAAAGCATCATTGATTCCTCCATCACCTGGACGGACTGTTGGTTTTGGGGAGAGTTATCGCTGTTTTCCTAAGTGTGGCGTGGAGATTTGTTGGAGGGCCGAGTGATCGATTCAGCCAGCCTGGAGTATCCTAGTGTGTTTATACATGGCTTGTATGGCAGCTTTCATAAGACATTTACCCCATGATTTGCGATGAGCTTATGTGTGAATAATTAATGGCAATTAATCCTTAATTACAGTAATTAGGCAAGTCACAGGAAATTAGGCTGCAGCTGGAGAAGCCTAGGAAAGGGAGGAATGGGGCTGAGAGAACGTGCCATTTAGTGACAGTGGAGCCATGGTACAATGATCGTGTGGCAGGCCTGCACCAGTCTGCTCGCTTGCCAGCAGAGATAAGAGTATAGGAAAACACAGATGCTGCCGGCCTCGTAAGCCAGACTCCGCAAAGCAATCATGAGTGCAGAACATCGACACACCCAATAAAACCCTTCTATTAAAATCCTAATAATGTGACCTTTGACCCCAGCAGCCCTTATATTTCTTAGTTTGCACAGAATTACACACTAAGAGGTGATAAACCCCTTCAACAGGTTGTGACTGATGAGCCAACAGTTACTGGTTAATGATGAGCCAGCTCCTTTTTTCTTTATAAAACCAGATTTACCACTTATTGGGGCCCCCTGAGGCTCCAGACTCTTACAGCCAATTTGCTCTTAACACAAAGTTTATGAAGAAATCCGGTCCCAAGAAATATTTATTTCTACCTCCAATAAAACAATTAGCCTCCTTAGAATTATTAAAGGAAATGACATCAGGCAGAGTTGTTTGGTTGCTGATTTCATTGTTTGGTAATGGTGTGGGAGAGATTAGGTGGATCTTTTCTGGAAAAAAAAAAAAAAAAAAAGATCGAGCTGATGAATGGGGAGGGACGAAGCTCTCTGTGTCTCTCTTGGAACTCATTTGTGCTTTTCCATGCTTGCCTTGATGAATTTCCGCTTCTTTCTGCTCCTGTTGCTTTCAATTACACTCTTATTCACAATCCTAATTGATATGCCAGTCTCCGAAGATGAGCCACGGTCTTTTTTACAGTCCATTTTTCTATTCTTAGACCAATGTTTCCACACAACAAAATGAATGTGAAGACTCAAACTCTTTTGTTTTCTTCACATGTTATTATAATGATGTATTGCTTTATTTAAAATTAAAATATAATGTGCTTTTAATCGATCAAACACATTCTCTTTGGGGAGCCATTATGTTGCCATTTTTTGGCGTAATTCGGAGGCTTTCTGCCACGCTCCGCCATCGTAGACATCTGCAATCATCACCTCCTTTCATGCAATGCATAGTTTTTTCTTTTCTCTTTTTTTCACTGAAGGACTTTTAAGCTAACAGGGAATGTAAGTGAGTAGAGGAGGCATCCAACTGTGATATTACATTAACCCATAGTGCTTGGCCATGTCTGCCAGTGACTGAAGAATAAAGAGAACATGCTCTGCTCTACTCCTTAGCCTTCAGAAGTGCTATTAGAATTAATGAGAATTTATAGTAAAAAAAAAGTTGCTTTCCCAGCTCCTGAATTTTGAATATCTGAGCAAATTCCAACACCCAGAGTCAAATAATGCTTATTAATGACCCAAATGCAACAACGGTGATGTAACAAAAACACACACTGCATTGTGTATATTACAGAGCTACTCGTTGTTTTATTTCTGGTGTTCAAAACCAGATATTACACCATGCTGTGATATGAGCTTATGCTGAACAAGTAATACGATCTCTTAATTAGAGCTCAATAGGCATGTTGTGTTGTTTGCCATTCAATAAGCAACTGTTTTTCTGCTGCACTCACAGGCTCCTGTTTTCTTCATCGTATATAACATGAGCAGGAAGCCATCGAGTGGTTGGATAACAATTCTTTAGCAGGCTCATCACCAAAGCCAAGAGATGCTGCTAACAGTGACAAGGTCAGCATGTTCTGCAGGCCCCACTCATATATTCCTCACTATAAGTAATATAAATGAGGCTGTATGTAGCCATGAACTGTTGCCTGTAAGCAAAAGGGTAACTGAACAAAATAAAGTAAAATCCCCAAATCTCCTCTTGAGCAGGTCTAATGACACATGGGCCTGAAAGGAAAAAGTCACAGAATGTATTTGTGAAGTAACAAAAGATATGGCAAATGCGGTTCGATTGTGTTTCCAAATATATGCATAGTTGCTGCTAGAATTTTCCTCACAATGTGAGCAGACTGAGCCACATTAGCATGTATCTGCAAAACTCAAGTAAATTTGTTGAGCACACATCTATAAGTGGTAGCAGCATGGTTGGTGTTGTTAGGGGCATTCTTGTACCTTCAGTGGTGTTTACTCACATTGCCAATTAATTATTAATGCAGAAGCACTGAGGGGTTACAGCGATATGGGGCTCTGGCTTTCCAAGCACTGTCTTTATATGAACAGTCGACATGGTGAGAGCTTCAAAGAAGCCCTCTGAAACATTTCAGACTCTCGTGGAGAAGGCTTATTACAGCTGAAATGTTTTTTGTTTTTTTTTCTAGGAGCCCCAGATATTCTTTGTGAATGCTATTGCCTGGAAAATATGGGGTATTTTTGTTTGTCTATATCAAGAAACATGTAAACAAAGAGACAGCACTTGCGGCTTACTTGGCACAAGTATTGCAGTTCACAAGTGAGAACTTGTTTGGGAAAAAAAAAGCTTTGCAGAAAAACTGTGAAGATTTGACAAATAACAAAAATGAAAGATTTGTCTTCCCTCCCCATGAATATATTCCAACATTTGCACCGTGCAAGGCGAGTCATTTTCTCCCAAATGATTTCCAACAACTTCCAGATGAGCAAAAGGACTTAAAGAGGGTTCTTTTAAAATATAAGGGCAGGGGCAAACATCAGTTGTCAACCTGCTTCTTTTTGAGGCATATTTGTTGCCTGCAGAGCCACCCCTGATGACACCTCTGTAGATCTGCTAATGGAGGAGGATCTGTAAGGCTATCCCCTGGCCTTTGTCTGACCTCTTTGTGAAGCTGAATTCTTCAGATGTTTGCAGGATCGAGTCACTTAATCCATGGCACAGAGTGGGGCCAGGAACAAAAATTGGAAAAAAAAGAGAGGAAAGCACAAGAGAGAGAGAGGAGGAGAAAGGACAGCAGACAAGCGCCTCACTTTGTCTGAAGGAAGAGAATTCGGCACGCAGAGTAAAGAACTGCAAATGTCTGCCTGTTCTGTTATGCACCATTGTTTCATACGGAGCTGTAAATAGACAGAAACAGTGTAGCAGCAGAGTTTCTGGCAGGCGGCACATTTTATTGCTGCTAGACCATAGACTCAGACATTAGTGAGTATGGCTCATTAAATGGCATGGAATGTTACCATTTTACATAATTCCTCCTGTATCGTTGTTGTAAATGAAATCCCGTTTCTGTCTCTGACTGCACTCTCGTCACTCCACAGCCATTACAGCTTGTCCCAGCACTCCTTGAAAGCAGCTATCTGTAATTTCAGGTCTGTGTCACACAGAAAAAGTATGCTTTACAAGCCTAATGGTCTGGGGTGGTTGATTGGGGAGGGGGGATTGCGCAAATCGGAGGAAATCTGAAGAAATATTTGAGAATTAGGACATGATGAATTCAGATTGCTGGATGGAGAGACCAGGGTGGGCAACAAATATAAATAATGTATGTAGCCAGGCTCCGAAAACATAAGCTGGAATTTGCTGCCGTACTTTTTTGTTCTCAATCACCTTGATGAAACAATCCAGAAGAAATGGCCTCATGAATGAGACCACTGACAAGCTGATTTTCCACCCCTGGCATGAGGCTGCTTTCTCCACTTAATGCTCCCCGATAAAGTGTAGCACAGAAGTAAACTAGAAGAGCCTCCACTCCTGACACATGTGACAGTATTTGCATCAATTATGCAGTCTACGGCTGCAGCAGGAGGGAGAGGCAGAGGGGGGAGGAGATAGAAGAGAAAAGGGTTTGTGACAAGATGCAGAGGCAGAAATGGGAATTTCTCTTTAAAATGCATTCTTTAGAAAATAACATTCAGGATCATTTACATGAAAGCAGCTGCAGCGGTGAACCCGGCAAAGCAGCAACAAAGTCTGTGGAGCGTTTTGACACTAAAGACTTTGGCAAATAATGGAGAGTTCTTTGTCTCCTCTGTATTCACTGTTTGCTGAATACCTACTTTAAAGGGTGTTGAAGGAGACAGTGGAATGAGGAGAAGAACTAGGTCCCACAATGCTTAGTTTAAAAGCAGAAAAGAAAGATGTACAGGGCCAAATAAGTCAAATAATAAATGTTCTGCTTGGGCTGGACTTAAAAAAAAACCAAGTAATAATCACTGTAAACCTAACATTGTGGCATGGTCTTAGGAATACAGCCTTTGTGCGTCAAGAAATGTTAATTTTGTGCGATTGCTTTCAGCTTTGTGCAGCATGAGGTATTAGCAAACGCATACAATTCCCCACAGTCGTACAGGAAGATGGCTTTTTATTAGCAGAGGGAATAACTTTTAAAGCGTGTCCCAGTTTCTGCAGACTCCAGCACAGCATTTTATTTCACTGTGTCCAATCCTATTTCACATCCTAGTTAAGTACACATACAAATCTGCTGTGCCATGGTTTCTAACCTCTCATCCACATGCGAATCTACACGAGCTCACAGACACACACAAACACACACACAGAGTCGCATCACCAGGCCTGTCACTGCCTTTTATCCATCGTCAACCTTCAGCTGTATGGTTTATCCGTAGTGACACTATAGCAAAGTGCTTGACTGCTTTTTGCCAACAGACTGCAACACTTTAACTGTACTTAGTCATGCATCATTATGGCAGACTCAAAGCGGTGTGTCTGGGAACGCCTGCAGATGGTGGAGGCTGAACCATTTGGAAAGGAAGGCTCTGTGACAATGATGCTTATTGCATGAGTAAGTGTGTATGGACACAGGAGTGTATCTGTGGAGCAGTGTTGAATAGAAATTATGCATCCTCCCCCAAAAAAGAAAGGAAAAAGTAATACTACTAATTCAACAGGCTTTCAGAGGACATTCTCTATGAGACATGATATTTGAAATCTCCATGTAAGTCTTTGTTGGAAAGGCTTTTTATATGCATATTGATCAGTCATTGTTTACTCCAATCGATGCTGACTTAGTGAAATGCAGCCCTCACTCTGTTCTTTCCAGAGATTCAGCCCTCTCTGCACTGCATTTTATGGCTTTGTTCTCTCTTCAAACCTTCCTTCGGCTGAAAATGTGATAGCGTTTACTGTCACTTGTCACTTTCTCTTTATTTCAAGAGATGACAAAGCTTTTACATTCAGCATTCCGCTCAACACGCGGGTATTTTCAACAGATCTTTTCTGCTATTGAAAGATAAGATGTTAACTTCATTCGGTGGAAGCCACATTCAGGAGGCACACAAAGCTGGGTCTTTTATTCTTTAAGGAAATAAAGAAACCATTTGCAAAATATTCTCTCACAGAGAAATAAAATCTTATCTTTATTCTCCATGACCACGCAGAGCCGTATTACTTTTGACATCATTATGTAAAACCAATTTCTCTTTCGAATCATTTCCACTGCGCTGCATTACCACATCTATACACTTGCTGTTCTTTATTACAAAGTAGGTGGCCTAGAGGAAAATATATGCATTTGGTCCTTATGGCATAAAAAATGCATATAGGTGCCTCATTTCATCTGTGTTATTCCTTTAATAATTCACAACTGCCCGCAGTCGCTCTTTAATATTTAATTTGACAACTTTTTAATCTGTCTTTGTGTGATGATGAAGCAATCGTCAGCTGTCACAAAAATGATTGAAGTATACAATAGGGCTGAAGTGACTCATAGGTTGTAGGCTTCATTATTTGTTTTGCTTCATCTGTAGTGGAAGCTTGAGGGGGGGAAAAATACACTGTTCACCCTCTAATTTATCTTCCATTTTTATTTATCTTTTCTCAGTGGCCCCCACACAAAGCGGAGCTCTGTATGACATTCATACATCATTCATACTTTGTTTACTAGCTTTTAGTTTGAGGCAAATCAAAAATCCCAAGCCAGAGCTTTTGATTGTGCGTCCGTGGTAAGTGCTGTTCCAGAGTCCTACATTTATTAGCATAACCACGGCGCAATGACCCTGTTTTTTTTGTTTCAGCTTTAAAAATCACATAATATTCAGAGATGCTGCTAAATAATTAGTAGGAATGTTTCAAAAACAAGTACATAACAAATGCTTCAACAAGGTAAACATGGGTGTGCTGTTTTCTCTGTGAGGTTACCAGAACAGAATCATCCAAAATGGATAAATGGATAATGGAGCAACTTAAATGAAAGTGGCAGCAGATGAGTGATTAGCCCCTGCTAATTCTGTAGCACCTCCTCTGCCGGCATCTCTGGCAATCTGGCCAGTTTGGGCCCCCACTGTGGTGCAGCATGGCACTGGGAGTTGTGGTAGCCTATCCCCCCATAGCCCTAGGCTGCTTCTACCTTTGGTATGCTACTCAAGGTTAAAGGGATCCCAGTAGGGTGTTTAACAGTGGTCTGCTTGGATCAGATTTTTTATTTATTTTTTAATAATCTCCGTATCGTGGATGGGGAAACTGGAGAACTATTCGGAGATGTTTATCTTAGCATTTTACATCTGTAATGAAGATCTTGTTCCCCTATTCCAGAGGTAACATTTCTACAGCGGGCCTTTTAAATCCCCACACCAGTGTAATACTCTAATAAAGTAGCAGGGGAAAGTGATCTGAACCATTTTACTGTGAGGATCTGCTGTTTGCTGTACACATGCAGCTTTTGCTGACATTCATTTCGAAACCATTCGGAGCACTTGCGACTCAGAGTAACAATGCTGAAGGAAAAAGAAAAAAAAAAAAAAAAGCCTGCTGAGCTCAACAGTGAATATACCTCTGACCCAGACCGAGGAAAGGGAGATTTATGAAATCCACATGTTTAATACATTTCATTTTGTCCAAGGGATTTGTATTGCTTACCACAGTATTTTAGTGTTGAAACATTCTGAATAGTCACAGCTTGTATTGTCTGAGGAGAATAAACCCTGTCCGGTTCTGGCTGCTAAAGATTTGTTTCGCAGCACCTCCTTTTCCTTTTCCACACATCAGGCATGCACTGTCTGAGGTATTACATTTTGTTCTGCTGAGGTGTTAGGTATATATATACCCTTAATCTTTAATGCATAATCCCTCCTGAAAATCCGCTGCATAAATGAAAAAGATAACCCTCATATCAGTGTGGTGACAGAAAATAAGATAGCAGGGTAATTTAATAAAGGATTGACGCTGGCCCCGGTGTGATACGGTGTGTGACCTCTGTGTGTTCATTGTGTAGCTCAGGGCAGGTGAGTGCTGCCTGTAGAGAGTGGTATTCTGAAAAAAAAAACCCATCCCATCCTAGGAGTGGAACATCTGTGGTGACAAACAGAATGCTCCATATGGATTAAAGCGCAGGGAGAGTAGTCACTGAAATATTTGCTTTCCCAAAGTGTTGACACAGTATGAAAAAAGGAGAAGCGTGGCTGCGCTTTCCTCCTTCCTGTAATCAGGTAGCTGCTATCACAGTGAAGTGTTTGCCTTCCTAATGGGGTTTCCATTTCGTGTGGGTCTGTGTCATTGGCTTCCCATTTGGAGCTGCTTCCTGCCACAGTAAGTGCCAATCTGTGGAGGCTTAGCATGTAATATTTCTGTGAGGGTCAAAAAAAAAAGAGAAGAAGTGACGAATGAAAAGAACTTTGAAGGGATCAAAACTGTGGTTACCTAACGCTACATGAAGTACTTACTTCATTTAGCAGCTGACCACAAGCAGTCATAAATACTCTTCTCAGAGGACGCTTGTTTTACATCTCAAATGCACTTGAGTGTAATGTTGACAGATATGGCTTGTGACGAGTGATAGTCAGAATGTATGAGCGCTCATAATGCCGCTGTCAACCACTGGTGCCAGACTGACAATAAGCAGTTCACCTCTGTTTTCATTCAGGAGAGTGCAGCAGACAGCGCGGGCTTCTCCACTATATTTATTGACTTGTTTTACTAGCCTGAAACAGGGTGCTTTTATACGGGCCTGCTCCGTCTTAAGACTCTCTAGACATTTACATTATTCCTGAATGAGTTACACGCACATATAAAGGAACACGTCCGCAGGCGAGGTTAGATATATGCTCTTTTTCCGCTTCTCTTTACGCAAACTTGTACAGCGTTTTATTACCTCACAATTTTAGATATCATTACGCCAAACCTTTCTCCAATTACACTTGTGTTCTATTATTTAACATTTGTAGAATAAATAATTCTCTTTCTGTGTATTAAATTTTTATAAAAACTAGTAAACTATTCCTCAGACTCTGTAGTCAAGCTGATAAAAACACTTTTTTTTCCCTGTTTATGCTGAAGCTGATTCAGTTGCATGAAAAGCAGAGATTTCACAAAGCTCTAAAACATCATCTTTCGCTGACTAATCTGTGCGACTGCAGTGGGAGATAATGAATGCCAACACCAGAGTCAGAGCCGATGCTATGATCCACCCCACCCAGCCTAAACCTCCAGCAGTATTTACATGATATTTCATTTTAGAATAAACCTATTTTCTCTCCCACTGTGAAGATATTGAACTCTTCCACACAGATGTCATCTTAAGCAAAGCTTATTAAAAAGATGGACATCAAAGTTGCAGGCACCCATTTATCTTATCGCACTCTAATTGGCCACCACAGGCTGGAGAACAACTAACTCCAAAATAGGAGGCGCGGAGTGGTCGGGCTAAAGAAGAGGATGTCTAAAAGACCTCTCGGTGGATTTGTTGCCAATAAATCCTCGAGAATGAAAGCAGGGCTTTTCTAGTGGGTATGGAATTTCATAAATACATTATAAAATATGATGTGCTAAAATAAACACACTCTTTTGGACGCAGGAGTTTGTTTCTTTGTTCTGATGTGTTTTGTGGCCACGTTGTCCTGAGCCTGACCTGCAGCCTCAGTCTTTGCTTGACATATTTGGAGTTTTTAACATCATTGCTGACAACATGAGGCAATACACTCTGAAAAGGTCACTCAGCCCGGTAGCCATGAGTGAACTGAGATTACATTTTACCGCTCCATATAGAATGTATTGTTCTGAGTTACCCACTCGCCCGCAATGAATGAAACTTATTTTTTAGCCATATCGCTGCCTTGCCATCTAACACAGGCCCAAGGTGAAAAATGTATGATGTTTTCCCACACAAGTGGGCAATAAAAACAGAAAAACAAAGTCATTAATTGCCCACAAACAGTAACCAAATGCCATCAAGAGCTTGTGCTCTCATTAACCTGGCACCTAATTATCTGCCTCCAGTCTGAGGCCTGACAAGCCCCATCGTCTGAACCCTCAGCTTGGTTGTGTTGTGTCAGCGCACTCCCAACCACAGCCAAGGCACCATTAGGTAGGGAGAAGACAAAAGCTTCTTGCAGTAAAGGTTTTGTCTGCACGCGCCACCACAATGTTCCTCCTGTTAATGCCTTCCTTTCCAATTAAATCTGCAACTGTTAATTATTGTAATTATGAGAGTGAGCTCTCAGCTCCCCCCTTATCCCCCCTGCTCTGTACAAACCCTCCCTCCGCAGTGTGTGTGTGTGTGTGTGTGTGTGGAGACACTACGGGAGCTGTTGTGTTGCTTCAGTGGCGCCTTGTCTCTGCTCCAGTGAAGCCCGAGCAGGGAATTGGATGCGGAGGGGGACTTGGTGCACATGACAGGGGGTGATGCGAGGGAGATTGTTCGGTTCATCTTGGATAACTGGGAGAGCAAGTCACGGCCAACGGCCACGCCTCCAGTCCATCTCATTAAATGGTGTGTAAAGTACATGCTGGGAATAATTAGCACCGAATAACCCTTTTTTTGCTACCTTGTTCGCAGCACAACAAAATGTGATGTATCATCTGTAGGTGTACAATAAAACTATTCAGCTGGACAAATGAAATGAGGGAGATGATACTCTCCCAGCAATCATTCACTCATTTGTTCTAAACATCCATCAGTTATTTTGTTCTTTTCTTGTGGTGATATGAACCCCAGTTGTTGCTGTATTCTTCGGGAGACAGTTGCGATAGATCTAAAGTGATGTGTTGAGTATAAGGAAAGCTGAAAAAAAGTGGATGTCAGGCCGGCTGCCTGTTAGGTCTCTGCGTATCTCAACATCCTCTTTGGCCTGCTTCTGTCACAAGCGGTTGTTCGGCTCGGACCTGATCTGCCCAGCTACTCATTGTGCCGCATTCTGCAGACTGACTAACCTGCAACATGGAAGCAACATTATTGCTTGGGATATTTAATACTATAAATGAGCTTTATCAGTGCTCTTCAGGAAATGCTCTTCAAATCAGTGCATTACACAGTATCTCAACTTCAGTTGCCTCTTAGTAGAATCCCCACGCATTAGCACAGCTAGCAAAGGATTCTGGCTTTACAATTTGGAGCTGAATTCTCTTGTAAAAAGACACTGAAGCAAAGAGCAGCTCCTTCTGCTTGAGGCGATGTAGCCTTTTTGTGGATACACTGCAAAATCTAAATGATGGACTGTCAACTCTCTAGCAGAAATGGCACTGCAAAGAATAATCTCTGTGGCAGTGGATCATGGTTGGCTGTATGCTACCAATGCTGTGTCTTTGCTCATGTGAGCATGCTGCTTTCATACATGCAGACACAAACGTATTCTCAAGTGTGAGAGCACAATACATGAATACAAAACTCATACACTAAATGCTCCAAGCCTGAAGCCTTTCTTTAGACGCATCCAGTGAAAAATATGGGATTAATAACCTGAATAGAATTATTTTTCACCTCTAGCCTTTAGAATAATGCATGCTTGGCTTGGTGTCTGGATGAAGTTGTGCCCTCGTCTGTGCATGGTTATCGGTGTGTACAAGACCTGCTGTGTGACCTGGTTTCATGCAATCTCCAGCTTCTAATTAGGAGGCTGCAGAAAAGGCTGGAACGAGAGGAGGAGTGATTAGTTGCCTTTGGGTATTTCATAAGTGGCTTTCAGTGCCACATTTGCATTATTTGCTTGGGGTCTGAATAACAAATCAGCCTACCTTTGCAGCAAATTGAGGCTAGCAGCTAAAGACCATCAATACATGAAATCTAAAATGAAACGGAAGAAAAGAAATAAGCTAAACATGCTAATTCAATATGAGAGAGATGAAATGAAATATTGAAACATGAGGTGCTGTAATGTTCCTGAGCAGATTCATAAAATCAAGATGCAGTTGTAGAGAAGGGATTCGGATGTTTTTGACTAATATAGTGTTGCTTGTGTTTCTCAATAGATTTGGGATGTATGCCTGGGAAAAAAAATAAAAAACACGAGTGTCTCAGTGCTTGCAGATCATTCTATGTCCACCAGACCATGTGAACCATGCAAGCCCTATGATGAAGCCCCATGCTGTATGAGTTCTGTAGGGTCAGTCAGTGTGCTGATCTGTAGCGGAGGTCCTGTCCGCTTATTTGGCCAGTCTCCCCAACCGCTGTGTGCGGCTGCCACAGTCAGGCCCGGTCAGCCATCACTATACTACTTGGCCATTTGCCCACATTGAGTCTTAGAGGGCAGGATGCAAAGTGGGCACTCCACGTGCAGACCCACAGATACACACATCACACACACATGAACACGGCGAGTGACAGTGGCTCTTGTTTACCCAGCCCTCCCACCCTCCCTCAGTCTTCTTTCATCCTCTGCTTCCAGTCTGTCATGTTGCGTGTCACTTCCCACAAATGTCAGTGCCACCCTGGGACAGTGATTAATTTTGGTGTGCCTGGCAAAATGTCTTCAAGATGTTTGTTTGGGTTGTCTTTCCCACCCCCTCGCCCACCCTGCTACTCCCTGCACGTCTTGGAGTCGTGGGTCGAGAGTGGCAAGCTCCCCTCCTCCATCCTTCACGCCCCTCAACCCCCCACACACGCCACTGTCACGACTTTTTCTTTAGTGGGGGGAGCGGAGGGCTTCATCATCTTCAGCGAGGGACAAAGGCTACCTGAACTGACAGAGATCTTCTTTTCTGACCAGAGCCACTTTTTGTCACCCCCACCCCCCACCACCTCTGTGACTGTCTGTTTAGTGTGTGCTGCTGGTGTATGATGGGAGAAGTCTTGACCCAGCACTGGGGGGCTGTAACACTTCACTGTCAGCGTGGCTGATTAGCTTATCACTCACAGCACTTGGAGGAAATACATCACCATTCTAGACAGGGATTCCCCGGTTTGGATCTCATTCCAGGCCTTCTTTTATTCATTGTTTAATCACTGGAAGAATCATCGTCCGCTCTTAGTATTTCAGCCTCATCTCTCTAAAACCAATCCTCTGTGGATTACAGCAAAAGCTTTCTTTTGTTTTTAGTGAAATCATAACAGCTGGATTATTTGTATGAAAGCACTTCTTACAATGTGCGTTGGACAGGCAATTCAACAACCCAGACTCACGCATGGACACAGCTATTTTCTCCAGGAAGAAAAGGAGACAGAGCCATCTCACCAAATTATTCCTTTCAGCTCACTCAACAAAGAAAGTGAAACACAAAGTGGCAAATGTGCTTCGGCTTCCCCACAGTGCGGTATCAGGTATGGTAATTACTCTGCCATTAACATTGGGAATAGTTAATGTGTATTAATGTGTTAATGGCATGTTAATTACTGTACATGGTAGAAAGCGCCTGCAAGCATTCTCTCAGATTTTTTGTGCCATGTGGATGTAGGCCAGCCTTTATAAAAAGCCCTTAAGAACATCGATGAAAGAGGATCCTGATGTTTCATTTGTCAGAACAAAAGATTTTCAATGGTAATTTGATCCCGCTCCCGGCTTCTGCAGCTGAAGGTTACTGATCCAGGCGCCACGACAAAGGAGATGATATGAAGTCAAAGGAGACGTGGAACGCGGCAGCAGTGACACTGGCCTCTTTGTGTGAAATGGATACTCTAAGCCCTCTAGAGTCTCCAGTGTGCTGCTTTGGCAGTGGGTTTTAATAACACGGTGGATTAGAAGCCTTGAATCCTGAGTGCCAAGCTCGAGTTAAAGCTCACCTTGGACGATCCTCAGTAACAGGCGGAATGCCATGGTCGCCTCACTCCCCCTCCTTCCAGATGCTTCTCTATGCACCCAGTTTGCTCCATGCCTTTAAGAAAGATGACCTTTGCAAATATTGACAGAAAATAAATTCTGTTTCGATTAGTTAGCTTTTGGAGACCTTTGCAGATCAATGCAATTAGATGAACAGAGTGTCAGTACGTGGTTAAAGCTGTTCATTGGAGGCGCTTGGTGGGCGAGGAGCTACAGGAGGTCAGGGTTATTTGTAATGAACAAGCTGATTTGGAAACAGTTGTGTAAAAAAAAGTCACAATGTTAAACATAGACAAAATTTGGGCACTTTTACACAAAAAACATCAAGTTGTTGAAATTAAATTGTTACCAGTAAATCTCTTGCTTTATCTGCAGCCTTTCTTTTCAGTGAATTGTCCTGTTGCTTGACAGTGCAGTCAGTACAGCAGAATGAGATGGAGAAGCCCAGAGGAACCCCTTTCCTCTTCAGCAGGCCACATTAACCCAGCAGGGCTCTGCCTTTATGGCTCTCCTGCTCACACTTCAGTGATGAGAGTAAACAAGTAGCGGGGCAAAGGTCAGCTAAGCCCACAGAATAAAAGAGGGCACAAGGGGGGAAAAAGAGGTGGGAGGAAAGGAGAGCGGCCTGAGGCGGTGCTCAGATCACTGTCAGCGTTTCAAGCAGGGAATGATGTACGAGACAACAGCCGTGAACCGGAAATGATTATAAACAGAGAACAGGGGGGAGTATATAAAAGGAAAGAGCTGCATTGTCTTTATCTGTCAAATTTACTTCTTCCTTGGATCAGATAGGAGCAGCAAGACCTGTAAAACGCTAAAAGAGGACCCACGTCTGAGTGATAGTTGTGGATTAATCACAGTGTCTCCTTTTGTCTCAGCCACAGAAGAAAAATGAGGAACAATCATATATGCATGTGATTTTTTTTTCTCAGTGACACCACCTGTATTGTTGAATGACAAATGAGGCCGATTAAGGACATGTGGCATTATTATTAATATAATTTCTGATTTTCCCTTTTCTTTCTTTTACATCATTAAATGTGGTCTTAATTAACTGAGCCATCATCATCATCATCATCATCATCATCGAGTCAGAGTAAAATAGCTGGAACAAGTATAGATTTTTCACTCTTAAGTTCCCACTGCTTGCAGGCTTTACCAAGGTGACACGACTCTCGCGGTCTCCCTTTGCACCGAGATTAATCCCACTTTGACTGTGGAGGTGGATTAGAGCTACAGTCAGGTGCCCAAACTTGTTTTAATACCCATATCATCAGACAAAAACAGGATAAAGATTTGAGCTGGAAAAGTAGCATCATAGCCTTAGAATGTGACTGTAGAATTACGATACAGATTTGTCAACCACACAGCAAATTAAAGATATTATCTCACTCCAGGTTATATTGTGGAAGTTATGTGATGATGCCGAGCTTAAGCAGTGAATCCCAAATCTTTAGCCCCTGCAACAAAGGTGCACGGAAAGAGACAGCGAGACAGAGATAAGGCTTCTTATTCTTATTCTTTTTTTTTCCTTCTTTTTAGTTTTAGTTTTCTTGTGTGCTGGAGACAGATGTGTACCATGCCTCCCAACACGTGTTATGAATGACCAGTTTGAGCTGCTGTGGCACAAAGACACCCTGGTGGACTCCTGCAGGGCCGTCTGCTTCTAGGAGCAGCAGAGTAATCATTTTTATCCTGCTGATTTCCCAAATAGAAATGGACACGTATGATAAAAATGTCATGGCCACTCCACATGTCAGCGAACTAACAGGATTACATGTCACTTTCTAATGTCCTGCTCTGTTTTCTTTTGCCATGAATGGCCACAATATTGCGTGCGGGAACTTTGTGGTAATATATGGTAAGAGACAAGGAGCTCTTTATGGTCTGTGATTATTTAGTTTGAATGAAAGCAGTGATTTATGCCCATTTAGCTGAAAAGCCCTGTAAATTCCCTCAACTGCATTTCCCCTGGATATAGAGTGAGTGGAATGAAAGTGACAACTGGGTTTGGTGTGGAAATCTACGCCGCGTCCCAGAGTTATATTTAATATACCTGACATGAAAAACGTGCCTACCTACTTACCGCCACCCGCAGCACAAAAGAAAGCGAAGCCTGCTGAGCTTGTGTTGAATCAGAGAGTGGGAGTAAATAGCAAATTAGGAAAATATGAACTGTTGTGGCAGATAAACCACCAGCTATTAGAGCCCGTTGAGCTGTGGAGTTAGGCATCTGGTCAATCAACGTTTGAATCGTGTGCCATTTTGTTTCATGGCGCTCAAACAGGGAAAAAAAACCAGTGGAGTCTCTCCAGCACGGCGACTTTTGGGTGTAAGTTGTGCAAATTTCGGTCTTATGTGGATGAGGGTTTGTGGAGCAGTGGCATATTGTCCACTCAGATGGCTTGGCTCTGCAAGCCTGATGGAGCCCTGTCCAGCATCTCAATGTCTCCAGCACAAATAGCCACATTCATCCACTCCTCTCACACCATTACACCTAAAAGACTCGAAGCCAGATGATCCATAAATAGAGGCAAATTTGTTTTTCGCTGGCACTGCAGTCGAACCAAACACCAACTGAGATGAAAACACCAGAGACACATTCACAATTTGTTGCCTAGATTTTTACGTTTTAAACACAGAACTGCTTTTTTAGAGAAGACACAAAGTTGTTTTCTCTTCAGTATTTACTCCTGTGGATGGTGAGCAGGGTCACTCGGTCAAAACATGGTAAGAGGGGCTTCTCTGATTGCATGCCTACTGGCTGACACAATAGAGCCACTAATCTTCTTATTTAGAATCCAGAGGCTGGCCATATCTTAATGAAGCTGTAATGAGCTGTTGAAAATCCCTGAATTGCGGTAGGGATTATTGAATTGAAACAACTCTGGTAATCATAACGTTCGAGTAGCCACTCAGTATTTACTGCCCATTGAGCCACATTTTTATCCACTTACAAGACTGGATTGCTCATGCTTGTGTGTTTTTTTTTATTTATTTTTTGCTGTAATTTTGACCTGCAGTGTTTTTGTGTTTGTTTACTCTTTGGAAAAGCCTGGCATTGTGGTTGCAGTGCCAGCGCATCCAGGTGTGAGTGGACGCTACCTGCTGGGTGATTACGACGTGTTGACAGAGAACCAAAGGAAACACACAGCAAGATCTGCGAACAAAAACAGATTTCATGAATAAGCAATTGGCATAGAATTGACCTAGCACTTATCTCACTGTATGTAGACTTCATTTTTACCACCACAGTAAGGACTATAAATTTATATGAGATTTTTAAAAAAGTATAAGAAAATCAAAAAGAGGAAAATTGTAGTACTTTTGTGGATCTTCCAGCCTTCAGTGTGTGAAAGACAGAGACACTTACTGTAGGTATAGTTTCCTGTTTAGCATCCATTCACAGAGTAGAAGTGCCACTTCACTATTGAGCATTTGTCAGTTTATGGATGTTGCTGTCATGTCAGCTTTCCTGTACACACACTGTGCAGCGCAGTGTGTAAATAAAAGGGAACAGACATAGATGCAGGCGACAGGAACACAACACATACACAGGAGGCACTCAGTTCATACCTGCAAGGGAAGAATCGCAGTGTGGCACACTGAGCAGGCATACTGCCTTTAATTGCACTTAACTGTTAAGTTTGAAAACTTCTGTTTTTCCAAAATGATTATTATCACGTGCTGCCATTAAAGGTGGGAGATAATGCAGTTGCCTGTCTGTTTGCAAAATCATGAACCACTGGACGGATAATTATCCAGTGAACATCTACAGCTGATCATATTTTGGAAGGTCACTCAAGATTTTGTTTAAAACTTTGGCGTGCCCAAAACGGACAATATGCATTTCTTCAACAAATGCTTGTTTCATTCAGCAGAATTGTTTTCTAGATTCAGCATGTCTCTGCCTGACGTTTTCTGAAACCGTGTCCCATTTTATGTGCTACTGCAGGTCTCAGCATCCGTGGTGCCCAGGAGGAGGACCCTCCAGACCCCCAGCTTATGCGTTTAGACAACATGCTGCTGGCAGAAGGAGTGGCAGGACCGGAGAAAGGTGGTGGATCTGCTGCTGCTGCAGCTGCTGCCGCGGCCTCAGGCGGGGCTGCCGACAACTCCATCGAACATTCTGACTACAGAGCCAAACTCACACAGATCAGACAGATCTACCACACAGAACTGGAGAAATACGAACAGGTAAGAAGCAATCCCAAAAGCTGCTTCAGGACCAAGCTTTTACTTGAGCTCTTCCTGCACTTTTTTGTTCGTTCACTTTATTATTGAAAGTTCTACACATTCTTGTGACTTCTACATCTGCCTATTGAGTTATACTTCATAGTTCAGATTGCATCACCCAGAGCAGCTTATGCATTGCATTACAGAGAACATTCCAGTTAATATGATGAGGGAGAATGGCTTGGAAAATAAACCGCAGTATTATTTACTGTGTTGTAGATGATTACAGAGATCCAGAGGACTGCACTTGTCATCTGCGCTAAATGAAAGTATGATCAGCTCCTTCACCTAGCACTTTGAGCCTGCCATTAAACACCGAGGCATTATGGGTGAAAATAAAAAGGTGTAACAGTGATGCCTCAGCAAGCCAGTGCGCTAAATGAGACTAATTTACTTTGTGCTTTCCGAGAGGAGGCACGGGGGCAACACAACTCTTTGCCTGGAGTAAATGCATCTTTCTTAAGGGTGTTTCCGTGTTTTAATTATCTAAATGTAAATACTTAACGAATTTTACTCAGAGTAATGAGCTAAAGTGTGCACTACGTAAATGAGTTATTCTAATTAATCACGCATGAACTACTGGTTTAACGGAACGCTTTTTAAATTCGCTATGCATTATGGCCGAGCAAAATTGCAAATCTGCATTTGTTTAAAGATGACTTCATTGATTATGCCATTGGAGTCACATGAAAACAAGGCACTCTGTTAGAGCTTTGAATTCTTGCATGTAAATACCTCATTTGATGAATGAAAAATGAAAATAACTTTTGGAAAATCAATCAGTGAGTGTTTTGAAGTTCTTTAAACTCGGCAGTGATTAGAGGCAACTCACTCTGGTTGTTTGTGCCCCTCTGTTTCTTTTCAGGCGTGTAATGAGTTCACTACCCATGTGATGAACCTGCTGAGGGAACAATCTCGCACGCGACCCATCTCACCCAAAGAGATCGAGCGCATGGTGGGAATAATCCACCGTAAATTCAGCTCCATCCAGATGCAACTGAAGCAAAGCACCTGCGAGGCTGTCATGATCCTGCGCTCCAGATTTCTTGATGCCAGGTCAGTGGAATGTGTGTGTGTTTCATTAAATGTGTATGTGTGTGTGCGTGTTTTAGGTATTCACAAACTTCCACTCCTTCTGTGTGACCCATATAAGCAAACCCATTGGGTGGGGGCAGAGGGGGGAATTTTTAGACTTTGTGTGGGTCTCAAGTTACTCTCCCATTTGTAGCACAGCACACAGTATGAGCACAGCAGAGATGCATGAATTTAATTATGTTCATGTTCCATGCATTATCCATTTTCAAGACAATCATGCCCCCACACCTGAGAGCAGTTAAGACCAAATGAAATGGGGGCCGAGTCATGTGTAATGGATGGAGGGAAGGTCATCAGCAGGTGTTGTGGATTACTCTAATCACTAACAGTACGATGCGGCGCGGAGCTCTGCTGAGAGCGGCACAAGTTGTGGCCAAACAAGCCAAGTGGAAGCACATTTGCTGCCCGCTGCCTGTGAGAAGCACAGTAAACAAGGCGAAATAAGCAAATGCTCAACAACATGATAAGTAGTGCCCTTGGGAAGCAAGGGGACCCAGATCTAGTTAGAGTTTCCTTGTTTCTGCTGGAGAACCCGGGGCTGTGGCACTTCAGGAACAATGCTCAACTGTGCATGCCGTGATTTCTATAATGTACCGAGATGCACTCCGACTGGGCTTTGCGCTCCATCACAAAGCCCACCCATCCGCTGCACTAAACTCTGCACATTACACACTTGGACTGGAGATTGGAGACCAACAGACCAAATTAAACATTGTATGTGTTTTGAGACTGTGTTTATTGGTCAGAGTTTTGTCCTTTCTGCGTGGACTACACTCAGAGCAGGACATGATATTCTGCTCCTGAAGGCCCCCTCAGAACCAATTCCTCATTATTTTCACCATTTATGTGTGAGATTGATTGTGCAGTCCAAATGCAAGCGTTAATGCTGGTCTCGCTAATGGGCTCACTCGGCCCTTCTCTCGCTTTTCTCTCCACTCAGGCGAAAAAGGAGAAACTTCAGCAAGCAGGCGACGGAAATTTTGAACGAATATTTCTACTCGCACCTCAGCAACCCGTATCCGAGTGAGGAGGCTAAGGAGGAGCTGGCCAAGAAATGCAGCATCACCGTTTCCCAGGTGGGTAGTGCTCATCCAACAGTAGCTGGTGGGTAATCAAGGTGGGGAGGCCTAGAGGGATCGTTACAGTAGGTCACACTGCCAAGACACAATGTCCTCTGCTAACCTTGACATTG
Source organism: Kryptolebias marmoratus (assembly GCF_001649575.2). NCBI lineage: Eukaryota > Metazoa > Chordata > Actinopteri > Cyprinodontiformes > Rivulidae > Kryptolebias > Kryptolebias marmoratus. The sequence continues at coordinate 12,500,275 of NC_051430.1, read as the reverse complement.
TGACTGCCTAATGATGCTTCAGTCAAGGCTGGTCCCAGTCAGTCAGAGCAGGACCACAGGGAAGGGGAGGCCTATATCATCTTAGCCTCAATCATGGCACTATGCTGTCCTTCCTTACGCTGGCTCCCCTGACACTTCCCCCCCCTCCTCTCATTCCCATCCACCATGCGGGTACTCTCTCTGATGCTTGGTCAGTTGTTCAGGTCATAAGCTGGGGGAGATAAAAATGGCATCATCCATTACTTTAAGAAAAGCATTTAAAGGCTGGTGCTTCAAAACAGCGGGTGATATTGGGCATTTATCTGTATGTTTTCTCTTAAAGTGGCCTAGCAGGATGCTTCTAATTCACTGTTATACTTTTCACTTAAAGATGAGACTTTCCCACTTCCTATATATCACAACCTCGTCTTTAGGTAAACCTGAAGGCAATATCTCTCACACCTAACCCTCACATCCAAAGTATTATTATCCTGTTCTCGCTCTCTCTGTCTCTGTCTCTCTGTCTCTCTCTCTCTGTTTCTCTCCCTCTTTCTGCTGTGATTGTGACTACCATAAAGATTTTTATCCTTTGTTGTTCTATGGATGTCCTCGTGAGACACAATATCACAGAAACATGAATCTATACAATTATCTGCAGTGTTTTTGTATGTGTGGGGGAGGGGGTGATGAGGGGTATATGGAGTGTAGTCATGAAGAGTCAGATACTGTAAAAGCCCATTCTTTTTTGCCTTCAGGGGGTGGGAAGCACCATCACAGTGTCACAGGTATGTCATAACCTCTCCTGATCCACTGTTTTCATTTTCTTTCAACCTCTTTTGTTTATGTGTGTAACAGGCTTACAGTTTTTCACTGCACAGAACCCCTCCCTCCCTCACACCTACTGCATCAATGCTAATGTTAGAACAAAGAATTTGAAGTTTGAATGTACTTTTTAAGACCAGATGACAATGTTCTGTATTTGCCACCAACCTGTAAGTCACTCAGCACCACACAGCCTGTGTTTGATGGTTTCCTATATTTGCACCACACCCATGTTATCACTATGTTATGCGTGTTAAAATGTCACATTCTATTCCTCCTTCTTCTTTTTATTTTTTTACCTTCCTTTTTCCATTTTCTTCCTTTTTTTGTTTGTTCCTTTATTTTTCTTCTGCTTTATCCATCTTTCTCCCTCTTGCTTTTTCAGGCCTCCTCCCCCTTCTTCTTCTTCTTCTTTCCTTTGTCTGCCTCTTTCCTTTTCCTCATCCTGTTTTTAATTTTTCTCCTTCCCTCATTCCTTCCTTCCTTTCTTGCTTCTTCATCTTCCCTTTTTCTTTTGTTCCTTCTCCTTTCTTTTACCTTTCTCTTCTTGCGTTGTCTTCTTTCTTCTTTTTTTCTGGTTTCCTTCTTCCTATTCTTTCTTTTTCTTATTCTTTCCTCTTCATTCTCATCTCTTTCCTTTTTCTCTTCCTTTTTTGCCCCCCCCCTCTTCTTTCCTTGTCTTCTTATTTTTTCCTTCTCTGTCCTCTTTTTTCATCTTACTTCCCCTCTTCATGTTCTTCCCCTTTCTCCTTTCTTTCTTGCTCCTCTTTTTCCATCTTTTTATTATTTTCCTTTCTCCTCTTCAACTCCACCTTCTATTTTCGATTATTATTATTATTATTATTATTATTATTATTATTATTATTATTATTATTATTATTGTTATCTTCTTTTTACTTTGTGCTGATTCTGTTGTTTACACTTGTTAACAAAATAACCACCAGCCTTCACAAACTGAGCTTCAGTCTTTTTCTGTCTCATAAAACCAGCTGTTCTTCCCCTGAGTAAAACTCAAACTGAGAGCTTTACAAACGTACCATTTATCCCAGGACCATTTAGTGGTGCACTCCTTCGAGAAGTGGACCTTCATATTGACTTATTCCAGCTCATTTTAACTGAGTATCAAAGTCAGGAATCTAATATAACGGCAGGTGCAACACGTTCACGTCATCGCTTACAGTGGCTCGACCTTTCAGAGTCACATACGACTTGCACCGTGGGCTTGGCTAAGTCATTTTTCAAACTCTTCCTAACTCTTTTTGTGTGCGGCTTTGTTGATTGCACACGTAGTTCATTAAGTAAACACCATCCGTTGTGCCTGGTCTGCCAATATCGCTCTGCGGCTCTGCTCGATGCATCATCACTGATGAAATAGCCTGCATCATCTTAGCAGATATTATTTAAAAAGCACGTGAGGCACAGGCACCCTATCAAGAGAAGAATGCAGATTGCTGAAGTTCAAATGCAGCCTTTATTTAGTATCTTTTAACAATAATTTTTATTTGCACCTAAAATGCTGCAGCTAAGAACTTGGACAAACAAACTTCATAATGCATCTCACCACGATAAGACTGCTTCACGTGACTGATCTGATAAATGAATCCTGCATTTTATTGCAAATAACTCAAGTTCAGTACAGACTTGACATCTCCTGAGTGGGTCTGTAATTACAGGGCCCTCTGTCATTTTGCAAGTGTGTTGCAATTAAAATATCCCATTAAATGGTTTTGTTTTTTTTGTCAGTTGCCTCAGCGGCAACATTTAATATATCTGTGACTAAAACTTTATATTCAGCCCAAAACCAGTTTCTAATCCAAAGAGAAATGCACCCTGTCAAAGTTGAAATGGGCACATTTTTCTGAGTGATACTTTTCAATATTTTGATAATGAAATATTAATGCAGTGCACAGAAAGTGTTCATGTTTGTCATGCACTGGTCAAACCTTTTTGTTAACCTAAAGTAAGAAGCAATTTGAATTCTAAACTAAAGCTTTGAGGCCTCCCAGGTTAGCATTCATTAAAGCAATAGTATCATCTCCTTATAGTCTTTTATTTTGTTGCACCTAAGAATCCCTAAAACTATAGTTCAGCATGCAGGATAGAAAATATATGCCTTAGAGTAGCCAGCAGTGCTGAGTTTGTCCATGACTGAGACACATTACATCAATATGAACAAAAACTAAGTTTTAAAAAAAGCTATAATTTATGAGATGATTGTTCACATTTTACTGTAGGATTTAATAACAGGCTCCACTGCTAAAAGTAACAATATGCAGTGAAGTAGTTCATGTATAAAGTGTTAGTTAATAAATGTAGATCTGTTTGTTACACTGTTTGAGTAAAAATTTTGTTAAATTAAACAAGCTGATGAGCATTAGAAGATTTCTATGACATTTTTAGGGGTTTGTGGGCACAATGTGAGCTGTCTAAATGAGCGAGAATATTGCACCATGTTTGGCCCTACAATCCACTATAAGCAGGTTAAGTAAAAAGGATGATGGCCAGGGCTTTCATTGCTTCCAATTAAACCTTGCTTGTTAGTTTAACCTCTAGGTAAACCCATCAAACAATTGATGTCAAGGAAACCCTGCCAACAGTGGGCCTCGCCTGAATGGTCATTAATTTTAATTGCCTAGATATTAAAGATTTAGAGCACACAGACGTGCAGGATAGAAATGATCTGATGTCCTGTGAATCCAGTCAGTTTTTACGCCACAACATTGGCGGGCTGCTAGGGATATTAAAATTTAAGCACATGGGTGGAAATTAAATAAAGCGTCATTAGGGGCAGCTGCTCTTTGGCTGGTCCAGCCGTGGGCTGCGGGGCCTGAGATGGGGGGGTGCAGCACCGCGACAAGACACTCTAATTTATAGGGCCATTAAAACAAGCATCATCTCATTATTATTCCACTGTTATTGCAGAGCCAGCATTCACACGTAAGGTTTGGTCCTTATACAACTTTTCGGCCAGTGATAGTGGATGACATCATTTTCAATAACATTCACTTCCAAATCTGATCCGTATCTGACTACGCCCATGTTCTAGACCTAATTTATTTCACTTTTTCCCCTTATGCCTTTAGAGTTCTGTGCTACCTCGGTAAAATGTGCATTGCCTGGTTGAAAATAATGCACCGCCAGGAATGAATGGAACAAAAAAGTAAAAGCGTGCATTGATTTATATGTTCCAGGTGGCAACAAGTTATTTAACCCTAAACAGTGCAACAAGAAGCTTCTTAGTCCTCAAACAGCCATCTCTCGTGGGATGACAAGTCCTAGATTTATTATGCTTGAATTGTAAAAAAGAGTGAGACATAAATTCACATACAGATTTTGCCACAGCAGAGTCCTTGCCATAAAATCTGTAAGATGTTTTGAAGAAATAATAATAATAATAATAATAATAATAATAATAATAATAATAATAATAATAATAATAATAATAATAATAATAAAGTCATTCTGGGCAGAAACAACTGTTGCCACATTGTGTACTGGGAGCTTCAGTGGCACTGAAATTATTTGCTGTTATCCAGGGTTAAGGTGGTCCAACAACATTTTTGTGTCTGTAACTTTTCTACTTTGGCTGGTCAGTGTATTTAGATTTTTCTGACACATCACAGACACTAAAACATATTTTACAGCTTCATGCTGCAGGTTTTACTTTCTCCCACTTGTTTTTAAAGAATGTGAACAAAAATGCTCTCAAACACGTCAGTCATGCATGAACACATACGCACCCAAATAATGCTTCAGTGGTGTTTTATTTTTAAAATAAAGATTTGTTATTTAAAAGCAAAATTTCATTAAGGAGTGTAACAAATACTTTCATAAGAATTGTAATCAAATGTATAACAATTCAACTATTGTTTTTACTATATTTATGCAAAATTTGGCATGCTACTGTACATGAAATAAGTATCTTACTTTACTTGCTACTTTCCTTTATTACATTAAATGAATTAATGACTTAAGAAGTTGTACTTGCATGTGATATCAGTCACCCCAAGTCACTGATTCTGAATCTGTAAGCATTTTTTAAAAGATAAAAACATGAGTGTTTATACTTTTCACAAAGGAATATGACAATTTACAAAACTAACAACCAGTCTTGATACAGAGAATATATTACACTGACTTTAATGCCTGTGCAGTAGGAGCCTCTTGTGTTTTAGTTTCGTCAGGAGACAGATGTGAGAGCATGTCATGCTCCCATCCATGAGAAGACACAAGTGGCTCCTGATTATAGCTTAATTAGCTTGTGTACCCGGCGGACATTACTGCAGAGGCTGGGAATTGGGTACTTGATGGACCCAAACATGACATCTTGAAACAATCACACTGCTCAGTGCACGGTGTTGTGGCTGCTTGACGTCTGACTCCTCTGCTCCTCCTCCCTCTGCTCTCCCACGCAGGTATCCAACTGGTTTGGCAACAAAAGGATCCGGTACAAGAAAAACATCGGCAAGTTTCAGGAAGAAGCCAACCTGTACGCCGCCAAGACAGCTGTAAATGCAGCGCACGCTGCAGCCGCTGCAGTGCAGAACAGCCAGGCCAACTCTCCCACCACTCCCAACTCCGGTAGGCACTCCTGCATATAGATGGAAAACATACAAAGATCTGCCCTCAGCCTCAGTCCTTAACCTGATGCCTTCTTGCCTCGCTCTTTGATGCAACATTCACACTGGCAAGAGTGACAGGCTCTGCTCCCAGCTTGGGGATCACAGTGTCTCCTGTCTATAAGACAGTTGATGCCAAGCAAACTCATGCATAAAGAGAGCGTTCCTGACTTGTGAACCGAGAACACATGTATTTTGGGGAGAATAAAAAAAAGAGAGAGAAAGAATTTAAAATGATGCCATGGGATTTGTTTGCTCTTGACTTTCTGTCAGCTTCCTGTCATTTGTAAGGTAATGGTATGTAGTCCCACTGAATGGTAGAGATTTTCCTCTCAAAACAAAGTGAAACATAATTGGTGGGAACATTTTTAGAGTACTATCAAAATGGATTTATATGCAGCTCTCATTTAATAATATTAAACATGGAGCCTAAAAGGAAAAGGTCATGTTTAGTCCAGTTTAATTGTTTTGCTGAAATTGGATTAGCTTGACCTGCGTCGGGATGTGGTAAGCTTATGAAGTGGTCCCTTTTTCTTGCACCCAGGATTCCAGATGAAAGATGAAGAGTTTCAGCTGGATTCTGCAGAGAGCAAAAACACTCTATTAAGCAACATGTTTACTGGTACTGGTCTTTTCATAAGCTTCTTATTGTCTTTGTCATTTACCATTATGATGCCCCCCTGTCAGCTTTAGACTGGAAGTAGGTGATGTGGAACAATTGGGAGCTTAAGCGACCAACCACATGTAGAACCCAATCCCTGTGTGTCATGTGATTCTCATTTCATTTGTGTTCACCACATTCGTCGATAGATTTTTAGTCCCCCTGCATATCGTCCTCCTCTGTTTGGCTCCTTGCTTCCCTCCCTTTTACCCCTGTAGTTGCTTGCTCTGTGGGAGTTATTCTTCTGTGTACTTGTCTGCTTGAGTTGGGTTTGTTTTCACAGACACACACGTGCTGTGTGTCTGTGTTACTTTGTGCGTGGGCGCGTGTGTCTGTGCTTTCCCTTTATAGCCCTCTCATGTATTTAGCTGCTTACATCTTCCCTTTCCAGGTTCTTCAGGTTCTTTTAGCCTCCCAAACACAGGGGACATGTTCTTGAGCATGCAGAGTCTGAATGGGGATTCTTACCAAGGGGCACAAGTCGGAGCCAATGTACAGTCACAGGTAGGATCAACAATCGAGGACAGTTTCTGAGAACCTCTACAGAGAGCTGTCCTTGTCTTGCCTGTGTACTGAGCCATCCACAGTGCAGTCTGAAGCACGTCAAACCAAAACTAGACAGAAAAAAAAAAACCCAAACAAACTATGCTGCTCATGCGAGGGCAGTTCAAATTACCAAGTGAGGCCTCCAATAACATCGACTCTATGAAGTGTTTACTGACTATTTCGCTTTGGATGGAATATTTTGGCAGCCAAAATATAATCCACTGCTATCATGCCTGGAAGCAATTTTCTGGTTCCGAACATTTTTTTGTGAATGCATTTGGCTTTGACTTGAGCTCTTGGGTTGGTGTTGGGGTTGTTGGTACTATGTCCCCCTCCCCCTTTTTTGCCTATACTCTGTATTGCTGTCTTTCCTGTTTCATTGTGTTATTGTTTGTTGTCGATGTCTTCCATCTTGTGAGTTTAATGCTGCTGAGTTACACACTCCACACACTAGCCACCAAGTGCCTGTTTAAGATATTGGTAGGCTTCTTAAAACTGCTTTAAGGCAGCCAAAAATGTGTGCTATTTTATTTTTATCTATGCTTCCATCTTTTGTTAATCAGTGCATAGCCACTTTTAAGGAACAGAACAGATCTAAGCATGCTTGTAACAAAGTTTTTTGTTTTTTTTCTAGTTCATTTTTAAGAATCTTGTAGTAGTTTTAGCTGGTTAGTACCCTGGGTGTCTCAGGAGTCTATTTGTGATTTTTCTGTTTTTGATTTCAGACTAGGTTCACTGAGCATGACTAGTTAAGTTTGGACAGCTGTGAGACACCCAACTGACCAGCTTGTCCGCCTTGTCTGTCCCTTTAGGTGGATACCCTGCGCCATGTTATCAGTCAGACGGCAGGATACAATGATGCTCTGGCAGGAAACACCATGTATAGCCCACATGGCCTGAATGTAAGTACAAATATGTTTGGTTAAACAATTACTGTAATTCTGTTTTCATCATGAAAATATGCTCATACGTTGATGCTCTTTAATAAAATTGTGTGATGAGTATTTTGCAATACTGTACATGTTTAGCCCTTCCAAAGTGTGATCTAATATAAGACAGTGTTTCCTGTCACTTTGTCATCTCGTATTAATTTATGATGAAGAATACGATGAGCTTTACTTTGTGTCAAAGCCCAAATAAGATTTTAAAACGGAGCCTTTCACTGCAGCATTCATACCTTTCTGCATTTTAGCTGTTTTGAAATGCTTCACAGAATATTCCACAGACTTATCTTCATTATAAAGAACGAACATGCGATCGCCCGAAGCCTTTTCCAGACATGAACTCCATCTTTCCTGATGAGGTTTGATATGGGGCCTTTTTGTAAAGCAACGCATAATCTGAAGCCATTAGAGTAAAGATTAATTTTCTTGATGAGGGAGGATGAAGAGTGAGGGAGAGAATGAGAGAGAAATAGCACCCGACAGCTTTCTCTCTGCACTACATCAGAACAGTGCTCCTTACATTGTTGCTGTTAGTCTGTTGGGTGAAATGCACACATACACACTCAAAGCTCCAGCTCCAACAAAGTAATATTGCATTTATGTCCTACTGAAAATTTGTGAAACAGAATTAGCCTGCTTTATGCAAACAAATGCTGGCAGTTGTTTGTTGCGTTCAGCGTTTTTGGTGTCATTTTGGCTTTGCTATAGCCTTATTGCTGTAAGCTCTTTAGACATGTCAGCTCCTAGCAGGATCAAGTGTTTTTCACTTTCTCACAAGGTTTCTCACTTCCATGTGCAGTGCAGACCTGTGCCTACTGCTTCACAACAGCAGGGCGATACATTGACACTGCTGAATAATTCCCCTTATGAAAAGAGAAATTCTGAACATTATACTAGTGTAGAAGTAAAACAACAATTGCGGCAAAGCAATTTTTTTCCCCCCTCCTTTTTTAGCAACATCATTGGCTTTTAGATGTATTTGCAGAGACTAACCTTTAGCTTTGTTGGTGGTGACGTAGAGAGATCCAGTAAAGGCTAGGTCACGCCTGGAGCAAAGCATAGTCAGGCTGGCTAAGACTGGCTCTCTTGGAGAGGCCCTGCCTTGTCACTTTCACTCAGCTCTCCCCACCTCACCCGGCCAAGCCCTCCCTCTTCCTGACTGACAGGAGAATATGTAGCGACAAGCTGTCGGTCGCTGCAGAAATCTGCTTAGACACTGATTTCAGGGACTGCTCCCATTGGTCCCGACACGAGACAAATTTGTTTCTAAAAGTCTCCTTGCTGATGCCACTGTAATGCAAAGACTGGGCTACTCACATGGCATCATCGGATCTGGAGCAGCTTAATATCAGCCGACACATTAGAGAAACCAAAATTTGCTCCTTTTCTTTTTTTTGTCTTTCGTTTTACTCTCCTCTATTTTAAAAACGTCCAGAACTTTTCAAGCTCTTGCTTCATCATGTTTAATTGTAATCCCAACCTTTCTCAATTTATGTGCCAGGCTAATGGAGGATGGCAAGATGCAACGACTCCGTCTTCTGTAATATCTCCAACAGAAGGACCTGGAAGTGTGCACTCTGACACATCGAATTGATCAGCTATAAATGCATCTTCTCCTCAAGCTGAGCATGGACTTCTTCGTTTTGCTAAAAAAAAGAGAAAAAACAGCAAAATACACTTTTTTTAGGAAAAACAAAATTGGTTTTCTTGTATTTTAAAACTCCCCTCGGCCACGCCGCACACGTGCAGATGACATCCTCCATTATGGACACCAAGTGTTTCCGGATTGCGCAGTGTTTTCTTTCCGTCTTCATAAATCAAGCGTATTAACATGTTTTTACTTGTTTGTTGTAGTGGTAAACACATAGACATGTACAAATATAAACATCTCTTAAATATTCCCAAGTAAACTTTCAGGATAATTATCTCAGCTCAGCATAAAAAAAACAAAAAAAACAGAACTGGGTGACATTTTATGACATTTTAAATGCCCATTTGATTTAATTGCCATTTTCCATTTTGATAATTGAGTTCTCTTTAATTTCTTTCAATTAAAGCAGCTTTTTTTTGTTGTATTTTTTTTACTCTAATGTGCTTGCAGACTTGTCCGGCAACTCAACAATGCTAATGTTGACAGCTCAATGGCAGCTTTGTAGTTCCTTTTAAGATTTATTTTTGTCTTACAGCTGTGTACATTAGTGCGAGAACATGACTATTCAAACTGTGGAACATAAAGAAGTGTAATTGATTGCTTGACTAGAACATGACACCATTCCATATTTTATAATTTGTTGCTTTGTTTGTACATATGTAAACATTTCTTTTGTACTGCTTATGAAATCAACAAATCTCCCCGCAGTAGATCATTCTGTCATGGCACACAGGAGTGTACACCCCCCCCCCCCCACACACACACACACACACCCGGCCCCCGTTACACAGGAAAAGTTGTGATATAGCTTAAGATCCCCCCCAATCAATACGAAGCTTTCTTACCTCATTCACAGAAAACCAGTCATCTCCAACATTTCTGTAGCTTAGAGTGCTCACTTACTACCTCTAAACAATATCACAACCATTCTTTCTTTCTGGCCCCAGTTTAATGTTTTTATGTAGTTATTTTGATTACATCCCGGAACAGTGTAAACTCTTCATTCTCTATGTAATCTAATGTATATTTTAATCTTTTAATAAAATGATGTTGCTCTGCTGCAACTTAAAAGAAAAAAAAAACAAACAAACAAAAAAAAAACCAAAACAAAATAATATTAATATGATGAAAAGAGGAGGGAGGAGAGGAGGAAGATGTTGTGGCTTTTATGAGGAGTTGCGATGAATAATGTTGATTAAATAAACACCAAACAGTAAAACTGTTGTAAATAACGATTAAAAAAAAAAAAAAAGAAACACATTTTGAATGTTGCTCATCTTGTTACGAAATCATTCAAAAAAAAAGGTAAAAAAAAAAAAAATCCCTATAAAACTGTAATGCATAGAGGTTTCAGTATTCAGAACTGTACATTTCCAGCTCTGTTCAACAGGGTTCAAGACTTCTTTTCTCTCCTTTATTTTCTATTGTATGTGATTCTGAAACTGAAAAAGTCATGACAAAATGATTTGTGGCAGTGATTCTAATGTATTAAAGATGTTTAGTGTTACTTTCTAACCAGACTACACCCTGGACAGAAAAGTCTTCCTTGTGGTAGTTGTGTAATTTTAAACATGAATAAACCTTTTTGCTTTCATGACACCAAGGTGTGTTTTTGTCTGATTGTTATTTTATTTATTCATTTGTCCAGTTTGCTTCCTTGGAGTTTTTATTTCTCTGAAACAGCCTTCAAATGACTGTTCATTAGGGGTGTAGGGGTACATGAATTTGTACCGTACCAACACCTACAGACATCTGGAACAGGTGAGGGAAATCAGATAAAGTATCCAGATAAAATTGCCACAACAGAAAATGTGCAATTGAAGATGGTATTTAAGGCATTCCACGTCAAGGCAAAGCAACACTGGCTAGTGCAGAGCAACACAGAAACAGTTTGTTTTACATCAGCGTAGAAAAGATTCAGATTCCCTTTTATCCGCTGAGGCAGACAAGAAAGCAAGAGTACCAGTAAGAGGTGGACTTAAAGAAAGCTAAAAGGGTCATAATTTGCATGCTTTGAAATGTCTCCTGTCAGCTAAAAAACACTGTTAAATATGTTGTCAGGTGTTTATTAAGCACCACCCGCGGATGAACAGCACAGTAGCACTCACATTGCTGAGAAGCTATAGGTGTAAGTGTCGAACATTTCATTTATTTAGCATTTTCTCTTTGGGAGAGTTTTTCAGTTTTGGAGTTTATCAAAGTTTTTGCTTGACACATAGCCTGTAGTACAATGTTTGCAGCTCAGATTGGATGAATAATACAATGCAATATGATTTTTTTTGAGAATTTTATAGCTACAAGTTGGCAAATCTTGCACGACTGTCCATGACCTGCTAACTTCAAGCCTTCCCACAAACATGGGCTGTTTGTTTTTCTGTCTCTGTTTTGGCGAGGGTTGTTGCTTGTTAAAAATAAAAAAGCTTCTGGCATTTGTTTTCTTTTGAGCTATACTGAGCTGTGACCAAAAAAACCAAGGTACGTACCAAACTCTAGAGTTTTTTTGTTCAATCTATAAATAAAACAATTGTTTAATCACAATTTTAGGTGTAAAACTGAAGGATATCAAAGATTATTTCTGTCCAGTGCTTCCCATAATTTATTCATCAGGTATGAATGTGCCTTTTGCCCTGGATTGAAGGTGAGGATCTTGTTTGAAGCCACGATAGCAGACATAGTTAGTGCAATTAACTGAAATGTCAGACACTTCTAATTCAGGCTGTTTTCTCTGTCTGTTGTGGAAAGGCCTGCTTAATGGATCATTGGTTAGCAATTCCACATGGAAATTGACATCCATTTATTCTCATTTTCACAGCAGAGTTCTTCATTCCTGTCTTTCGTCTCAGTCTGTCTCTCAGTCATAGACCCTCTTGGTTTTAACAACAACGTGAATATCTGTTGTTAAAAAAAAAAAGTCAGCTATATTTCAATGCTTGTGATGAGCAAGATGCAAATGCGCACATGTGGCTTTATTTCAATATATGACAGGAAAAGAAGAGATGTAACAGTGTTGGTTTAATTCAGGCGCAATGTGCAGATGGTTTCCCGGGAGAACACATTTGTCCACTCAACCAGTGCAGAACTTCATTGAACACTTTTCTGTAGAAATTATATCTTTATCCTGAAAATTATGCATCTATGCCACAGATCTTTTGAGTCAGTTTTTTGTTTTGTTTTGGCAATTTGAATAAGAACCTGTGAGCTACATTTAAAAATGTGGTATAATAGATTATTACTTTGTACATTATTATTATTATTATTATTATTATTATTATTATTATAAGGTAAACAAAATGTGCATCCATATAAGTTACAGCATTTTTTTTTCTCATGCAATTTCTTCGCGTCTCAGGATTCATGAAGCACGTAAACTCAAAAAACAATCGGCTGCACTGCTGCTTTTACAATTACGATCCACTTGCTCATTCTACCTTAACTAATAAATACATTTGTTTCCCCGTGACTTCAAGTACTTTCCCTGTTGCACTCTGCAAAATTGGTCTTAAAACCTTTTGAGTAAAGAAGTTATATTTTCTCAGATTATGCCTATTAGAGGCTTTATAGGGTTCATTAAAGGCAACATTTTTCTAAGTAAAATTCACCATGAAAAGCATGCATCATTAAATATGGAAATTCAGAATTATATTAGCAGTATGCACCAAGCTCGTGCCAATTAAATTAGAGAAAGATATCATTTATATTATTAAGGTAGAGCTCATATTGGATTAAATATAATGTGATTTTGTCATGGTTTGATTTATTGCATATAGAGCATTGTTCATAGACCCATGTTATATTGTATTTTAATAGAGTGATTGTATATATTAAAATGTAAAATGCTGTAATTGCATCCCACTAATGCAAAATTAGAATAGTATGAGGTTCAAATAATCAAAATATTTTCAGGCACGTGTCTTTTTCTCCTTTGAAGCAAAATTTGACTCCAAATGCAAATGTTACTAACACCTGCACTGAGACAAAAGCTCTGCTGGAAAGAATTATGTTGTTTACTTAAACTTTGGTGAAACCATTATTGCATTCTGCAGCACTTAAGTAATGTAATTTCATAGAATAAAATAAATAAGACTGGGTGGAGGCTGTGATGTAATGCAGAATGTTGCAGCTTTGATCCTTGATCAAAGATTTCAACAACACAAGGAAACACACAAACCTCAAACTTTGTCTTTAAATTCATCTAACAAGAATACTCTAGAAAGAAATATACTGTGGTAGTAGATTTCATTAAGTATAAAAGTATGTAAATAAATAATTAAAATGCAGACATATAGAAATGATATCAAACTCAGTTTTGATAGGTATGGAAATAGGAGCATATTTGAGTTTATTATATTTATCACTATTGTGTTTTATTATACCATCATTTCTTTTCTGTCATTTTGAAATATATATTTTGCTACATGTCATCATTGATGATTATAATAAAAGCAATAATTTCCTTCTAAGAAAAGTACATTTTTCTACAGAGAGAGAGAAAAAAGTTTCTATAATTTTCCAGTAAACTGACATTGCAAATTAACAATTTACCAAAGAAAAAAAAAAGTCAATAAATAAACAAATTTCTGAAGCTGGATGTCAGCTCAAAATAACTCCTAAAATTAGATTTAATGGGAATATTATACACATACACACACACGCACACATATACTGTATATATTTTAATAACAGAAAAATAAGTGTTGCTTTATATTGGAAACTGCTTAAGGCAATAGATACATTTTTTTGAGGAGGTGATTTGCAGAAAAAAGATAAACAATAAATATTTTACCTGTTTTAGATATCTCTTTGAACAACCTCAGTTTAGGAAAACAGACCTTAGGAGCTCCTCCTCCATGCTCCAGATATTTTTAACAGAGATTCTTGTTTCTGCTGAGACTTCACATGATTTGCAATTACATTTTTGAGATTATAATTGTTTTAAATTGACCGCAGCTGACTTTGGCCCAGCTCAGAGTGCCTGTTGACTCATCAATCCAGTCCGAATTAAACTCTATTGTATAAACTGAGTTTGTTCAAATTATCTACAGCGGGTAAGATAATAATTGTTCATAACCTTTTCACAGAACCCTACTTCAAAAGACCCAAACTATCAACTGAGTTTAGTTTTGCTAAGATGTTGCAATAACACTTTACATGACAGCATAAACAGTTTACAGATGGAGATTTTTATTTTTAGAATTTCGATATGAAATATTTAGGTAAATTGCCATTCCCCATCCTTGGATAGCGATTTTATCCCATTAGAGATTGCTTAGGGAGATGCTTATAAAGCCAGAGACATGAAGCTGAGAGCGTACAGTTGTGTGATTAACTGAGCAGAGGTATAATGGACCATAGACTCCCTGCACTTATCACTGCAGCAGCACTGACTTCTAAAGAAAGAGGGATTAGTCCTGGGTGGCCTTTGAGCTAAAAACAGAGGAGTTAAGTGGAGTTAATTAACATTTGATCCTAACTCCTTCTACATCTTTAAAAGTTCATTTTCAATTTCATTTCAACCCATTCACTCATTTTTTTGGTACTGGAGGATCGAATGTAGTCCCAGCTCTGAACTGATGGTGGCTTTTTATAGCAGGCTGAGCTAAAAACAAGCATATGAAGGCTTGTGACAGGAAGCAGATGTTTGCCTTACCTCTTAGCAGACACATGTCAACAAGCAAGCACTGCCTTTGTGCTGCTCAGATATACTGACACCAAGCCAGAAAAGAGAAAACACGAACAAACCGGAGTACTACAATTCTACAAAGCACGTGTCAAATAAAAGATACAGGCTAAAAAGAATCAGATTTTCATTAAATTTGGCACTTTGGCCCAATTCATTTTAAACCTTTTTTTGTTTACTTCACTAGAAAATCAATATGTTGTTGTTTTTTTTTAAATAAAAATGCTCATAGTAAAACACATTTATACCATGCAACCTGAAAACACACCACAGTACTTGGTACATGTACCAATGTAAATTACTTGTAAGCAAAAAAATTAAAGTGCCTTCAGTGAACAACTAGGAGCATGAGTGCAACTGATGTAGATGAAATACTAATACTAGTTGGCCCAAATAAAACTATTAATTGATGTATATTTATATGATGTTGTATTCTAAGATCAAAACTTCTGAAATCCTTGGATAATATTCAAGTGGAAGGCCTCTCAAACTAAAAAACTAATGACAGCAGTAATAAATCAGTTCATTTGTATCTCTGTGTTTGTGACTCAAAAAACAACAACACCCAAAGTGAAAGCATAAAATCCAAACAATATGTTGTCAGTTTTTATTGCTAGTAACAGCTAGTTCAATCCATGAGCGCAACCATGACCACATCTGACTTGTTTTCAACCTGAAATTGGAAGATGATTAAAGATACAGTTCAAATTTTTTTTGAAGTGTGTTTCTGTTGTAATTTTGTAATTTCTGTTGCTTGCAGTCGAGGGCCAAGGCTAGTCAGAGCTGGGCCAGTTCCAAAACATCCACACTCTTGTCATTTTAAATATCTCTTAGTATTATCTTAATTCGACTAAACGCAATATTAAAAATCTTTACACCACATACACTTTTGCATCAGAGGGTTATTTATATAAATAAATAATCCACTTTGGTCTGTGGCGATGTGTAATGTGTTACAAAACTGACCGTGCTAAGTTAAGCCGACTTAGAGTGACTATCCTGTCGACAACTGCTGCAGTATAAATAAAAATAATCAATCAATCAAAGTCAATGAAAAGCATTTGCTTAAACAACAATGAATGTTTTTGTTCCTTCACAGTTTTCTGTTATCCCATTTTTCTTTTCTCTTTTTCACATATTTTTTGCTTGAAATAACATGTTCTGAAAAACATCTCTTGCAGTTTTCATTTGATTTCAGTGGAAATCTTGTGACTTATTTTAGAAAATACTTGAAGGAGTGAAGCGTATTAAAATAAAATTTACCACGTAAATGTCTTGCATTCGCGTGCAATTATGTATTACGTTTCATGTCTCGGCTCTTTGTCTGGCAAGCCACAATTGAAAATAAAAAGTGCCTGAACCCACTTGTGATTCCAGATCAGCCAAGTGGGCCATTGGATAAATATACGAAGGCACAGACTAAAGTCTTTTGCGAGCTTTAAACAAGGTATGAAGTGACAAGTCTACCTAAAGTGACAACATGTTTGTGACAATATGCCTGTGATTTATTTGTGTTTTTATTTTTGTTGCTTTACCTAACACATTAATGGTCTGGTAAAAATCTACAGCCACATTTTTCTACATTAGACATTCAAACAAAGGATGGCATCATGCTGAGAAAGATTATCAAAGGCCTCTTGAAGTATGTGGAGATGTACTACTAAGAAACTCTTGAGTTATATTTGATGTTTGTAACCTTAATGGGCGTTATTGTCCTTTCTTGTTACTGCTGCTGTTGCAAAAGAGTAGTGATACGTTTACCTCTGTGAGTTTAATAAGAGGCTGAGGCTGTCATAGAAAATCAGAAACCACTACCCTGCAAAGTTTTACCTAAAATATCTTGTGGCTTGTTTGTTTGTATAACAGTGTAACGCAAGATGTTTCTGAGTTTTCTGTCTGAGAAACTGAATGTTTGTCATTGTTGTAATGTAGGTGTTTCCGTTTGTGAGTGGTGATGTAGGTTTTGTCAAAGTAGGTAACACACAAAATAACTAGAAGCACTCCAAGAGCGCAAACCTCCCCCAAGGCCATAGGGTCACTGTCCGCTTAGATTACTACTTTCTGTAGTGATTTTCATTGTCTGAGTTCCTTTAAAAAAATTCCTAAATCCGGATTGTGATCCAGATCACCACCCAGATGTAATCACTTGTTCCTTGCACCATGTTTGACATTTCCTGAAAGTTTCCTGAAAATCATAACTTTTTGAGTAATCTCGTGCACAGTCAGGCAAACAGACGCTACTGAAAACATAACCTCCTTGACGGAAGTAAAAATTTGCTGTGTTGAACGTAGGGGGGTGGCAGTGGCTCAGGAGGAAAAGGGCTGCCTGACAATCAGAAAGTTGATGGTTTATTTTTCTTCACAGTTTTGTCTGTCTGTCAATGACATGATTGCTACACTGGAAATGGTCTTCCGAACTTTTGAAAACTGGAGGGGAGCAAAGTGGGCGGAGCATAAGGTGAACAGAAAATTAATAGGTGGATGTTGAACTTGCATTTCAGGACATTCCCCTATAGAATTCCTTGAAATATTCAGTAACTTCTTGCTGTATTTATGCTGCCAGACAACCATTTTTACACCTTTTGGTTGATGAACTAGGTGGATTTTGAACTCTCAGAATGAGCCATTAAATATTTTTTAAGTGCCAGCTTTGCAATTAAAAATCACAGAATAATTTTATGCCGACTTATCAATATTCTCAATAACCTCTTAGGCAAAAAAAGGCAAAAAAAAAAGATACTTTTACACCAATTATTTGATTTTAAAGCCTTTACAAATATTATGCTGTGTAAATTGTCAGTTTGTAGGGAACAAAACATTATTCTTAAATTGATTCAGACCTGAAATTTACCATCTAGCTGCTTTGATTCTGGTCATTAGTTGAAATACCAACTAATTTTATAGAATATTTTCCATCCTCTGGTGCAGCATGGCTATAGGCTACACTGTGTAATGGGAAGTCATTAGCTTTCAGTCTGATGCAGTTTGTTCTCAGTCCCTTGCTGCTACATTTATATTTCATATCTCATGTTTCACACTGTATTAACAGCTGTGGCTTGTTTTTGCCATCTGCAGACGCTTACTTTAGTTTACTTGGCTTTGTAATAATAACATGTTTTCTTCTTGCAACTCTCTCTATAGACAACATCCTGCAAATTCTTGACAGGTGCTGAGGCATTTGCTCTCGAGACGTGGTGAGGAGGGTTATTATTGCATTATTTAGTTCAGCTGAAATAAACAAACATATCCCCTTCCTGGTATCATCTGTGCCTAGCTAGTCAGGACTGTGTTTTGCATAGCTCCAACTCAGAGCAGCAAATTATTATTTGCATTGTCTAGCAAGAACCTCAGCGCCCCTTCTCACCTCCAACAAGCCCCACTTAGTGAGGAATATTTTCCCTCCCATACCCTCTCATTTATTCACTATCTCCTCCTTTTATGACCTTTTTACATTCACCTTGCCTTGTTTCACCTACTTGCTATCACCACAGTGGCTCAGGTTCTGCTCCACAGTCTAGTTTCAGTATAATAACTTGACACTTCACATTGCATTAGTCTTAGTCCTGACAACAAGGTTATGTGACCTATAGTGTCAGAGAGCATACAGCATAGTTGCCTGGAATAGCTATTTATCAAGACAGCTTTGGGCCACCTATGATTCAGAGCATAACAAATACAGATGTGAGGCAGTTAAAGTGAGGACATATTTGTCCAACAACTAGAGTTTTAGCTGGCAATCAGAACCACACAAGGTTGTTTTTTTCTTCTCATAAAAGACAATGCAAGACATCACAAATGTTTTCTTCATTTAAAATGTATACATTAGCAGAAGTTATTTCCGATAAGAAGATCACAGTTTATTTTGAAATACACAGAACGCAACATTGTAATAAGTTTTCTGCAGAAGAACTGGATTAACAAGTCTATTTTCGTTCTGCACCTTTTGAACAGAGCTACATTTTTTCAAAGTGCTTTAAAAAAAAAGAAGCAAATATTAAAAGGACACATCTGATTGGACCTGTATTGGCTGAGCTCTGCTGTAGCCAAACACTGCTGGTGGTGGGGCTGCAGAGGAGAAGGCCGGTCCTGAGCCCTTAGGAAGTCATTAGGAGACCGGTGACCTCACTGGTTCAGATTCAAAAAAGCTGCCCAGGAGCATGATGTCCTTTTTTTTTTATCATTAGTCATTCAGTCACCGCTGGTCATCAAATCTGATGAGTGTACTGCAATTGAATACTTTTCATATTTTGTGAAAGAGCATTGCAAACAATTGTCTGTGGATCACGCAAACTGCATGTCCTGTAACAATAACAAGGATGATTGAAAGACATGATGTACGTTTTACATTGTCAGCGATGATGCAGCTTACATTTGTCTGTTTGTTCCCTCTGAAACCAATTCATGGTTTCAGGAGGAGATAGTAAATCAGCTGGAGTGACTAAGAAGCAGAAATGAGGCAGACTGTGAAATCAAAAATACTTTAACAGAAATAAAACCAAAGTACAGCAAAATATAGGAAAACCACAAACTGACAAAACCAAATCAATGCATAAAACCAGACTGAGGCAAGGGATGAGTGGCATCAAAGGAACATGAAAACAATGAGAATATGCCAATTAACCAAGGAATCTTAAGAGTATGCACGTACTGTACCGAAAAAAATAACTCAGACAGGAACAACAGCCATGGCAATCAAAGTCCGAGAAAGAAAAAAACAACAACAACTAATTGTGACTGTATTGAAGCAGGGTTTAACAAAGCTGGACTTTCTTTGTGTTAGCTGGCTTGACAAAACCTAAAACTACTATAGATAACATTCATATGTAAAGCTTTTTACACAACATTTGACTCCTTTTTTACATAAGACACCTGACACTTCAGCACTTCATTCATAAAAACATTGCAGAAATGAGATGTGCGACGATTAGAATATTCAGCACCCTAAAATGACTGTCCTGAGCCATGCGATGTGGAGAAGCTGTTCGGTTTCTCCAATACAGAGGTTTGAACATTCCTCACTGTGCTGAACTGCATACGCCACATCGCTCAGTTTGTGTTTGGGTGTTTTGTCCCTCAGATGAACCAGCCTCTGTCTGAGAGTCCTCTTAGGTTTGAAATGTACTGGGTTGTTGTGTTTGGAGAAAATCCTTCTAAGTTTCTCAGATACTTCAGCAACATAAGGGATGGCAATGTTTTTGCATTTGTTTTTCTTTTCCACCCTGTTCTGTTCTGTGGCATGTTTTTTTTTTTTAGATTTCTTCATTGTCTTGACAAAAGCCCAGTTAGGATATCCACATCTACACCAGCAGATGAATAAGGCTGTTGTCGTATTCCCAAAAGAGGAAAATAATATAAACAAGCTCATTGAAAGTGGTGTTCTCATAAGAGATGTTTTCCTTGTTGTTTCGTCACTGTCATGTCTGACTGTTCGTGTCACTGTGTTGAGAGTCCCACCGTTTGTCCCGAATGACCTATTGGAGGATAAGCTTTGTAGATTTGGCAAATTTGCCAGTAAATTTAAGTCGCTTAATTTGGGGTGCCAAGACCCCAAACTTAAACATATTTAGTCCCTACGGTGGCAGGTCCTCGTGTTCATTGATGTTCAACCATCTTAGACCTTAGAGGTGTCATTTAAAGGTAAATACAGTGATGGGAGTTATAAGATATATGCTAACGCTGGCCAACTAAAGTGTTTTGAGTGTGAAGACGTCAGCCATATACGTCTTGCATGCTCACGTAAATCACAGAGATAGTACAGGGAAGATGGTGAACAGACTGAGGCGGGTATCGAAGAAGCTTTCAGCTGTCAGGCTACCATGTTCTCCATAGTGCTGACGAGCATGTCGAGCGTTGGCACTGCCACGTCACTCCAATGGAGCCAGGTAGGCCGGAGTCTGCACCGACAGCTGAGGAGGCTTTGATGCAGGATGGGATGTCCTCAGTAAGAAACTGAGGTACATCAGAAGACAACTGATCATGGGTCACAAAGTGGACTCTCTCGTGCATTGGTCCTGGCTGGTCTTTCCTATTGTTTTATCTCTTTTTTTTCTTTTAATGCATACAATTAAATATAGGACTGAGGATCCAAGCTGGTAGCTGAAAAGTGGGTGGCTGACTTCCAGTGAAGAACTGTACACAGTGCCACAGTTACAAACAGATACAAAGCACATCTTGATCCTAATGAGTCTAGGCACAGATGCTTTAAGTTGTGTCTTAAGTTAGGGTTGTTTATGATTTAGCTATTTAGCAATTTGTGAATTTCATTTGAACTTTTGAATATGTGAATCAACAATTAAAAAAATAGCCAATAAATACACATCATTCTTTACCAAAAATCTACTGCATAAGTTGTAAAAAATTGAGCAAAATTAGCAGTCATGTTTTGTTGCCAACAATTATGAGTCATTTGTTTGCATTCAAACATCGATGAGCACACTTTGGACTGTCTAGACGTGCAACGGATATTGAGACGTTAAAATAACCCCCAGACGTAAACAAAGTCAGAGAAAGAATAATGGAATCAGAGACGCCAAGTTGAAAGCAAAATGGTGAAGTCCTTCTATGTTCTTCTGAAAAGAAACGGTGACTAAAAGCTGTGAGGATGTCAGACGTAGAGTCATTTTGGGGGAGGAAATTAAGCGGTGGAGAGCTTTAAAGCAAAAGTTGGGGCTAAGATTATTTGCCAATGCAAACTTTAAAGACAGAATTTCCATAACTGATCGTTCAATTTAGTTGTAAGCAAAGGCAAGGAATATTTGTTGTTTTCTAATGC
Organism: Kryptolebias marmoratus; assembly: GCF_001649575.2. Lineage (NCBI taxonomy): Eukaryota > Metazoa > Chordata > Actinopteri > Cyprinodontiformes > Rivulidae > Kryptolebias > Kryptolebias marmoratus. The sequence continues at coordinate 12,478,604 of NC_051430.1, read as the reverse complement.
AAGTTTTATGAAAACTCCAATGAGCTTAAGTTACATTACACCCAAATAATAATTTAATGATGTGTTAGAAGCATAAAAAATCAAATCACAAACTCACATACTAAAAAATCACATACTTTGACAGCTAATATGAGTGTGTATGTTGAGTCATTTTAAGTGTAAATGGGCTACTGAGGGTACCCTGTGCACTTTCTGATAAAAGAAATGTTCTTGATGAAGTGATGTATGTTTTTTTTTTTTAGTTTTTGCCTGTTTTTAGGTGTAGAAAAAAGGACAATAAGGGACTTTTTAAAATCAAATCCTTCCTTCTTGCCTTCTTTTTTTCTTTTTGTAACATTTAATAAAATTCCCTTCAAATTTGTCTTGACAGTTTGGCAGAGGCAGGGCTCGTGTTGCTAATGCCTAATCACCCAACTTCCTGTGAGCCACATCATTTTTTTAAAACAAGGTTTGAACCTAAACATATCTTTTTCTAAAATAGAAAAATCTTAAATTACATATGCCTTTTATTGATATTTTTTTTACTTTTTTTATCAGATGAGGGTCAAGCAGAAGGTTTTAGTTGGCGCTTTGTTTGCAGCCTCACTAAAATATAATGTTAGTGTTAGCAACAAATTAGCTTTTTGAGTGTTTCGGATTGGTAGAGTAAACCGTAAACAGAAAAAAAGCAAATCTAGATTTGTTGGTAAAATTATACCAACATCATAGCAACATTTGTGTTTCACAAAACCTTCCAAACTTTTCACTTTGTCCCCCGTAAGCTTCTTTAAAAACCACCTCACAGAGCAGCAGAACCAGTGCAACCACTGTGGCCACTATGCATCACTGTGCTGCATAATTTATTTTGTTGCACAACAAGTAAACCTCTATCACTCTTGCACACAATCACAGCTTTGGCAAATGTGTTTATCTTGTTTATTTCTCTCTCCCTCTCTCTGGCCGGGTCTCTTGGGTCCGAGCGGCCCCTGTCTGCTTCCTGGTTGTGTCTGGGAGCCCAGGTCTATAGGCACCAGTATTATTTTCCCTCTGTAGCTGTTGTCACTAGCATGGACCTGGATAATTCATCTTACTAATGGCAGGTGGGTCAGTTGAGCCCTATAATTGTGATTTCCATCTTTTTGCTGTTGCTCTTTGATATTAAAAATAAAAACAGCAAAACTGGCTTTATGTGAAATTAGCCCCACCTGTCATCAACATGTTTAGTCTTTTAAAGGATTTGCAAAAAATACATGGATTTGCAAAGACAAATACCAGCGATTTGGTTGAACTACTTATTGAAATATTTATGATTTTTCTCAATTAAATATTTATTTCCTTTTGAAACAGAGAAACTGTACCAGATTGGAAAAGGATTTAAATCCTCAAGTGGCACTTGGATTTCATCCCTATTGTACAAAACTAACTCTGAGACAGATAATAAAAGACATTTTTTCCACATACATATAATGAGCTCTGTGCTTTTTAAAGAGTTAACAGATTTTCTTGAGAGTTACTCGAATGAAATCAGTTGGAGTCACTGGGCCATGAATCTCCTGAGAGAAGTGTACATAAAATGAGCCCGGGCTGATTTCAGTCAGGAGGAAGGTCGTCACCACACAAATGAAAAACATGAGAAGGGGTTCAAGGTCTAATCAAGTCCTCAGACTGCACTCACTGGGAGCAATTAAGTTCCTCCCTCTCACTGAACATAGGTAACCAGATCCCTCTATTGACATTCTCAATAAAAGGTCATTTACTGTATGGATAAAATGATCAGACTCCATTTGTCTGAGAACCTCGTGGCACAAAAATGGACTCGAAAATTGTGGCCAGAGCTAAATCCAAAAAATAGTAAGCTCAATTCACAGAATTGACAGTGACACAAAATCGAAGAAATGATTCACATGAAAGAGCAAGAGGAATACGTTTAAGAGGTATTTCAACAGTAAATGATGCAGCGTGCATTTGGAATCTACATGCAGCATCTTCACCGCATGAATTTCAGGACCTTGGCACTGAGGCCAACTCAACCGCAGGAATTCATTACCATCATTGCTAGTCTGACACAAATTAAGTCCTGGTACTTTGTGTCGTGCCTCTCAGACCACAATACTTCATCATAAGTCATCCTTAATTTGTATGGTTGTCACAGGCACTTGTTGTCAAGTCTGTTAGCTTGCTGCTCCCTTTGTCAAAGCCTGCCAGGACTGTCGAGTCTGGCAGGGAGAGAGCAAAGCCACTTTCACTCTCTGATCCCACCTACAGTGTTTACAGAACTCGTGTTTGCCTCTGAGCCAAAGCATAAAATATAGTCCTCCAAAAAGGCTTGTTGTGCTGTTTCCCCTACAAATACGTTTTTTTTTAAAGAAAAGAAATGCAGCAACAGTCAGAATGCTGGCCAGGCCAAGCTGCAAGAAAATGTTTTAGCTTTGACAACAAATGCACAACACAGTGTTATTATTAAGGGTTTCATTTCCCCATCCTTTGGCAGCAAACTAGATATCTCTGTTTCTTTTCAGAGCATCTGGCTTTTGAAACACATTCTTGTTTGACTTTATTGTAACTTTGATGCTGAGTTGGAGTTAATAAAATACTATGAGATTTGTTAATGGTTTTAGAAAGACACAGATTTAGATGTGACTTGAGTCGGTTTCATTTTGCCAGAATAATATGAAGCATACATAAATTCCCTTGAGGCTTCACGGCGGTGCAGCCAGTTAGCACTGTTTCCTTGCAGCAGGAAGGTCCTGGGTTTCATAATCGGCTGGGACATTTCTATCTGAATGGTCCCCCCCCATGAATATGTTTTCTCTGAGTACTCTGGTTTCCTTCCGCAGCCTAAAACATGCATGTTGGGTAATTTGGTGACTCCAAACTGACCCTAGTTAGGAGTGTGTATGTTTGTCTGTCTCTATGTGGCCCTGTGATGGACTGGAGACCTGTCCAGGATGTACCCTGCCCCTCACCCATTGACCGCTGGAGACAAATGGACAAACTTCTTTCAGCATGTTTAGATCATTATCTAGGTTGCATATTTAAAATTGTACAAATGTTGAGAACCACCCCCTTTTCTCCCTAAACCAAGGATGAATCCAAAGTTGAACTCAACATAAACACAGCTGATGAAGTATTTATGAACTTTATAAATTCTGCTATCATGAACAGTTTTAGAAATTATCAAGAAAAGAACAACATCATTCATGTAAGATAGTTGGGAGTCAGCTGTCACTGACTTGATTTTTATCCGCCCATTTTTGTTAAATACCTCCAGAGCAATACAAAAGTTTCCTTGGACACTAAAAATAAATTAAAACTAAAATAACAATATATTACTTTTACTCACTAACTGGAAAGAAAACATTCAAATACATTTGGAAATGGAAACAGAAATAAAATATAGGGCTTATTCTCATTCTTTCTATTCAAGTTTTGGCAAGATCTTTAGTGCTGGATGTTTTTTTTTAACATGAAATTATATATTTTTCATGTTGTTTACTTACCTATGATATTTAAAGAAATTAAACCAGTTTGGTGAAAACGTCATATTTTTCTGACCATTTCAGTTATGATCACTGCAAACACCTTACTCTTGCAATTGAACAACAACAAAAAAAGAAACCAAACAGCATTTACCTGCTATTAATTGACTGAACTTTGTGCTTTTAAAACTTTATAGTTCTTTATTTGAGTTACTGGTTTGCAGATTGTGTTTGTTTTGACATTTTTTGTTTTGCTTCCTGTCTTTAAAAAGGCTTATTGTGGCCATTGTCTTACCTGAAACTGTGCGAATTAATTACTTTGGTTTGTTTGGTAAAAAGAAATTACAAATTTTAAAGTACTGCAGCTGCAGTACTTTTGAACTCATTTGACATCAGAAAGGTTTCCTACTTTAAAAAATAGGAAAGCTCCACCAATAACTTTGCAGTGCAGCCTACAGAGGTTAATTATTCTCTCTCAAAGACTGTGCAACATGATTATAACATGACACTAATGCAAACATCATGGAACAAAATCTAAATTTAGGAGAGGATATTCATAATGTTTTCAATATTTTAATTTCATCAATCCAATCATAAATCAATGCTTATCTCAAAAATGTCTTTTTTTTCCACACAGTGTCTCACTTCAGTTGTTAAATTATTGTTTCTTCATTTGGTTGTAGCTCGTTATTTATTAATTTTTCAAATAAATGTTTAATTTACCAATAAGATAAAGTAAACAGGAGCTGGTGTGTAGCAGAAAGTGAATTACTATCAGCCTTTTTTTAAACAGTACATGTCATGTCTTATGCCATACTTTATTACTTAACATTCTCGTGTTTACATTTCCTGTAATGCCGCTTTAATCACCAGTACATTATATGCCTGACTGTTTCTTATCTTCTTCTTTTTCAGATTATCCTGGAATATTCCTGAACTTTGTCCAGTCAGTCTCAGCACTATTCAGAAAGTCCTTGCTTCCAGAAATGAAAGAGTTGCTTTTATCTTTAGCCAGGGCCAGGCGTGCTGTTTCCTCCCGTCTTTAGTCAGAATGTTAAAATAAGCAGCTGCTGGGGATAGTTTTACATTTAGTAACCCTGAAACCGGACAGGAAACGTTTTGAATTTAAACCTTTGATTCTCGACAAGCAACTTTTCTGAAATAACCTGAACTCAACAATGACTTGACAATATGTTTTTATTACATCTCAGTATTTTTACTAAACTAAAGTTTATTGTAATATGGTAACAAGTATCTATGCCACTGCAGTGTATTATTTGGAGGAAACAATACTGAATTGATAAAAATAAAATATTATACTATATCAAAGTTATTGTGTCAAAAGCAAATGTCTGAAACTGCTTTCCCTCCACTGACTCTTTTTTTCCTTTTCTGCAGCAGCTACATTGTTACTCCAAAATTGCCGGAGATTGTTGGTACTTTTAGAACTCAGGTTACATCTTGTAAGTATTACTTCCTCCCAGAGGACAAACGACAACATGAAGGGATGTTATTTAACTTTCCTGTGGTGGACCACAGATTTTGTACAAGATTTTCTGACAAAAGAAAAAAAAAATCATTATTTTTGAGTGGACTGCATGGAACAACCCCAACACTGCTGGACTGAGAAGGCAACCTTTAACAACTTCAAGCTTGCAAACTGATAAAAAAGTATAAGGCTGCCACTAATGTCTATTTTTATTGACTAATTCTTCGAATAAACAGTTAATCAAAATGAGCAATTTTCTTCCAAAGATGCACAGTTTATTGTGTTTAAATGAGCAGAGGTAAAATTGATATGCTAGGTAGGCTAAATAAAGCCTGCATGTTCAAACATGCTGGTGTTGTGTCAAATTGTGTTCCCATGTTGAGATTTGTTACCCTCACCCTCTAATAGTAGATTTACAGCCACCAGTATGTTTCTCAGTTGAAACTGACCCAAAAAAAAGAGTTCACAATTATTTCCTTTTTTCATTTTACTGAAAATACCATCACTTAAAATGGAATAGGAGGAAAACAAAATGAAGCTGGTGGAGAGTCAAGTTTGGACGCTACACTGCCGCAGCGTTATTGAACACGGGCCTAGATTCTTGTCTTAAAGTTTCCTCAAAAATTTATTCACTGGAAAATGTAGCAAACAGAAAACCTGTCTAAATTCATAAAGTGCATTTAGCAGCTTAATAAATTTACGGTGGTTTCGTTTCTCCACCGGTTCAATGGCTCCTGTGTGCACCCATCTTCTGCTGCTGCTAAACATAAAACTCTTGCAGCACGAACAAACCCTTGTTTTATTGCCAGCTAGCTTAAAATACTCCCATACAGTAGACTCCTTTGGCCTTTAAAATCTTTTACACCTTGACTTGTTCTGAAACTGTCACAGCTGTTTTTCTACTATGATAGTTTGAAACTGTAGCTCAGACGGAGCTGAAAGAATCTCGTCTGACAACCCACACTTATTGTTTAAGATAAAGTCATCAAAAATATGTCAACTAAAAATATTGATGTTGACGAATGATCATAATTGAGGACATTAAGCCAACTATTTGCGGCAGCCCTAAAAAGTATCCATCACACCTGGTCTTGCCCTCTGTTTGCTGCTACTGACCCTTTCAGAGCCACATTAGGGTAGTTTGGGCAGGTTTTGAAAATTTTAAAATCTCTTGTGCAAACCTCAGATAATAACACGCCTGTTGGCAGTATCAGTAGTGAATCGCGAATGTGATGAAAGAGTGAATTTTGCTTTACAAAAGGGAGATTTAGAATGCAGAATGAACATGAAAACATGAACAGCAACAGCAAAGATCTTAGCCAAATTTTCCCTCTTTTCTTATTTATAGAATAGGTAAGGCTGGCTGCGAGGTATCCAAAGTTTTTATCGTCCACATCAACTGATTTGTTCTGAATAGGTTCAGTTGGAAAAGCGCTTTTCAGCAGGAGTTGTCACAGCTATATATCTTATGCTCTAATACTGCTTACTTGCAAAGTGACATTCTTATTCATGTCTGAGTGGGCATATGCCACACAAAGGACCCCTCGTGCAAACAGGGGCCCCGGTCATTGTGAGAGTACGAGGCAAGCAGCGGGAAAGCAGTTGCGCTGACGCATTGACATGGCATGAAAGCAAACCTTGGCATCAACATGGAAGTTGGCTATCTTTGGAAAGTGATGATGATCTTAGCTGTGGCTCTCATCAACGGTGAGAAAGATTGCAACGTACAGCCGTCTGTGCACTACATCCCATCTGACAAGCCGACACAGCATGGGCCCTTAAAAGTGCATGTGTCAGGAACTCGGGACTAATAGTGCAATGTCTAACTCCAGAAGATTAACCAAGCAATGACATAAGCTGCGGCTGCTCTGCTGTTTAGAAGTCGTTTTTGAAAAATGTCTGTGGCACTCGTACGTGAGGAGAGAGAAATGAAGGCGACGGGGAAAGGCACCGCAAGAGTGGAAAATAAGTGAAATGGAAGTCACAGGTAGCAATATTTTGATAAAGTAATTATGCTTCAGGAGCAAACCTTGGACTCGGATATCAGCCCTTGGTGATTCTGCGGAGCTGCTCCGAACATCACAGCATCAGATTTACAAATTGAAAATCATTAATAATTCTAACCAGGATGTGATAAATCTGGAATCACTCCCGATGAACCTGGGCACACTTTCATAAATCAAAAAGATTACTTGGAAATTTTTTAAAATTTGACGTCAAAGTGTCAGTCTTACTAATGGTTTTTGTAGATTCCTTACCGTGATATATCATTAATCAGAGATACATTTGAAGTGTGTCACCGGGGCAATATGTGATCCCTCTAATATTAGGGATTTGCTGGTCTGTGTCAATACTAGAGATGGTAGGGATAAAAAGCAAGTGGAGGGGTGGGGTAAAGGATTCGGTGGGTTGCAGTTTGACAAGGTGGTTCATTGAATATTTACATCGACCACACACAGCAGGAACTGAATATCTTTATATCACAATGTACCAGTGCTGGTACATTGTGATAACAGCGATAATGTAGATGATCAAGCACTGAAATCTAAACAGATGACCCAATGTGGAGATATTAACAGGAAAAAGGTCCAATGCATTAATGCACCACCACCGTTTCCCTTCTAAAGTCTAAAAATATCCGCAAAGAAGTCACAGGATCCCCCTCAAAAAGCCACATCACCGGTGAAATACTTTCTTTATTCTGAGAACCATGTTGCTTCGACTTCAAGTGCTATTGTGAAGAAGGAGGTATTGAATGTGATGGTGAGCAGGGCAACTCTGTAATCTAAATGTCATTCAGTGAAAAGCATCTCCCACACAGCCAGTGGCTTTCATTTGAATGTGCCTCCAAAAGATTCAATTACTTTTTCTCTCCTTCTTTCTCCTCTGATCCCCAGCCTTCCCATGCACTAGTTGCTTATCTGCTGTGATTATAGTCATTATGAAGCAGCCGTGTCTGTAGTGAGATTTCATCACGAGCAAGACATGCTCCACCAGCTGCCTCTGGAACCAGGTCCCGTTTAGTAAAGGGTGAAGATGGAGATGATTCTTAGCTTACAATAGATTTTCAAAATCTTTGCTTAGCAGGAGAGCAAATTACTATACAAATTATACATCCTGTGTCGTATATTCAGTAAACATCACAATAACACTAGAGTGGCTCCCTCTAAAAACCATAAAGGTGTTGCAATGCACAGCGAGGCAAAGCAAAAGTGTGGCAGCCTGAGGATAGAGGGCTGTATCAGACAACTCAGCTGCTCTTTTCATGTTCAAAATCTGTTTCTTGCACGTCTTCGTCTAGGTTTCAGCCGAGGGGGGGGTGGGGTTTAAATGCAATGGAACAAAACTCGTTTTTTGACAATGACATCAAAGGCGATGGCTGCTTTTGTGTTTGAAGTGGAGCATGTTTGAAGTGTTCTGAAGACAGTGGAGTGGTGGGGCAAGTTCATTGTTGCTTCGCTCTGGGAATGATTATCAGCTGCGATCGGCGCGAATCTCTGAAACAACTGTCAGCGTGACACGTGAATAATGATCTCCCTTTTTCACCTGCTGATGCCAAACCAACTCTGACACCTAAATATCTATAGTTCACGCTTTCATTTCTTCCTTTGGCTGCACTTTGAGGCTGTTCTTGGAAATTATCTGAATACTTTATTTCAACCCAGGCTTTCATTTGGCTCAATGTAAATGGTTAAAGAAATTGTTATAATCCTAACCTTTTTTAAAGAGGGATTCTGTGGAACATTTATGAACAATTAACATCTTACCTGTGGTAGATAGCTGTTTGATCGGCCTCAATTTGCACAAGTTCGAAAATAGCCATGATCAAAATGGAGTGGTGCCATCTCAACACAATTCTAATCTCAAAGGTTTTAAAGTTGTTTATAATAAACACTATTGTGCAAACCTTTACATCAGTGCAATATGCAGTTATTTATATACATTTCTAAGGTTATTTGCAAAAAAAGAATAACAGCAGTGGTTGGTGCTTTTGGAAGGAGTAACCGTAACCGTGTAATGTCAAACTGTCAGTGGTGTAAGTATTTATAAAATAACAACTGCATGAACTATTATTTAGTTTAAGATTGGAGTTGCATTTAAAAGTTAAATTGGCCAGTAGCTCATTGGTCCTGTCAGAAATCAACTTTATTTCTCCAAACTGTAGTGTTTCAAAACGCTTTATGCAACAGGTGAGATATTAATTGTTCCTAAACTTTTCACATAATCCCCCTTCAAATGATCTGAGCTATTCCTTTAATGTATAATTTAAATATGCACATGACATTATGACAAAGCTTTAAGAAGACATTTTTTGAGGTTTATATAAATTCTTTTGCCCTTAAAGTCTAAAAATGTTCTTGATTAATAGGACATATTTTAATCAGATCTTTAATTATTATGCCATAAAAATAAATGAATGAATTATTCTTCCGATACCATATGCAGTAAATAAAGTGCTTAACAATGCTTTATTTCAGTCCACGTTTTTCTCTTACAGGTATATACTCTTACTTTCATTTTGAACCTTTCTTGCACAGAAATTGCAGCCCTTTGCAGGAAAATGTCTGCTTTCCACTTTCAAACTGCAATGAGTCAAAGAGCAACTGCTGAGACTGCCCTTAACTATAAACCACTCATTCATATTAGCTCCTTTCCCATAACTGTGCACCCTTAATGGTTACATTAACCTAGTAAAATAGACAAGTTAACAGTATGTGTAGAAAGCTCTAAATTTAGTTGGGCCTCTAAAATCCTCCTCTGCTAACTATTATTGTACACAGGTTGGCAGTCTATAGTCCAGCCTGTAAAATCTTTCAGGAAGGGTCATTAAGGATATTTCATTATCTCCATATTGCCAAGGTCAGGTTGTCCATATATCCACTTTAAAGCTGCTCGGGGAATATGCTGCGACTGTAGTATAATAGACCAGAAAATGTCCACACCAGGAATGATGGGAAATCAATATTGGGCCCCGCTCATCAATACAAACCCCATTTTCACAAGCAGGAAGAAGGTTCTCTTGGAAAAAAAAAAATGTTCAGGGAAATAGATTGAATCAGAGCTCGAAAATAAAATAAAACAATGTTTTATTGTTAATAAAATGTTTGCTTTTTTGCTGCACAAAATGCTGGGAGACTCACAATGGAAGAGGTTTACATTTGTTTGGCTTGATTTTGCTTTAATCTGCCAGCACTGGATTAGGCAGTCCATAAATGTCCCAGCACAGTCATGTAACCACGTTAAAGGAGAAAGAAACATGGGTTGTGACAATGATTTGCCACATTTGTTACAGCAGTGGCAGCCAAGAGCCTCAGTCTGTGTTTGGTCTGTTAGAAGAATGTTGATGCCTTTAGTTTATTGCAAGAGAAATTAGAAAACCAGTAAAGATACGTTCATATCTTTGCAATTTAGGGAAGGTATAAACCATCCAGTCATTAACGTCTACTCCCTTATTGTGCTCATAATTTCATGTTGACCATTTTAATCAAGTAAAGCCAGAATATATGATGCACATAATACTCGTCTGAGATGGAAGGTAAAACAGCCAGTGCATGTAGGCTATTTGTTAAATAAACAAAGCAGAGCGTGTTGTGGTCCAACATGGAATTTACAATGTACCATGGTGGAGAAAAGAGAAAACAGCCTGTGGTTGTTTAACCAGCCAGTGGTAGCCTTGGGCGTTGTTTGTTTATGCAGCACAGCTTCCAACAAATGAATATCACACTGGCAAACTGATGTTGGAAGAGAAGAACTCTGCATACAAAAGCATCTCCTTTCCTCGCCAAACGACCACCAGCATCCAAACAATCCCAAATCCTTTATTTGTTGGTTTTAAAGTCTACCTCTCCAGGTTGTGAAACGTTTTCATCTGCCCTGAAATACTCTGAAGCACAAACACTGACTCACTGTTCCTACTGTACAGTAGATACACTGTCTTTGTGTGAAGATTACACATTGTCTGCTGCATGTTAATGGCTTATTGACCATGTATGGTGTAATGAGAGCTCGGGTGCAGGCACAGCCATGATATATGAGAGTGAAAATTGGCCTCTGCTGCACTGATGACCTAATTTCAATATTCAGGGACTTGGGGATGGAAATGACACTTTTCACATTTAAGTGCTTTGTATTAGCCTCTGGCTTACTGTACCTCTGTCTAATCCCAGTCCACAGACTGTACTGCACACATCACAGAGAGGCTGGACTTGCTGAATAAAGTGGTCGAAACGCAAGCATTCACTGCAAACACAACGAGGTGTTCAAGCCACCAGCCAGGTTACACAAAGAAGCAACATTTGACTCCTTCAGGGAGTCACCTTCATCTTTTTTTTTTTTTTTTTGTATGTTTAGCTGACTTGATGCATGCATTCAAGAAAATAAAGCAGAAGGCAGATTCCAAAAGAACTCTGTCTTCAGAGATAACCTTGAGGATGTATGGCATTTAGCATTCCGCTCAACCTCGGTCATGGCTTCCTGAAAGCGGTCATGGTTCCCCCTAAAGCATATATTTTGATCCCTAGACTTACATAGAACAATATTACCTCCTCTTTGCACAAAATGGGAAAGTTTCTTACATTTTTTTTCTCTCTGCTTCAAATTTAAAGACTGTCAATACATGTTAGGATAAAAGAGGGTGAAGCTCAATGACCTATTTGCATATTTCTGTCTAGGAAAGGAGAAGAACATGAGCGTGGGGTATAGCCGAAGGTTGTGAAAAGGCAGACTTATTTATCATTCATCCTTTATTTCTCCTGTATTAGTGAGTGGAGGTGTCATGTTTGGCACATCTAAACTCTATGTTCTGCCAAAGAGATGTGACGCCAAGAGAAATAGGTGTTGTTTTAACCTTGAGCCTGATTTAAGCAAACATGAATATATTACATTCAGTATCCCTCATCCCGCAGCTGACGCTCTCGCACTGTATTCTTACACTGCTTGTGTATATTAAGTGCAGCCTTTACTGCAGATGGTAATATGAGCTGTCAGGTTCTGCACAAAGGACAGGTGAGGCACAACACAGTGGCTTTGCTTTCTATTCTGACAAGTGAAAAAGATGCACCATGAGCTAAAAAAAAATAAAATATATGTATCTATCACATAAGACAGATTTTCTTCACTCACCTGAGATTCAATGAGGGGACATTGTGTCTCCTGTGCTACTCCTGCATAAGAAGAGGGTTAGTTGTGTATGTGTGTGTTTTGTGTTTGTAGTTGGTGCGCCATGGGGACAGCGCAGTAGCTCACGGTTCTCCGACAGGTCCATCGTGTGTGGCGTTCTGCAGCATCAGCAGCCGGACAGGGGCCAGACGGTGGATTTATGATGCCAGCAAGCGGAAATGACCTGCTTCTGTCATTGGGTGTGTGCCCCATCACGAGAGGCCCTAAACTATATTGGCACAGCGCTGACAGACATGTTTGTCATCCAGTCAGTTTTCAAGATACCAAGCAAGGGGTATTACTGCTTTGACAAACCCCTAAACTCAGTGTGTGTGTGTCTGCCCGTTCTGCTTCAGTCTAACCAATTTATTTGTGTGTTCTAGGATTAAGTTTCTTTAAAATTACTCTTATTGCTGAGTGGTCAAATTACTACCTAGTTTTATGGGAGACACAAAATATTTCTATTCATTACAACAAAAATCCCTGAACATCTTTTGACGCTCAGTGAAATTTTAATTTGTACAGCACTCGTTGAATTGACTAAATGTGCCTAATTGAATTTTTATTTGTTTTATTTAAACTTTAATTAAAGCTGAATGCTCGAACAGCATTTCTTTGTACTGTGATGCATGCAGTCTTTACAAGGCAGACATGTGCTTTCAGTTATCCAGGTATCGGAGCCCATGTGTTGCATGAACAGTGACACCTTCTGGCATTCTGAGAAGTGGAGGGATGCATTCAAAATTTCACTCCCTGCAAGGTTCTGCTTGAAAACATGCAGCTTTAGGAAATCACTGCATTTGACATCAGCTATATTTGTAAATTACTTTTGCTAATTAGTTAACAAGTCAATAAAGCACACTCTTTATCAGTCTCACCATTTTTGTTATCAGTCAACCCTGTGTCTAGTTTGTGAACATAAAATAGATGCAGCTTTTTTTAAAATAAGAGACCATTGACTACATTAAATCAGACTAGTTAAAGTTAAAAAAATATAGAGATAAAGTTTTACATTGTTTGTTTTGTTATTCAAACTGAGCTCCAGCAGAATGGTCGCCTTGTGAATCAGCAGTCAGTAATGTGGAAGTTATTTGTTGGGATCAAACAGGGATGTAATATTTGTTTAAAAACATTTTTTAAATGTTGATATTCAGCAGTCACAAAAAGCTGCTTCATTAAAATTTGAATAAATATCAATTTGCTTATGTTAACTTCAACTTATCTTTCAGCTCTTCACAGTGTTTAATAGTAATATCTAAGTAATAGATGTTTTGGTCAAACCTCGGAGCAATCTCATGTGATAACATAAGATGTCAAACTCAAAGTATGTATCGTGAAGGACTTTCCTCTACTACCGCACTACATTTTAGCTCAATATCTGTAAAATTGATTACGTTTTAACCAATTTTGTGTTTGCTAATATTGATTAGCTGTTGTGATCACCTTGAATTGCACTGACTCTAAAAGTGAATGAGTTGTAGATGTACCTCCAATGATTACTTTCTGCCAGTTTTATTAAAATCTACCCTGTGGGTCATGAGATATTTTGCTAACAGACATACAGGATTAAATGCAAATAGTCAGTGGTAAAATTTTAAACAAAGATTTTGCAAATATGTTGGCAGCCAGGAAATGTGCTGAGGAGCTATCTCCGCCATAATCACGCCAAATTTTAGATCAATATCTGTAAAACTCACTGAATTATAGCCATTTTTGTGTTTTTAGGGTCAGTTGCCTGTGGCAGCCATCTTGAATCAAGTTGACTACAAACGCTAATCAGTTGAAGATGTACAGCCACTGAATAATTTCTGCAAGTTTCATTAAAATTTGTCCAGTGGTTCATGAGATATTTTGACGACAGATAAGACACTTGAACACACACACACACACACACACAGAGACACGGGCTAAAAGATCACTGCATGCCTTCATGTTTTGGCAGCGGACAGTAATAAATAACATTTTGCCCTCTAAGATAAATGCACCTGTTTGTTTGTAGTATTGTATTCTGTATCATTTGTCACTTCTCTTTTTTAAGAACCAGGTATCAGATCAACAATGCACAGAGCCCATTTTAGTGCTGCATAATTTCTATACGTGAGAGCAGGTAAGAACATATTAGATAAAAGAAGTTATTTGTGGAACATCAGTGACAACTCCGATGTTCTCTTAGATGTTATAATAATTGTAAACATGTCATCAAATGATTATAAAACTCAAAACACACAAAGATGATCTGGCAAAGTATGAGAACCAGAGCTGAGAGTGTCAACTGGGTAATAAAGGATCCAGCTGTAATTGAAACACCATCATATCTTAAATCAATCTTTTGTCACTGCAAAATGGATGAAAGATGCTGGAACAAAAGTCATCTTATAACAGTAAATCACTTGATCAGCTCATTTACTAGATGCACACCATTTATTAAAGACTGGAAGGGGGGGAAAACGAGCCGTTCATTAAACACTTTGGACCTTATCTGGGATAAGATTGTAAACTCGCAGCTGAAGCACGAGGCACCAAATTCTGTTTCTAGTGATTTGAACTTCCAAAGACTTCACCGAGCAGCAACCATCTACAGAGCCTTGCCTCAGCCATCCACTCGCATGAATATTTTATAAAGATGCAACGCCTTCCTCTATCTCATACTGTAATCAAATGCACAAAGTGCTGCAGGGATTTAAAGAAGAGATATAAAGTCACATGTTGAGGCGGGGAAAAAAAATCCATTTTTCTTTAGCTTTGCATTCATTTAGGAATCGGTGTCCCTCTCAAGAGACTGGCTTTTCGAATCACACACATATTCACACAGTTGGAAACATTTTGGTTATTATTCTGATCGTCACAAATTTGGATGTTTTTAGACAGCAAGCAATTGCGGAATGGAAGGTAGTTAGAGATTAAGGGAGCTGAAGTGAATACTTACGAAGCATGTTAATTGGGAGCAATGGAAGATCAAGGTGAGGAATAAAAAAAAAATCAATACCACGTCATGATTTAGACTACAACAGAAATGTTACATAAGCAAGAACTTCTCCAACAATAAACACTGTTTGGTTGTTACTGTTAGACATTTAGCAATAGTTTTTATAATGGCATTTCTCTTTCATACTCAAGCTGATCTTGTGTGAATTAATTCTGGTATTATTAATATTAATAAACATTAGTTTTTATTTCATACACCTAATTAAAGAAGATTAAAAAAGATAAAGCGTAAGTAGAGACCAGAGATTAATTTAATACACATTTATTATTCTAGAAATATAATCTTTGAATGTCTATTAGCATTTTTTTTTGTTGTTGTTGTTTTTTTTTCTGATCCTCTGGCTCAGTGTGCAGCCCATTTGGGTCCTCTTGTTATTTTTATTGTCATGTTTGAAATGCTGTTATGCTGAACTGTTTTAATTAGTACTCTGCACTTCATGGAGATCATTGTTCACGCTTGCCTAATTATGTTTAGATGGCCCAAATCTCCATCAAAGGAAACCATTATCCTCCATCGACGGCGAAGCAACGGGATTCCATCTTCACCCACCAGACAAGGCCATTACTGCTCTGCCTTGGCTTGGACACGCTAAATAAACACATCAATTTCATAGCTCCGGAAAGTTAGAAATTGAGGAGAGATTGTTGTTATCAGCTGCTTTTGGCTTGTGATACAGAAAACATGTTTTTTTTTTCTTTTTTGCAAAGGATGCGTCAAGTTCTGCAACCCTCATTTTACAACAAAGCTAGAAATTAAATGCTATTACTTAAATATTATTTTGCAATGCCAACTGATGGTGGCGTATAAGACCAGTGGGGGAGGGGAATGATTGGGGATGTAAACTTTTTTTTTGTATGCATTTTTGCCTGAGAGCCTAGTGAATGTGATGGTTTCATATTTGATTAGGCAGCCTAGGGGCCTCAGCAGTTCAGCCCCGGAATGGGCCGGCAGGGGCCTTGTACAGGCGTCTCATTGCTCACCATGCCTCAGTGGTGATGTACACATCGAGTGTGACCACCCGCTTGATTTAAACAGCAGTCGAGCCTCGGTGTGGGAGTGTGCTCACTCAGAGCAATATTGAGGGCCATTCATCCAGTAACCACTGGACATTGGTCTCTGCCAACTACATCGAGCTTGCCACCACGTTTGTGTTTGGAGAGAGTGAACTGACGCTGGACAAGCGCCAGGAGAGTTTGCGCTCGTGTCCCGTAGCACTGAGCGAAATAAATTTCTGCACGGACGATGAGAGGAACAAAAAAAATCTCTGAAGTGTCAGTTTGGTTAATCTTGTAAATTAAAACTTTGTATGTGTGGCGGCAGAAATAATGAGGACAGGAAAACCCAGCCTGTTGATTTTTATTTTATGTAAGTAAATGTCAGGCAAAAATACAAATTCTGAGTTTTAAATCTGGTTAAATAAAAGGAAATGAGCAGAATGTGTGCACTTTCAAGGGATTGTCTGGTCATTTTTGAAGTGATGTTCTGTCAAATAGTCATACAGCAAAGAGTATGGAGAAAATGGCTGAAGTTTTTGTCCAGGCTAGATGAATAGCTTTCCAAACAAGGGACCATTTCAAAAAAGTTTTTCAGGCTTCGAAAAAACAACTTTTTGTCAAGAACAACATACTGATGTTAAAGAATGCTACATTAGCTAATACTGACACCTTACAGTTTTGTAAGACACCATTTGTTAATTTGTTGCCATTTTCTCAACCAAACATCATCCATGTTACTATGCAAATGTATATGATGATGTTGGTGAGGCTTCAAATGTGCCTGCATGATCAGCTCGTCTGTCAGTCCAATAGTTTACTCAACCACTGGTGGACTGATACATTCACAGCCTCATTGCCATCGACATGTACACAGTCTATTTCAGTGGATCTGCACTCAGCACACACACATTTGCATATTAACATGGAAACGATGTCATGCAAAAGTGTAGAGGTACAATATTAGCTAAAGTATATTTTTCAAGAATGAGCTGTTTTATAAGTCTGGACAATTGCAAAAAAGCCCTCGTTTGGCTAGCCATTAGCCTAGAGTGGACAAAGAATCTGGCCTTTTCTCCATACTCAGGGCTCCATGACTGATGTCACCACTCATTAAGTATTAACTATTCATAACTGTTTGACAGAACATTGATTGAACAAAAATGATCTGACTATTCTTTTAAGGTAAAGAGTGACTTCTTTTATCCTAGTCATAATCTTATCAAAAACACATGTCACGCAAGGGCATTAGGCTTTCTCAGAGCTTGGGGGGCTGTATCATCTGAAAGCTCAGTTTGACCCGCCATCAGAATGTGATCAGACATAACAATTCTGTAGACACGTCACCAAATCTGAGTTTCCTTCATGGAACCTCACTAAACAATCTGTCTATTTTTATTATTATCTTTTATGTGTGGTTCTATGGGAAGGTTATGAACTATTAAAATCTTTTTTGACGTAGACTTCTCTTTGAACAACCTCAGTTTGAAGAAGGAGACTTTAGATTTGACCAGACTGACGAGCTAACAGCTAGTCGAGCAGGACCAGGACCAAAATGTTGCACCTTAAAACAACTCTAATGTAAACGTCTCTTAATATCATTGTGGTCTTAACTAAAATGTCAATTCATTTCAAAGAATGTGTCATGTTTATAGATACAATAATAGTGTTTTAAAGCTTTATAAGGTGTCCCTGACAATGATTTGGTCCACCACCAACTATAGCCACCATAACTCAATAAAACAGATAGTTTGTTACAAGTGCCAGGGAAATATTTTCAACACGAGATATATGTTTAGTTTTTTGTGTTCATGACTTAAATTCATTAGAGTCACAATGCTCTATCCTTTTAACTAATAATTACTAGAAAGTACAGCTTACAACACAGCCCAACAGCTGGTTTTCTGTGCATGGGAAATAATAAGTAAAGCCACACTGAAGTCTTTTAAGTTTTAATTTCTTTCTCTTTTTCTTTCCTTTGCACAAAACAATCATTCTAATTTCAATTTAGAGGCCTTGTAAACTAACCCATCACACTGTTTTTTTTTATGTGAGAGCACAGCGGCCAGTGTGGACTAAAGTTATATTTAGAAATCCAATTCTTTACTCAGACCCTCAGCCCAAGGGCCTTTGCTTTGCACAAAATGAGCAAAGTTATTTTCATTTCCTAATGGTCACCACAGCCAAGCAGTAATGAGCAGGGCCAAGGAGGTTTGTTATTTTCTTAAGGACCAAATTAAAAAAAAAAAAGAAAAAAGAGAGCGAGAGAATAGGAAAATCCTGAGTGGTTCCATCATTACAAAAGGAAGCCTAGAGGAGAGTTTGCAGTTCATTAGTCTACATGCCTGATCCTCCCTTCCTACAGGGTGAGGGAATATGGGTGATAAATTGTGCATCCATTCACTTCCACCGTGCGTGTTGTCGTTAAAGGCCCAACCTGAACTGGAATAGAGTGCCACCTTTGAGATTCACCTGCTGTTGTTGCAGTATTTGTTTTTGCTTTGCAGGGATCTGAGTGACTCCCAGAGAAAAAACTATCCCTGAGAAAATAAAATAAATGAAAATGCCAGGTAGACCAATTTAGTTTTGGGAAATCTCATCATCATATAAGGCTCCATTATTTCCAAAAGATAATAAGAAATAACTTCATTTCCATTGTTATATATATATACTCTTGTCACAGCTCCATCTGTTCCTGCCACGCCTCTTGCCACAGCCACTTAACTTTCCACAGTCCCACAGTCCAAGCCACGCCCATGTTGCCATGCCCACACAATCACCTTCATCTGCTTCACCTGTTCCTGTCACTATAAAGACCCATAGCTCCTAGATCACAGTTCCAGATTAATGAAAGCCTTCAAGCCAGTAGATGTCCAGCGTATTATCCATGTCTTTGCCTGATCACGACCCTTGCCTGTCCCTCGACCCACGTCTCTTGCCTGCCCCTTTCTGGACACCTTATCGGACTCTGCTTCCTGGTACTCGACCTTGCTACGTTTCTCTGGACTTCGCCTCTTGGATTTGCCCCTTTTGGATTTGGCTTCTGCTCTCGGCTTTACTGGTATCGACCCCCTGTCTGGACTTGGATTTCCCCTCTCGCCTCAGCCCCTTTTGGACGTCCCCATTCGGATCCGAGCAACCGCTCACGGAGGACTTACCTGTTCCGGTCCCGTTCCCAAGCGGTCACGTGAGTGTCCTGTCCAGAGACTTTGTTCCTGCTATTGGTCCGTTGATAATAAACATCTTAAAACTTTGTCGGTGTGTGCCTGATCTGAATCCTGCCAAGTCCTGCCATGTCAACTCTATAGTCATGTTGTACACAACATATGTAAACACTTTACTTGACACTACAGATGCTGGCTCATTGCATTCTTACTCACAGACTGCTTACAGATAAAGTTCATTAAATGTTATTCACCTGCCTGATTAGGGCTTTCCTTGATTGCTTTGGCTCGTTAGTTTAATGTTACCATTCTTAAAAATTCATTAGTGCATTTGCTAAAATGTGGTGCAGCACAGCACAGGCATACAGCGGCAAAAGATCCTAACCAAGCAGGTAATTGTTACATAACTTTAAATATTTGGAAAGATGTAAGCAACGGTGATCAAAATGTTTGGATATTTTGTCAATTTGGTATAATGCCAGAGGCCAGAGAATTAATTTTAAATCTGCTTTAATATCACGTTAAGGGCAGAGCAGTGGTTAGAGCTGTCACCTCACAGGTTGCCTCCCATAGACTACAAAATTGCTTGTTAGGTTCATTGGTAACTGTAAATTGTCACGAGGCGTGAGTGAGAGTTTGAATGGTTGTTTGTCTCTGTGTCCTTGTGACAGACTGGAGACCTGTCCAGGATGTCCCCTGCCTCTCGGACAATAACTGCTGGAGACAGGCACCAGCTCACCCACAACCCAGCACAAAATAGCAGGTAAAGAAAATAATTAGATGAATTATTGCCACGCCTTCTTTATTGGCTTCCTCCAAAGGCAAGAGGGCAATAATGTTTTTGCTCATGTCTGTGTGTGTGTGTTCATCTGTCTGTACCAGTAGCAAAATATTCATGAATGAGTGATGAGTTTAATGAAACTCTTAGAAAGAGATCAATAGCTGTACATCTACAACTGATTAACTTTTGGAATCTATCTGATTCAAGATGGCTGGCATGGCTATTGACCTTACCCAACACAAAAATGGCTATAAATTAGTCAAATTTACAGATATGGAACTAAATTTGGTGCATTGTGGCAGATAGTTATCAGAGCATATACACTAAGGGCTAACTCATCTTGCAAGATTGCACAATGCTGCAAGTAACTGCACATGAAGCCATTTACAACCATTCCCCAAAATAGATATAACTCCATCCCTTCTCTGATAAAAGGTTTTTTGGTCAAAACTCTGGCATGAAAGATGACGGGCATTCATTGAAGGAATGCTAGGCTTTTTTATCATATATTGACACTTTTCAGCTTTAATGTTGTTTTTGTTTTTTAAATGACTGATAATTTTATCCAGATTTCAAACATTTTTTTTCTTTGTGTTATTGCCGCAGCATTGTCACAAAGCAACAAAATCCCATCATCCCATTATTTATACATGAAAGTGAGTTTTGAATCCTGAAAAAAAAGAATTTTAATCCTCCTAAGTACATGGTAAACCATTTAGTTCCTTTTTTTGGGATGGTGGAAAGTTGCATTGAACACAACTAAAAATAAAAACGTCAAGCTAGGCCTGACTAAACTTGTTAAAGTTTTGTTGGGGATATATAAATCAAAAATGGGAATATTCACCCATTTCTAAAGTGTCCATGCGTTGGCCTGGCATACTCACTGATCTGATGCTTGGTGACATTTTTACCCTGTCTCCATAAAACTCATCCCGTAAAAATTTGCTCTTCTTTAAAAGAAGAAAAAAAAGAATTGCTGCTCTGCCAGGTTTTTCTGCTGTATTATTCAATAATAAAGGTTTATATGGTCTATTTACAATTTCCGTCTACAAACGACTTGTGATGCACACCACTGGTTTACCTGCACATTTTGGTTCTGCAGCTGCTTCTCTTTGTCTGAGCTCCTCTTAAGTGGTAACTTGAGGAGCTGCTTTATTGTCATCTAATGTCATTTGCAGGACTGCTGTGGAGATGGAGAGTTTATATTTTCAATGACACCATAATGGTCTTGATCTCTCTCAGTACAATGGCATTATTTGCTTCGATGATGCAGCAGCTTTTCTGCTCATGTTGAAGTACAAAAACAGCTCCTCCACCTTTAGCACAGGCTAATTGTTATTCCTGCTCACATTATTATTATTATTATAGGCCTAGCATTTTTGAAAAGGTCTCCAGCTGCCTTTCATGCCAAGATTTTTGACTAAGATCATTTATGTTGTAAAACGTTGTAGCCTTTCTGGTCAAAGCTTGAAAATAAGGTAATGCACAATTTCATGTAATATTATGAGGTGCTATGTTCAGAGTATGCGTTGTGAATGACTTTCAGCCAGGGGTGGAAATTAGCACCCGCCACCCGCCAAATGCGGGTAAATATTTGAAGTGGCGGGTGAATTTGATCAACACACACGCCACTGTGGCGGGTTGGCAATTTGAACAGAAAAGGTGTTATTTGTCCTCCTGACATATAGGGGGCAGTAATGTGCTCGAGTTGCTGCTGTTACGTCGAGTGGCTGGTGGACAAAATTTTTAATTTCCACCCCTGCTTTCAGCTACTACCACATCTAATTGTAGTTCAATACCTGAAAAATATACTGACTTTCCATAATTTTGTGGGGGTTTTTTTAAGGTCAGTTGTCTGTAGTAGCCAGCCTAAACTTAGGTAACGTCAAAAGTTAGTCTATCAGGTTTGGTTGGAGGATTGGACCCACAACGCTGATTGACACAAGGGGCTCCAAAGAGCAAATTAATTTATTATAAAGTGACAAAAACAAAATGCTGACAAGACAGCTAAACGTACAAGTGACTAACACAAGGAGATGAACCAGACTGTGGCATTTCACCAACAATGCACTGCCCCAGAAGAGATGGCAGTGACTGAATATAATAACTGAGGATAAGTGGGAGATGGGATACAGCTGGGACCGACAGGTAAGGGAGAACAGGTGAAGTGGGTGTGGCAGGCAGACTGGAAAACTACTGAGGGAGGGTGAGTGATGGCACAGGGAACACGGGAAAGGCACAGGGAGCAAAGCCACACAAGAAAACATTACAGTAAAACACAGGGAACAAACCTAAACACGTGGATCTCAAGGACAGAACTAAATCATGAAAACCAAACACAGCAGATAACAAAAAGCATCTCAAAACACACAGATCCTGCTGTAGACAGGCATTCAAGGATTACTTTATGCAAGTTTTAATAAAATCCTGTCCAGTGGTTTTGTGTTTGCTAATGCAACACAATCCCCTCTCCCCAAGAAAAAAATCATTAGCTTTCTAACAATCCAGTTCATAACCTCTTTTTCGTTATGGCGTATGACTTCTAACAGTATGAATCTGACACGTTAAAGACATGTTGAAGTTTAGCCTTTTGATGTTACATAATTTGTCAGCAGACTGCACAATTGAAGACACTTCTAGCCATTGCCCTCAGTCAGGGCAATTTTCTACAGTTGTGGTCTCTTCTTGTTCAAGAAGCATGTCCATACTATGGTCTTTTCAAATTTGTTTTTTGCCCCTGTTTTTCAAGGATCTTTGTTAAATTTATATATCAAGCTCTTTTATTAGACAATGATTTATTTCGGAACAATTAATAGAGTTTTTGGCATGTTCACATGTTAAAATTGTATTTTCCTTTCACAATAAATGCACTTGAGAACCGTTCAAACTGTAGACAGCTGAACTCTGAGGAAGTAATACTTCAGTTAATAATGGAAAATCAAAAAAAAAAAAAAAACATCCAGGAGTTTGGAGGTTTCCAACTGTTCTTTCTATAAATAGTCCTCATCATTTGAAAACTATGCTAAAACAAGAGAAAAAGAAAAATAGAAATGCAAAGTCTATCACTGTACATCAGGTTGATCTAAAAACACCAGGTATTTGACATAGTTTTCACACTTTGGAGACTTTTCGTTGTGTCAGTATGATGAAGGCTGACATGGGAAGTATGACATCATGCCAGCAGACAGCTTTTGTGTGCTCTCCACCAGTGAGGTCACTAGTCCTCCTAATGACTTCCTCAGGGTTCATACTTGGCCCCCTTCTTTGCCGCCCATAGGGTCTCCCTCTCCAGCCATGGTGCAGCTTATCCAGCACGGACAGCTCAACACTTGGCTAGCCTCTCTCATTGTTCCTAATAAAGAAATGTGAGGCATAAAGATGCAGCAAGTCAGTTCATGCATGCCCACTGGGGTCCTTTTTGTCAGACAGTCAGACGAAGTCGAGTGGAAAAAAAGTGGTCTCTAATACTGTACACACACACTCACATTTAGAGGGTAGTCTGTAGGGCAATAGTGGCTACCACTGGCTGGTGTGTGCATGAAACAATTATATACAGCTGATATGAACAAGAGCACTTGCATATAAACTCGTATTGTGCATAAATTGCTATAATAGAACAACACATTCTCAAATGTTCGAAGTGATGCATCTTCAGCACAATAGATTTATTCTGCTTACAAGTAAAAGACCACAGGCCTGGAGTGATTTTTTTCTAACTACTTGGGCATCTAAAGGCAGGATGAGAGGCATGTAAATCAGGCAGCCCATGTTCTTCTTTAATATTTAACATAGGTTATTAGACAGGGCAAAGATTTGACCCCCGAGCGCTTCGGCACATCACATGAATAACTAATGCTGGCTGATTATGTTAATCAGTGGTACTAGGCTGTGATGACCAGGAACGCAGCTCCACTGCTGCAGGAAATAGCTCTAATCTGAGGCGCATCGCAAAAAACACAGCCCGAGCCCATCATTAGCTAGGAAACACAGCCACTGCACAGTGTATGCAGCGCTGGGCGATTTGCACTTCACATGCTCAGCTTGAATTTTCCTTTAATATGCATTCCAGAGATAAACATGCTGCATATTTGTGAAGCTACTAGCTGTGATCTCCCTTAACAGATAATCAAATATTTGCATAATGATAAGAACACTGACGCTACACCAGGCAACTCCACATGTCGGCAGCTCCTAATGGCGTTGAGAGGAAACTGAAATAAACTTCAGTATCTGGAACTCATGTCATGTTGTTTCTGCATATATTACAAACTACACTTCCCACAATAACAACTGAACCATAACACAGGCCCCATTTGATTTTTATTTGTGTAATTATTTTTATGCTCATGTAAATTGAAGGGTCTAAACTGTGTGGAATTGGAATAGTTTTGGTGATAATAAGGCAGATTTACACTAGCGTCACAATTGGTTTGGATAAAACAACCTCTTAAAGATTTTTTTAAGCACTTGCCACAATTGACAGTTGCTTTTTTGTGAAAAAAATTCTGCCGTGAGTGAATTTTCCTAAGGAACCCCCATTTATTCAAAACTTTCAGCATTGATTTTCAAAGCTTGTTGCTGCATCACGACCAAAGTGCCATTCTGCTCTCTGGCTTGTTTTGAGCCCAAGATAAAAACATACTCTTGGAAAGCCATTTAGAGCTAGAGGCGGGTTGAGTGTGGCTATATTCCATCCCCATCACCAGAGTTCTTTGGCCTCCACCATAAAGAATTCCAACGAGACAATTTTGCGCAGTGTGGGGTGAGCTGACAGGGAGTGTTATTAAAGCGCAGGGTGCTGACCGCTCTCAAAGTTATTAAAGTGCTGTGAGATTGTGTCTGTGATAGCCCTGCCGGTCGGGATGTCCTTCACACACGTATAGGTGCATTACGGTGGGGATGCGGTCATCGTAGAGAGGGGGTGTTGGCAGAAGTGTGTGTGTGTGTGTGTGCATGTATTGGTGATGGGTGGGGGAGGTTGGAGGGGTGTAGGCAAACACAACAACATCCACATGGCGTGCTGTCATTGTCTTCATTCCTCCATAATGGCTTAGAGTAACTATAGGTAACCCACAGCCAAAGAAGCCCTTCAATTAAAGTGTTCAACATTTGGAACTACATCATTTAGGGGCTCACAAGTTCTATTGGTAATAATGTGATGGTGAAATAGAAAAGTTAGTGTCAATTCATACTGATTTGACTTCTAAAATAAATACTATACATTGGTTACAGAACTCGCAGAGCAGCTTTAAATGTAAAGAACAGATAGTTTTCGTCTAAAAAGTTAGGAAACATTTATATTAGGAAAACTAAATATGCAAACCAGCACATCTAATGCTTAGTAAATACTATCCTCTTTATGAATTGTTTAGTTCTTACTGTCTTGTAGTTTAAGTAGAACTTGGATCCTGAAGAGTTCAGATCCTTTGAAATGAGGTTCTGTGGAAAGCTTTTGAACAATTAATATCTTAGCCATTGGAGATATCTTATTAAACAACCGTATTTAAAAGAAACAGTTTAATTTTAACCAGATTGTCGAGCTAATGGCTAGTGTTAGTTGGACTAATATCAAGGTGGATTGTTGCCATTCTTAAACAACTCCAATCTCAAAGATTTTATGGCTGTTTATGCAAATGGTATTTTATTAAACGTTACATTGTTGTCAGTTTTTTCAATACGTTGAATTTATGGTTATTTGCGAGTACAAATAGCGGCAGCAGCAGCTAGGTGTAGTAACTACTCCCAATGCCGCCTCAGGCATTTAAAAAAAAAAATGTCATGCAAACATGACAGCAATGTAATAAATTACGTTTGCTGAAGCTGTTATGATTTTTAAAGAATAAAGTTTAAATTTGGTTTAGCTCATCAATTTGTTTAGTATAAAACTATTTTTTCCAACTGTGGTTGTTCAAAGAGCTACCTACAACAGGTAAGATAATAATTGTTCATAACATTTCCATAAAACTCAATTTAAGTAAATCTAAAATTTAGGATGAAAGACGATCTAAAATAAAACGATAGGCAATTGGAGGAGGCCTAATGGACTGATTCTGAGGGTTTTAGAAGCAAGGGAAGAAGCCCTGAACATCAATCTGCTGTCTGTTCCCTCTCAATCTGTTTCAGCTCCACTCTGACATGACAGCATGCGGGACTACAGCCGTCGATTCATCACCGGGTCTGGAAATAAGAGGACACCTCCAGTTTGTCATACTAGATTAGTCTGTGGCCCATAACCACTGTTCTTAATAGAGTCACCAGTGTTTTATCCGAGGTGTCCGCAAGACCACCACTGTAGATTTCAGGGAAAATGCAGTGAGGATCAACTGTAGATTGACCTCCCTTAGGAATAATGTATTTTATACTGTACAACTGAGACAATCACAAGTTCTCTAAGTTAATCACATATAATTAACATTGGTAAATTTTAGAAGCTGTTCTCGCAAGTGCCTTTTTTTGTCTCTAATGTGAGGAAGCACATCAAATATAGACACTGACTTGCCTGCAGGATATTTCCAACCCTCAGATTCAGCTTCCATCACAATTCCCCAGGGTCCATGAGCACAAATCCTGCACATGAAACTGATGATTGTAATCCAAGATATTTTTTAATTGGTGATTAGCGCTTAGCTAGCAGATCACAGGTCCTGGCAGTGGAATTAGCCTCAGTCTTTAATACGCTGACCTAACAGCAGTGAAGTGTAATAGACAGTGCAGGTTAGCCTTGAACTGTGATAGCTTCTTACTGCGTCCCCCTCCTGACCTTCACTGACCGTATCGCTCTTTGAAAGTCTAAGTGCCCATCTTACAGTATGCCTGAAGCAATTTAGAAGTCCATACACATTCATACAAGTCCTGCTTATTGATTATTTTGCTGCTGTTCACACACAGTCTGGCAATGTAGAGTATCAATTATCTCTATGTGAGCTGCCATTGTCTGGGGAAAATGTGATCTATAGCCAAGGAATCTGAACATTTGCTGGAAAGAAAAAAAAACTCTTCTGAACATCGACAGCACCGGCATGCATTCAATAAAAAAATGGTTTTGACCTTGTAGAGAAAAGAATGGCTTGTATCGTTTTAGATACGTAAGGACATTCGGAGCACCCATGAAATAAAAACTTGAACTAAGTGTGAAGCCAGAATTCAAAATAAGACAAAAATCTGAAGAAAAAAAAATAACAAAACAAAAAACTCATACATCAAGTAAAACTCAATGATTTCTCCATGTGACTTTTGTCAGTTTTGTCTGTAAACAGAGTCAGGGCCCCTGATGGATACGGGGCTGCTGGGGGGTTGCTTATTTAGTCTGGGATGATGTGTGCTGTCTCTGGCTCCAGAGGCTGCCCCTCTTCCTGTTTACCTGAGAGTCCTCTGGGGTGAGGTTGAGCTGAAAAGCCCAGTCGGAGCCAGTCAAAGGGAGCGTGGCGCAGTCTTGACCCTGGCGCTCCACTCATTGTGTAGTGCAGCGGTGTAATGAGGCCCTGTGTGGATATTGATATGACAGAACAAAAGGCCAAGGTGCAGTAAGGACAGCAATCCACACGTTTCACACCATTTGTTTTTCACACCGTATCCATCACATTAATGGGTCACCTTTCTGTGACAGCTCATGATTACCTGCTTACCCATGGAGAGAAAAGGGGGAGAGGGAGAGAAAGCCTGGTAGGTGCACAGACACAGAGATAGGCAGGAAGATAGGGAGCGAAGGTGCTCCAGTAGTGAGGGTAAAGGGTGAGCTGGGGTTCGAAAAGGGCTCAGAAAGCGGGGGGATGGGAACTTCGTGCCATTTTTTTTCTTTCTTTCATGAAGATTGGCTCCGGCCCTGTCATCATCCCCACAGAGTGAATTTATGACAGGTCAGCTCTCCATGTAGTCACCTGATGGATGGAGAACATCCAAGTTTATCTGGGGCACAGTGGAAATGGCAGGACAATTCCCTAAAGCACAGAAAGATTTCTTTTTTCTTCCAAGCTAAGACGAAACTTAGATTCACAACAAGAGCTCCCAATAAAATCACTGTCAAATGTACAAAAAAATATTTTAAAAAAGCATATTTATATAGTATTCCACTCACCAATCCTCTTTAGCTTTCCATTATACCTCCCTTAAGTACTTGTTTAATTGTTTTGTTTATGAGAAATTCTAAGAGCGTAATGCATCTATCAGTCCTGGTAAGTGAATAATTATTGGCAATAAATGTGAGAGTGCAAAGGTTTTTCTCCCATTGATTGCATATCTTTATATGAAGTTGTACACTTGCTCTTTTTTCTGTGTTGGTTATTGCTCATGCTTGGCTCATTTGATGTAATGTCCAGTCATTTTTAATGCTGAATTTCTTCTTTCTATTTTATTGATGCAATGATGAGTCTTCTGCTGATACTTTAAAGAGATATGTTAAACAGACAATAGATTTTTTTTTTAAATGAATAATGTTTTGACCTCACTTTGGACTTTGCAGAATTGTGCAGGGATATATTGAACATAAATTCAAAGCAGTGACTAATTGATCGCTTAAATCTGTGACAACTACACAAGCTATTAGTGACTGAGCTACACAAAATTGTTATATTTTGCCATAAAAAACATCAAGTGTAAAACATGTGATATTATGCCCTTGTTTCCCTCAAAAACCAGTGTTGTACCAAGATAAGTATCCACAATGCTTGTAGACCCTAAAGTATACTGACTGGAATATATCCAATCTTAAAGAAGACTGGGTAGAATGGTAATACCTAAATATTTATCTTTTAGAACACCCTATGTTTTTATTTGGTTATGTTTAATTGGGTACTGATTGCTACTTTAAATGTAGAAATGTAGATACATTTTGGGAGTACATTACTAGTGAGCCTTCAATCCACTGAGGTGAAGAAAACCATCATTTATCTGCATCTATGGTAGAGTGTCTGCCCCGAAACTGGGAGGTCGTGGGTTCAATCCCTGGCCGGGTCATACCAAAGACTGAAAAAATGGGACCCATTGCCACCCTGCTTGACACTCAGCATTAAGGGTTGGAATTGGGGGGTTAGATCACCAAATGATTCCCGAGCGCGGCACCGCTGCTGCTCACCGCTCCCTCAGGGGATGGGTCAAATGCGGAGAACAAATTTTGCACACTCAGGTGTGTGACAATCAGTGGATCTTTCTTTCATCTAATCAGCAGGAAAGTATCACACTTGTGTAGTTGATGCTGCCTGTGCTCAATATGTGATGGTGAAAAATTTATTTGTACATGCACATTTAGCAAAAAAAAATGCGCTTTGTTTTGTTAAATTATGAAATAATAAAATTTTGGGAGAAAGACTATGACTAAACCACTCCCAGATACACTCTACGCCACAATATAAAAGCATCTCGTACCACACAGCTCTCATGTGTTGAAGCTTTACACTCTCCTCCTCCTCTTTCACCTTTTATTCTGTGTAACAAGTAATATCTAGGTGGGCCAAGGCTTTTCCAGTTTACACGAAAAGTTAGCCTGAACTCCAGCCAAACAACTTCAGAGTTGAAGTTGAAGTTAAAAAAAATTACGTCATCAGACTGAAATCATGGCCATTTATATGAACTGTACAAGTTTTGAGCATTTAACCAAAACAAACTAGAATTAGACGCACCTATCACAGAGCAAACTGTGCAGTCCATGGCTAACATTGTGACAAGAGCATATTTAACTGTATGTTTGGCAACTGACAGGTGACAAAGCTTATAATGCTAAGTAAAAATAAGAAAACATTGGCCCAAAAACAAAATTTTAGTTATAACACTGAGCCATGAGGTTAAGCAATGGGTTAAGCAATAAAGAGGACCTAAAAAACAAAAACCTGGGTAGATTGATGATCTCAAAGGGTTTTGGTGGTGCTACCTTTATATCTAGAAATAGTTCAAATTTAATTTTCGATCATTGGAGTTCAAAGTTCAGACCCCTGGATATAATGCTTGCCACTATGTTGGTTGGATACAAAACACATGATATAAGCACCTGATACCAACTGTCCACCATGGTGGTGGAGTGATGATTGTTTGGGCCACATAACCTGAACATCCTCACTGAGTTCATATTGAACTCTTCTGCATATAATAAAGTACTTTGGGGTCAAATCTGAGAGCTGAAGCTTGATTAGAAACTGGACTCAGTACTAAAATGTAAATGAGAGGAACAGATGATTTTAAAATTAGATCCTAATATGTAAACCACTGAACTTAAAAGAGTGTGCATTATCTTTTTTTTTTCTTTTTTACTGGATGTTTAACTCCTAAAACGTCAAGCATTTTCTGTTTGCAGTATATGGTAATCAAGAGTGTTTACCAACAGTTTTTGCTTTGTTTCAGATCTTGCAAAAGAATTTCAAACTTGCTGACACTGTTCATAATTATTGAGATTACACTTCTTTGTGGGCTTTCACAAGATTAAATGGTAATGTTTACTGTAGTAACTGGGCTTCATATTCTGCTTAGCTCAACAGTCACTGATGTCGCTCGCTCCCAAAGCAGCTCCGCCGGTGTCACTCGGAAGTTCTTGAGTCATTTTAGATGAGCATTTTAACTTCTAGTTATTACAAGAAAATGGCAAGTTCCTATTTTATGATAAAACAAGACCGCAGCAATATATCTCTGAAAAAGCCCTTGCTCAGCACATCAGGTGAGACGAGAGATCACTTTGTCCCAAATTAAAGTCGGAGTGTCATCTTTTGGTCTAATTGCCTGGAACTGTTACCGGAAAGCGCTAGAAAATGTGTCTGCATATGCATTTATTTTGTAATCAATTGATGCTCTTCACTCTGAGCTTGGTCTATTGGGACCGAACTCCAGGCATGCAAACATGCTGTTTTCATATGAATGGGGGAAGGATTGCAGCCTGTACTGTGCAGAGACAGTTTGCCATATGTCATAGCATGCAGCACATATGAGAGGATGTTGTCAATACATCTTGCATCTGCCCAACAGAGGCATGCTCTGCATTACACTAAAACATGAATTATAAGAGTGGAACAACGCTGCGTTGGATGGGGACGTAAATCAGAAGGGAGAAAAATTGCTGACAAGTTTTGCTATTAAAAGATAATTGTAATCAAGGTGCAAGACGAGCAATGAAGTGGTGATAGCAGATAGATAGACAGCTGCAAAAGATGGATTGTTTTAATTTGCACCAATTAAATTGAAGTTCACTGGATCATCTTCCTCAATCTTCATGAATACTTGATTTTCTGGCCGCTACAAAGCTATTAAAAAGAGTGATTGGAGTCCAACACTTGGTATAACATATTTTATGCTAAACTTTCATTAACCCTTTGTAATGATGTTTACTTCAATAAAATGCAAATACATAAAAGGCACGCTGCTAAGTACAACAGTCTATGATTACAATGCACCAATTATAATTATTGCCTGTGAATGCATCATGATAAAAACTGATAACTAAATGTTTTAAACGGATCTGTCATGTATTTCAGTCATTAGGCAAATTAAGTTTGCATGAAGATAGTTTTAGTTTCTCTCCACTGGCTTCCAGTCTGTTTTAGAATTGATTTTAAACTTAAATGGTTCACTTTTAAAGCTCTCAACGGTCTTGACCTACCTTATTTAGCTGATCTAGTAGCTTTCCATGAGTATGAGAGGACCTTAAGATCAACTAATGCATGTTTACTGTTTGTCCCTAAGACAAAAAACAAACTTAAGCCTTTTCAGTCGCCACACACAGACTATGGAACCAACTACCTCAGGACTTGCAGTCTGTGGCTGATTTGGAATTTAATCTTAAAACCTTTTTATTCAGGCAGGCTTTTAATAGCTAGTGGCACTTTTTGTATTATTTTTGTTTATTGTTTGTATTGTGAAGCTCTTCGTTCACCATTTAACTGTTGTAAAGGGCTCTATAAATAAATTTTGATTGACAGTGCCACATAACAAGAACTCCATTTGAATGACTACAATACCAGCATTGAAACATCAGTTTTTGATATATTTTTTGTTTTTACAGCAAACTAATTGTCGGAAATGAGTCAGTTATCTTTAAATACTTTCTTAATTGTGTCTGTGGTACAAAGAGACAAAGCAGGTCCAAAATCTGACAAGCTATTAGAAAACATAGCTTTAACGGGGCTAAATTATATACTGACAAAAGACTGTTTTATGTTGCTTTTTATTACAAAATTGGCATTTTATTGAGTAATAATAGCAGCATTGATTTATAGTGTTGCATACCATTTGTACTTGGAAATTGAAGTTTCAGAATTTCAAAATGAAAAAATCAACTGGAACACCCCCCTCAAAGTCAGCATTCTGACTCAAAAAGTGGGAGATTTTTGACCAACCCTAACTTTAAAATTTAATAGGGTTGACTCATGCATGAAATGTTGTGATAATAAACTCATTTTTACTTCTGTCAGTTTTTATCTTAGTAGTACAATCACACAGAAAGTACTGTTCAAGCATTAGTAGACATATTTCTACAGTGTTTGAATGCACAGAATGGAGAGACATTTATTGTTATTGAGTTGTATTGCTAATAGTATGGTTATAGTATGGTACTGCCTGGGCACTGAGCACTACAAATAACAAATTCTACTGGTTTTACGACTTGCAACTGGAACACAGTTAAGTAGGGTGTGACAGGTTTTCCAGATCTGAGTTCCCACCTTCGAGGTAAATCGAATGCAGCATTAAATTGATAGTTAGGAATTTCTGAAGTGTGATTCTTTGGAATGGTAAAGGACAAATTAAATTTTACTTGTTACATGGAGCATACATGTTATAAAATCACAGCAGTCCACTTTGGGCTTGCCCCACTCAGATGAGCCATAAACTTGTCAGTCCAAAATTAAACAGCTTTTTCAAACTGAGGTCATTTAAAGTGCATTTAAAATTCGCAACATTCATCCATCTATTTTCTTTACCCTTTTATCCATGCAGGGTTGTAAAGGAGCTAATGCCTAGTGGTCATTGTGTGAGAGGTGGGGTACACCACGGACAGGTTGCGAGTCCATCACATGGCCATATAGAAACAAACAACCATTTACGCTTTTACTCACACCTAGGGACAATTTAAAGTTATTAATTAACATAACATGCAGCGGAAGGAAATCAGAGTACCCTCTCATGCACAGGAAGAACATTCAAATCAACACAGAAAGACCCCTGGCTGAAGACAATCCTGCAATCTTCCTGCTGTGAGGGGACAGCTCTAACCACTGCTCCACCATGCTGCCCCTGTTCACAACTGGTAAGATAAAATAACTGTTCATAATTTTCTTAATTATCAGTCTAGAACAAACCCATGTGCAAGCATAGTTATTTATGTAATGTAATGTAAATATTTTTTTAACAACTTTTTCAACCAAAGCAGGTAACTGTAAACATTATTCACCTTATAAGTATTATCTAATGTTCATTTAAGTGTTTCTTTTAACACTTTTATTAACATTGTCACACAGAGGAGATTGATGTTTAGAATACACATGAACCTTTTTCTGTCTTTTGACCGTTCCCCTGTCAGGGGTCGCCATAGTGGACCATCTGCCTCCAAGTCCAATTCTTTACCAGCACCCTTTTTGTTAACAGCATCAGAGGTGATTGTTGTTAACCCAGGCCCTGACCGATCTGGTAAAGCAGTCATAAGATCCAATAGGGCTGTTGTAGATCTGCATGTTTGTTTTGGCACAAGTTTTATGCCAAATGCCCTTCCTGACACAACCCTCACCATAATTGTTCCTAAAAATAGCTAAATTGGTGTCTTTGTTCCAAAATGTCTTCTTTTTCTGAAACAAAATGGTTTAACTGAGTTCGAACAAAACACTAGATTTATGCGTACTTTCCATAGTCAAATGTCTTT
The DNA here is from genome assembly GCF_001649575.2 of Kryptolebias marmoratus. Classification (NCBI taxonomy): domain Eukaryota; kingdom Metazoa; phylum Chordata; class Actinopteri; order Cyprinodontiformes; family Rivulidae; genus Kryptolebias; species Kryptolebias marmoratus. The sequence continues at coordinate 12,444,748 of NC_051430.1, read as the reverse complement.
ATATTAATTGATACTGATGATCTCTGATAGGAATGTTGTAATTTCTAAAGGTCAGTGATCCTCACGTTTGTTTTTGATATACAGGCATAAGGTGCTTCAAAGAGCCACAGATGGAGAACACATACCCCACTGCAGCAGTCACATTGTGTATTTAAGGAAAAGTTATTTGGTATTGGCAGATGTAAATTGATGTTGTAAATCACAGTTTCATACACAGGAAAGGCACAGAGAGTGGCTGTGAGTGTGGCGAGGCATTTCAGCGGGGGCTGGGAGCAACGTTCCACAATCTGAGCCAGACTCGCTCCGAGGCAGGGTGATTAGTGCTCGTTGGTAATTTGGCAACCTTGACCATGCAACCTTGCTCAGACTGGATTAACATTTTACCCTGGAAAAGCCAGAGACGCCTTAAAACATGTTCCAATTTTCTACAGGTTATTATGAAACAACAGCCCACAGAGGCCATTCAGATGAGTGCCCATGGTGTGTTGCATGAGCACTCAAGGAGAAACTTATTAGATTTGAGCATGCTAAGTGTCATAAAAATGTGGACATATCCATCTGATCGCTGTCTGAAAAAAGAAAATCACAAGCAGATTGTTTTAAATAATGACCTGTGAATTTAAAGAGTAAACTACGAGCTCCAATACAAAATGTTAATAATTATTTATCAACCCAATTAAATGTAATAAGCTTGTATAGATAGAAACATATGACATAAAAAGATACTTGTGTTTTCTGTGGCATGGTTTTTAGATTTTAGTTTCATCTGTTATCAATTCCTAATATCAACATTACTGCAGTGGAGTTGGGAACTCAACGTTTCAGTTTCAACCACATTATTATTATTAATATTATTTATATAAATATTATTATTATGAGCAGTTCCTTCATCCAGTGAACACTTGTCTGTTCACAGTATTCTTCTACTTTAGCTCGGAGACAAAAACAAACAAATCAAAAACAAAACAGCAACACAACATACACCGAAACACAACAGAGTTTCAGAAAACATGAAACAGAAATAACTCTGCAGCAAAACAAGCAAAAACATAAAATATATAACAAGAAAATGTACCAAAACATTTCAGAAACACAATGCAAAAAACTAAACATTTAAGAATAAAAGCTTTTTGATCTTGTTGTTTTTTTAATGTTGCGTTTTTAGTTTTGATGTTAATGTTTTTAAGTAAATGTCTGTTTAACTCTGTTTTTAATTTTGTTTGTGTATTTTCTGAAAAGTTCTGTGTTTGGTTGCGCTGTGGTTTCAGGCTTTTTAAGTGTGTTAGTGAAAGGTATTGTTTTTTTAAATCAAAATGTTTTTTTGAACTCATAACACTGTTAACTGTTCACTGTTTAGCCTCCATTCTTATTACAACACAAAGTTATTTGCTAATTTATTTTAGTGCAGCTTTGTGTTTTTGGCACTGTTGTATATCTGTGCTAGGTGGTCCATTGCCCTCCTCTACAAAAATCTCCAGCTTATTATTGAGCCTCTTTATCTTTACTCTAGCTAAGTTGTTAATTAGCTAGACCTTGAATTAGATTATTTGCATGTCTGAACAAGGGCTAAGGTATTAATGCTCCCTTAGGACAAAGTGTAATAACCTCTTCGGTGGCTCCAAGGTCCCTGTGGAGCAGGCTGCATGGACACTAGCCCCTGGAAGGAGGAAGAGAGCACAGCCATTTTATCCAATTAGCTGTGGATTATACTGCTCCTCTCCCTTTGAATCCTATTTGCTGTGATAAGGTGTTCTCCTACAGGGACAGAGCTGAGCTTTGCTATCAGAAAAAAATGATTAATTCACAACCCAATATTAAAATGCAGTGCCTTCCATTTCACACTGTCTGATATAGCAGGAAGAAACAGCTCAAAAATCAATACAGGCACTAAACAACCGCACAGGAGAAGGAAAGGTTGGCCAAGTAAGAAAATACCCCTAAGAATCTCAAAAGCAAGCTGCATTTCATTTCACACATCACACTTATACGGCTCTCCGTGGTGTGGTATGTCCTTGAATTATTCAGAACCTGTTAAACCATGAGAATGGTTTTAAGACTAATGTGGCACAATATCATGGCTGCTATTGTTATTGCATTGTACTGTGCAATTTTCACAAATATTTATCTCTTTCTTCATATCTTCCCAAGGGCATAGATTTTAATGTAACAATTCCATGGTCCTCGCACAGTTTTGAATAACCAACATGGTCACATGCAGGACGGAGTCAAAAGAACATTTTCTCAGGTTATCATGTCTTCCCTGGCCCCTAACTGAGATATGGTGTGCAGAGTCCAGATTTATATTTTTCAAGCCCTCCAACACTGCACAAATGATGTTTAAACACCCGGCACCTAGGGTTTAATTAAGTCCCTCTAATCGTGTTCCAATCAGAAGCTTGGACTGATGGGCTGGAATTCCTGATGTGCATTTCTGTCAGTCTTAATTGGATAATTGATTGCCAATTTGAACCTGGCCACACACTGCATACACAATAAAGCGCCTGGCCATGTTCCTTGAGGATTCATTTTCCATCCGAATAAAGATGCTGCTTCGATAGGCAGAACTCCAGCTATTGGTCTTGCTGAAAAATAAGCCCTGGCTGCTGGTGTAGATTGGAAGTCCACTTATGAATGCCTTTTGAATTTTTATCACATGAACACAGATTTTGCTAGCATTTTCCTCTTGATGTTTGTATTCACTTTTGCTGCACAGAAAGACTGGGCAGCTACTGTAAAAGTGACCTTATCATAAAAAACTGCTTTCATGCTTTTTTCAGGCATTTTTCAGACACAGTCTGAAAACTTAAATGTGTAAATTTAGATTCTAAGCAACACTTGAAATCTGCAAGTGAAATTAGGAAGGAGGGTAATGGAGTTACATAAAAATTGGAGTTTTTACAACAAGCTTGAGCTTGAGGAAATAAAACATGCAATTTTGGTCTCCATATATACAAAAACCGACATGTATTTGTTGAAAAGATTAGTAAAAATGTTTTATAACAAACACATTTTCATGCAATATTTTATCATAGTAGACAGTTAACAAGCTGAAGCTGCAAGCTGCAGCATAAAAACAATAAAAAAGTAACAAGAGGTTGAAAACTTCATCAACTAGAAGAACCCGGAGAGCGCAAAGCTCCATCAGAGTCATTAAAAAGTAGTCCAATCTGGGTCATGATCCAGACCACCACCAAAACTTAATTGTTTCTTGTGACAACCACAACATTTTCTAAAAATGTCATCAAAATCTGTTAATTAGTTTTTTAATATTCTTGCTAACAGACAGACAAACAAACAAACAAACAAACCAACACTAAACAACCTCCTTGGTGGAGGTAATAAGACCAGAAAAGTGACATGATTTATTATCAAAATCATAACTGAAGGCTGGTTCTAACAACAGATTTCTTCATTTGGGTTATCCTGAATCTGATACTTTTACACTATTTTGTGCATTCCTGAAAGACTAAATTTTCTCATATTTAAGTAACAAACAAGACAGTTATAATAACAAAATCAAAAGTTGTACTCAACTGCTGCAGACATATTGTTTTTATTTGAAGTTTCTTTACGATATAACATTTAGTGGATTTTTCTGTTAAACATTTATTGCTGCAAACCTTCAGAGTGATGAAGATAAACAATGTGCCATGTAATGATAACAGGCTACGATAATAGAGAACAGACCTGTAAATATCTTTTTGCTGTTATACACATTTTCCTTGTCATAGTAAATTTCTCCTGAGATTGTGAGGCACATCGGTTTGATGTAAAACAGATTTGAACCGTCAGCGCAGCACCAAGCTGATGTCCTCTGATCTCACTCATCAGTGACCCGTTTGCTCTCTTCGGGGACAACTGTGCATTTGGTTCCATTTAACCTCCTCTGCTAAAATGGGTGTTTGATGGTGTCCTTAACTATCAAAGTGTCACCAAACTCACCAGCGTTTAATAATTTGTAAGAATAACATTTTCTCAGCTTTTTGCTGAGGTGGAATTTTATTTTTTTTTTCTGTTTTGAAGTTGAAGGTGCCAAAATGTTCTGACATACAAAAGGCAAACGTCTCTGGAGGCCTAATTTTGTGTGGACAGCCACAGCTGCTATGAGTCTCTCACTGGGTGGGCTCGCACTGAGTTATTCCAGTTTTTCTCATCTACTTTACAATTCCTGCACACCTTTTTCACAAGGAGTTGTTTTTCCCCCTTTAAATAGGGTTTGATCAAAGGAGCCAAATAGTAAAGAGAGATTTCTCCTATTATAAATGGCCTTCCCCAGCTCTGTAACCTCGCTACAAGTTTTAACACAAAAGTGCAACCCTTGGTGGGATTGGATATTTTGGCCACCATTTGTACAAAGTGAAGTTTCTTTGGAGTCTCCTTGAGACAAGTGACCAGTGCAGGGCAAAGTGAAGGCCTTATCAGTCACCCCACAATGGTGCCACCCCATGAATTATATTAGGAACCGATGTGACTCACTAAGGCACTGCATTGTGAACCATCTGGGTGACAATAAACATGTCGCCACATAGTTTCCTCCATCATTCAAGTCTAGATAGCAGATCTGGACCTTAACTATAGCTCGCTATCTACTAGATCTTGGCTTGACCTGCTAGAAAGATGGAGGTGAAGCTCAAGGATATCTCTCAGAGAGTCCATTTCAACACCAGGAGGTTATTACAGCCACACTGGGGGAAGGTAGTCACACTGTTTGCCTCTCTTTGAATGTGTCTGTGTTGCACAGATACAAGGCTACTTGGAGAAAAATGCTGAAGACATGCATGTAAATATACGTGATTAAAATGTGATTTCACCAACATCAAAGTGAAAGGTTTAAAGAAACAGAGTGCAGAATATGTTCATACTTCAGAAGTTGACACAGCCTCCTGAAATTCCCTGAAGAAATGTCTGGAATTGCTTGATTAGAATACAACAAGATACAGTTACAGTACCAACACCCCTATATAAAAACTTTTTTTGAGCTGTTTTGTTTGGAGGTGACTTTATGTGGTGAAAAGAGATGTCTGACTTGTCTCTTCACATTTCTTCTGTGGGAGTGTCTGTCTAAATGAATAACGACTAAAACTAAAATGTTCAGCATGATTTTTTTGTTAAAAATGAGAGGATATTGCTTATATCAGGACTGAGCAGAGCAGACATTTTTGTCTGAAGGGATGCTTGTTGGTGGTGTTAGATTTTTCACCCAAGGAGGGGATCATCATCTCTGTGGATCAGAGTCTCTCTACAATAACCAGACAGTTCTGATTTTGCTCCACATTGCTGCCCCTGCTGAACCACTGTTCCTTTGTAAAAAAAAAAAAAAATATATATATATATATATATATATATATATATATATATATATATATATATATATATTGGGCATTCAGCTTGGGCAGTTTCCTCGTGATTATCCTCCACTTCAATGTTAGCTGCAATATCAAAAAAGGGTGTGATGGTAATCAATGTATAGTGACATGTTAATGTTTTAGACAAATTTGACCAATGTATATTATTGTGTTTTTTTAATAAGACATTGAATAAAACAGCTCTATGTCACTTTTTTCCAGTAAAGGTATTCAAAGTAATACCAGTGGTACATTTCGATAACCTAAGATATTGTATTATCGTTTTATTGCCATCTTACTTCAGTATTCAACCTGACATTTAACAAAAGCTGTGATTTGTTAAGTGTTTTTTGGTTTGTGGGAGTAAATTGGTAGACCCTTAGAAACCCTGCTCGTATACAAAGAGAACATGCAAACCCCACACAGAAAGGTCCCAGCTGGGAGACTAATCCACAACCTTCTTGCTGTGAGGAGCCATGCCAGCCTATGACGGTGAAAACATTAATACTGAATTGTTTAAAAATACTGAACATCATTATTGTGTGGTAACTTTTAGTGGTATTTACATATGTATTTTTTTTATTTATTTATTGCTTTATATACCATTTTCAAGGAAGCTACTTTAAAAAATAGCAGATTTCTCAGCGTAGACACAAGCTTGTACATTTTGCATGTCAAAAGAGAAGGACTTATTTTTAATTAACAATACATTCATAAACAACAACAAAGATGCTGGCTTGCCTTAGCACTTAGATGAAATATATTACTTGACTCATACTCTATATTACAAGAAAAATCATAAAAACATAGAGAAAAATTCCTAATTTTCTTGTACTGTAACAGTTGTCACCAGCAAGCCAACAACTGGATTATTCTGTGGGCCTAAATAAACTGAAAATCTGTTAGCAGAAGTTTTTTGTTGTTGTAAATCCACCTGCTTTAACAAATGGGTTACTGATGCTATTTATTCCCTGCTGCTGTTACTGATAGCAAACCACACAAATTAATCATCCACAAGTAAGAGCAGTCAGCGGGCTAAAAAATGTGAGGTTCCAAGGATGTGGCATGAGGAAAAATTGGTTAATTTAACGTAGCATGCTAACGCCTTGATGATGAAAACTGAAGTGAGACTCAAATGAAGCGTAATAAAGGCAGGCAACAAAAAGACAGCGGTGGACCAATGAGGAAGTGAAAAAGTGAAGCATAAACAATGGCATTTAATACAATTTCATAAAACCACTTATAGCCCATGACAGGGGCTCACATGTAATCACTGTAAGTGGAGACGAAGATGGGGGCTGCGGTGTCGTCGTCACGATGCCAAAACACTTCTCCATGACACGTCCCCTGCTTCTCTTCATTAATCCTCTAAGCTACATTCATTAACGGTCACTCCATCCACTCAGCAAACCTACACAGTCGAGTGAAGGCACACAAGCTGTGACAAAAATAACCTGCTGCTGAAATGCAATACGAGAGATTGTTACTGCTTTATGAACTCAATAATTCAATTGTATTAATTAGTAAACACTGTTTCATCATTTTCTGTTGCAATAAAGAAATGGAAAAGGTACTTTGCATGGCTTGCAGCCAAACAGTATAAAAGTCATGGAAATGAAAATCCTGTTTTCTGAATTTTTCCAGACAGAGTAAAATCTGGAAATGAGCTGACACTGAAGGATAGTTGTGGCAGTTAGCAGGAATTTAACAAGGCGGGATGATAAATACTAAAGATTTACAGGTTCTCCGACTGTCAGGTGCTCTTTGGAAATAGTGCAAGGTGTGCTTTTATCTAGATTCACCAGTTAGTGGCTTTTGGAGGATCCCCTGTTCTGAATGGGGCTGTAGTTTCAGAGGGCAGCATTTATGACTCACCAGTGCACTGACCACAGCCCATTAACTCAAAGAGCCTCCACAGGAGCACTGGAGCAGGAAAAGGGGCCGTGACCTGCCCGAGACCATCTTATTACTTTAACACATTATGTCTCCCACTGCGATCTTTTTATTTAAGTGACTTCAGCAGAACGCATCATCTCGGGCCAAGTCGGGGACAGACGGGGGTTTCTAGACAAGAGAAGCCGTCCAATGATTTATTGGAAACGTCTGCTATTGGGTTTTACAGAAAAAAGAGAGCAAGAATGGACAGTGAGGAAAAGAGCGTGGGTGTATGAGGGGACGGTTAGTGATGAACCTGACTGTGATGGGAGCTGTTTATAGAGTGGAGAGGCCAGCCTGACCCCCGAACAGCTCCTAGGAGGATTCTCAAGTTCTTACTGATGAGCTTTTGCAGCTCTCTGATGACCACATGGCCCAGAGAGTGGGGAGGGGGTGGAGAGGATGGGAGATCCAAGGGTCAGGGGAGTGATTTATTTTACCACCATGTCACTCTTTATGGGCCACACTACACAATATGGCTTCAAATATTACTGTTCTCAGGAGGAAGATCCGAACATTTTTCCCAAGTGTTACTCGTCTTCACCCTTTTGTTTACTTTAGACCGAATTCAGCGTCAGGGTCCAACTAAATGTTCATTTAAATGTCCAGACATTTTCTCGTAGCAAAGAATAGGGGCCAGAACCAAACTGTGAGTTTATGCATCTGATGTTTGTTTCTCATTGGAATTTATCATCCTCATACTCTTTGGCGTTACGTACATCTCTACTGAGTGGTTCCACACCAGGGGACTCGTGGCCAAATGTTCTTGTGTTTAGAACTGACGCAGCAGGAAAGTAATCTACAAATGTTCTTATTTCACAAAAAACAGCTTTCACAACCAGTCCAGAATTACATTAGTCAAACTTTGACCAAGACCTTAAAATAAAACAGAATTAAAAACAACAAAGACTTGCATGCAGAAACACATTGCAGGTATTTTTTTCTTACTAGTGCAGATGACTATTTGATTAAAAATAAATAAATAAATAACAGCATTTTAGCCATTTTAGGAAGAGAATGCCTTTGAGTCCTCTTAATAGAAAAAAAAGGTATTTTTGGACCAAACAGTTCTTGGGACTCCCTGAGGGTGAGTAATGACCCACCTGCACAACCTGATACATCAAAGGCTTTGTTTAACAGAACTAAGAAATCATGTGTACAAATCATTAGTTTTATGGCTAAAAACTGTGGTTTACGTATCTGAAGTCCTACTACAGTAGATCTTACATGTTCATTTTTATCGCCCAGCACTATGAAAGGTGGTCCACTTGAGTGTGTGTGTATGCATGTGTATTTGTTTGACTGTCTGTTTGTAAAAAGCTCCTGAACCAGTGGCTACATTTCATTGAAACTCAAAAAGTAACAGATGTGCATCTACAGCTGATTAAATTTAGGAGTCAATCTGATGGCAACAACACCTAATTAAATTTAGCCAACAACAAAAATGGCTTTAACTCACTTTTACAGATACTGAGCTAAAATTAGGTGTGGTGATAGCTGACAGTCATCCTCAACACATACTTTGAGTGCTAGCAGAGTGCTTGTTCTTTTTTTTAAAATTTTGGCAGGCAAGGAGGTGGACAATCAGTGTTACATGAAATAATGCTACTTTACATTAGATGTTAGTAATGACATTCAATTCAATTAAAAAATTCTTTATTAATCCTAAAGGGAAATTAAATGTTGTAGCTCATAATCCTGGTTTCATTAAAGAGCTGTTATAGATGCTGATGGTTGTGGGCAGAAAGGATCTCTTGTAGTGGTCGTTCCCGATGTGTCCTCAGTTCTGGTGTCCTCAGAGAGCCCCACCAGGTAAGCCTTGCTGGCCTCCTGCAGGGCCATTACATCCCAGCTCTGGAAGCACAGGTTGGTCTTGAAGTCCTGTGTGATTTCCTGGACCAGGTGCTGGAAGGGCAGCTTCTGGATGAGCAGCTCAGTGGACTTCTGGTAGTGGCGCATCTCCCTGAGAGCCACGGTACCGGGTTCCCTACCCCGGTGACCGGGGTGTTCCTGTGGGCAGTTTCGTTGGCGAGCTGCTTCCTGGGAGCTTTACCTCCGGTGGATTAACGAGCGGTCTGCTTGGTTCTGGCTATTACCGGACTTCAGGGTTCTTCTCGTTTAACACTGAAGAGTAAAAGATGTTAATCAGCTGCTCCCGATTGTGAAAAAATAGCAAGCAAAAAATATTTTCATACTTTGGATCAATTGACACAACATCTCTATTGTTGTTTTTGTACTTCATATCTGAAGAATGAAAACTGAATAACAGTAATTGCTGTAACTTGCTGTGATTTTACAGTGTTGACTTAAAACGCAAATTAGATCCATCAAAAAGAAAGACCAAATGTATGCATTAAAAATTCTCCAGTACAAAGACGTCTTAAGTTACCTAACTATACCTTTCCTGAAAAGTCATATTCCTGGGTCAGTCTTGGTATGCTGGGTGATATACTGAGTGTGAGCCATAAAATATAGAATTTTGAAAAATAAATGACATTAAAACTGACTCAATTATCAAAAGAGCTGCCAAATTTCTGCGCAGGAACTGATTTATTACTGTTGCTTTAATTCTTCCAGCTTTGGAATCGCCATGAAACAAACAAATCCTGATACAATACCTTACACATAATCGAATACATACAGTATCTTCTCCCAGAAGTAAAGCAAAAATTTGTATTTTCAGCTCAGAATAATACAGGGCCTTGGGTTCAGGACACGGGTCATGGACATTCCAGTGTGACAGATTTATTTTTGCTCCATTACAGAGACAAATCTGAAATCCTCCTGATTTTCCGATCCTCTTTTTCACCCAGCCGTACCCGACAACCCACACATCAAAACTACCATTACCTTCTTGTTAGTTCACACTGTCGATTAGAGAAGGGCAACATAGATTCCTGCCAAGGGCTAAATGTGTTTATTCTAATTCCTCCCCCATCTCTACTTTGTCAGAGACAGACAGCTAGAAACACAGAACATCTGAGCAACTGCAACAGCTCACATCAGGACTCAATCCTTCAGGAAGTGGAAGTAACCGATTAGATTATGTCATTGCCACAATCTGTTACGAAAAATAAACACTGGGCCTTTTCATTAACCTAATGAAGACGAAGCACGTTGATGAGCTCTTAAGTCAATTAACGATATTTAAAAACAGGCGGTGCAGCCCCAAGGTAAATTAGCATGCAGGGAGTGAGGAGAACCCAGGTTCAAACAAATTGTGCGTGGAACCCTCTGGTTCAAGCCGCTTGACTCTCTCCAGTAATATACACCCCTCTTCTGCTCAGACAAGCTTTCATTAGCTATAATTAACTGCATGCATTCTGTCGTTGCGATACTGAGAGAGTTCAAGTTAAAAACGAACGTAAGAATGGAGAGAGAGCGCGAAAAAAGTCTGCTTAGATACCAGCTTTTATAACGATCGATCGCAGTCTTCAGTTTTTGTATGGGTTGATGTGAGAGCGATGCAGTTCAAAAATAATTTATAGGATTACAAAGACGGAACAATATAGAACACACAGAACATCTGGAGTCAGAGCCAAGCTTGCTTTGTTTTCACTCTCTTATCTTCAGCCTGCCCCCCCCCCCAGTAAACTTATTTGAAATCCTCCCGGGGTTTTAACCTCTCTCTTTTGCTTTCTCTCTCTCTCACAGAAGCACATTCACGGGGTCTCTTGGCTGCAACGAGGTCTGAAAAGATTGCGGTTCATTTCGACCCACAGTGGATGGAGGCCTCATTTAGTGGCTGCTGGCAACTCAATCAGCCTGCCTCACACTGATGAGTGAGTGACTACTTTCAGAGCACCAGTCAATATGTGTCTGCTGTGATAGAATGTCAGCACCCGTGCCCCGTGTTGTCCTGACCCAATGTTATGGCTTTTTTATTTTGTCTAATCAATGATATATGAAACAACACAGACACATTTCAACAATAGATTTTTTTTTTTTTTTCTTACCGGGCTTGGTGCAATTTCTGTTCATGCAGCTACAGGGATGCTTAGTAGTAGCATTTTGAAGCTTTTTGTTTCTGGTTGTTTGAATGCAGGCATAAATCGATATGTTAGTGATCACAAACAAATAGCATTACATTTAGGTTTAGAGTGGTTGAAACACACGCCAAGCTTAGCATCTTTTGTTTTAGCTCTGATGGCTTTAAAAACATGCTATTTCTTTAAAAAAGATCACTGTGGTAATTCTACAAAAAGCGCCGGAGCCATGTTGCCAGAGAAATACAGAGTGTAGATATTTTCCTCTCAGTTTTGTTTATGTTGTCCTCTGTGCTGTGAGTAAAGAACAGCCTATATTTTGAGGCTGGTCGGATGAGCCGTGCTCAGTGTCCCCTGTGTCCTTTATTTCACACAGCCCACTGCACATGCTCTGCAGTCTGCTGACCTCTTGACCCGCCTGTCACTGTGATGGCTGCTGTAATCTGAAGGTACTTATTTCATACAGATGCTCTCTTTCATTTTCTTTCTTTTATTAAAATAATCATTAGAGGGAAAAAAAAGTGGTTTGACTAAAAGATTTCTAAAGCAATATCCCACTGAGTGCAGATTTTTTTTCCAGCCTAAATGTTTTATATTTGTCATATTTAGATGGGTTAAAAACATTATTTTTTCCCATTTCCGTTGTTTCCAAGTGGTTTTTATATGTTAAATAGCTGTGAATAGTTGTTCTTATCTGCCTTTGTTATTTGTCACCTTTAAAACCTTTTAATAGTTCCGTGATTTATATTAAAATGTATTGTTTACCTGATAACAAATGAGAATAGATTTCACACGGTTTTGCCTTTTTCCACCATGTAGTGCTGTTTGTCTATATCTAACGGCTGTCACAGAGACCAAAACAAGAAGCAGCAAATCATTCTTTTCAGCTCTAGAAAAGATGAGATACATCAAATTATCACAGTCAAATTAATGTATTGCTACTCACTTGAAGAATCTTTTTACATATAAACAGCAGCTCAAATAAAAACAAATCATTTTGATTTGTTGTAATATAACATCGCAAATAACACATTATTTGTAGTTTTATTTTTCAGTTTGTGGTTTGTTGTTGTTGTGGTGGTTGGGTATCACAGTATTACTAACTGTTTGGACTCGTAATGTGGCTTAAAGTTCTTACATCTAAGTTTTTAGATGGATTTCAAGAACTACAACAGCATTAAAATCATTCAGTTAAATCAAAATGAAGATTTTTTTTTTATTTTTCTAGTTTTAATATTACAGTCGTAATATCAGTGTTATAGTGAGAATGTTGAGGAACCAACCAAGAAGAAAGTCAAAATTACAAAAGTAAAGTTACATGGGGAAATAAAAATCAAACCAGCATTGAATGATTGACCTTAGGAGCCACATGCCTTGTGTCAAATACTGATACTTCAGAAAACGTTTTATTAACAGGAAAATTCATTCTCATTTGCACAAAAATATACTGTGGTAATAATTATTAGCCCTTTAATGAGATAGTTTTAATTAAATTACACATGTAACACCACTTGGAGAGTCCAAACCTCTGTCAGGGCCAGGATCACCACCAAAATCCAAAAAAATAATTTAATCCATTGTTTTTTGTGACAGCTCCAACATTTCCTGAAAATTCCCTCAAAATGTGTTCATTACTTTTTAAGTAAACTTGTGAACAGACAAAAAAACAAAAAACAACCCTAACCTTCATGGCCGAGGTAATAAAGCTTTAAAATTAATAAAATATAAGCCATAAAAAATAAATAATTGTTGCTTTGTTTAACTCTAAAAGAGTTTGAAGAATCTACATTTTTACAGTTCAGATTATTTTTTAAGAATTTCTCATAAAACCCCTAATTTTAAGAGGGAAAGAGGTGCAGATTACTGAACAGAGATCAGTTTTGTTTCCATCTCAATCCTCCTGCAGACCTTTACATTTAGTCTGATATTCAGGAGTAAACGGCTGAAGATCTGCAGGATAAATGAGAATGAGAAGTCAAAGGTTAAAACCCTTTATGAAAGAGACACATGTAGCAGAAGAGAGCGGAGGAAACTGTCATCACTGTCCAGCGAATTCATTAGGTTCCAACAGCATTAGACATATAGGCACAGGGGGGTAGTTTGCAATTTTAACTGCTCAGAAATTGGCTTCAGGTCAGAGTAAAACTACTGTTAATTTCTGGCATCATTCTTGAATTTAATTAGGATTTTTTAATGGTTATATAAATCTAACATAAATCTGTGTGTTTGTGCACGTGTGTGTATGAGTTGGTTTATTAAGAAATTATATAAGTTGGGACAAAAACACTAATAGCTGGTAAATCAATCAACTTCCAACATCTTCCTGGGTTTTATGGATGTCCTGCTTTCCTTGTCTGTCTCCTTCTACTGTGTCTATCTGCAGATGCACTCAGCAGAGATTTTCAATTTATTTCTAATCAAGCTTTATCTAATATTCTCCCGACAGGCAATTAAAAATTCAAACTACCCTGAAAAGCCATTGCTCACTTTTCAGTTTCTCCCAGCGTTCATTTAAGGATGTTATTTCATTAAAAGCTCTTGTTGATGAGTTTGAGGTAATTTGCGAGCATATTTGATTACCATACTCTGCATTGTTATTATGATAATCCATGGGTTTGCTGATATTTTGGTCCATGTTTGTGTGTAATAACACTATTTTTCATCTGTTATATATATATATATATATATATATATATATATATATATATATATATATATATATATATATATACTGTATATATTTTGCATCTATAGTCTTGTAAAAGTTTCAGTTTGATCAGTCAAAACGAGCCAAACACTGACCCCACCACTCACTAACACTCAAGTGGGAATTATGAGTTATGTTCCCATCAGAAATAAACCTATAAAAATAACAATGATGTGTGTTTATATTGGCTGAATAGATGTTTTAGGTTTTCATGCAGAGCTTCATTCAGCTGTGATGTTGATGGGTACCAGGGCCATCAAGTGCCTGAAGCAAGTACGAGATAAATGCCTAGAAGGGCCTTGATCAGTTTATGCTGGAGGTGTTTGCAATAACACACACACGCACACACACACACACACACACACACAGAGGCAAAAGCAAGACAAACCACCCTTAAGTGCTGCACGCTCTTCGACTATTTAGGGCAGCCATGTCCAGCAGTGGATTTGAATATGCATGACTATCGAAGCTACCCTTGCAGCCCCATTCTGCGCCGAGGCACCAGCCTGTTTTCACGAAAAGAAATACACATGCATCTTATTTGAATATGTTACAGTCACACATAATAAAGATAAGTCCGTAAGAATATTTATGTCTCACAGCAAGAGACGCTGAAGTGGATAATTGTCATTTGGCGGTTGAATTTTTCAAACATTTTGCTGTTCTGTTCTTTTCTTTGCTAAAAGATTCATGTTTTGGTTTGACTTCTGGAGTTTGGTTGCAAAACAGTTTTGCTTCACTTTTAAGAGTCAAGATGCGGAAATTCTCAGAGCACGTATTCTGTTCTTTCTCCTGTGTTATTGTGTCCATGCAGATCTGTATGGCTATATGCATCGCACTATTTTTAGCCAGACGCTGATTACCAACAGTTTAACCAGCGTCTGACTCCAGATTGAGAACAGGGTAGGTGTGAAATAGTGCATGCTTCCCATCTGTAATAGCTTTCATCTTGGTTTTACCAACTCTCAGTCAGTCAGTGAAGGATATGTCACTAACACCAACGGTGATGCCAGTATTAGTTATGTTCGCTGGTTGCTGAATATGTAGTCCAAATACAAATTCTGTTGAATTGAGAGATGCAAATTGGACAGAGTTCCTCTTTTAAGATTGTTGACATTAAAGTTCATAATGATTAAATCAGCCAGAAGAGGAAAAGCTGAGGCATTCGAAAAGATTTTTAAAAATGATATATAATTAAATACTTTTGATAATTAAAAATAAATAAATAAAAATACCTGACCCAAGGTCAAAAAGGGATTGTCATGGTTTTTTGAACCAATAAACTGTCTGGCTCAAATTTCTCTCACACACATACAGTGCTCTAGCAGCTGCCAATTATGTGGCAGGATCATTTGTTGTTTATTAAGGTCATGGCTCAATAAGTGATGACCTGACGTTGAGAAAAACCAACCCGGCTCTTTAAACCTGAGAGCCACAAGGTTTCGGCTGAATCTGACTCCGTTCCAAGCAACAATTCCTCCCATAACATCATAGTTGTAAGCCAGGGATCTGGAGACCTCCAGTTTACATCTTGGAGAGTTGGACGGAGGCAAAGTAGTGAATGTGAAGCTATCTTCTTTGGTCCCTGTGCAAGAGTGGCTAATTAAATACTAAAGAAGGAATAAAATGTTAATGAGAAACACAAGCTTGTTGTGGTGTTTGGCACTGACCAGCTTCCTCTTATTAGGTGTACTTGCCCATATGTGCCTGGGTGAAGTGCCCATTAGGGCCTTCCCTAATGGATCTTCATCCGAGGCACTGAGAGGCTAGTAGAATGTACATTTCTGCAATTTCCAAACATGGCACTTGAGCCAGCGCTTCTATGAAATTTCTCAGCCGCAATAAATATTTTATGTAAATCAAAATTAAGTTCTGCGCTTAGTTTAGGCAATTTCTCTCGTAAGTAGTGTCTCTGTGAAGGAGATTACAACATTTGCCGGTTTGTTTATAATTTAATTTTTTATGTTGTGGCTGGCGGTGGGGAAAGACAGAACACCTGTGAGTGTTTATAATGTCTCATCTCCCTCACAGCTGCTCCTTTTCAAAACACCTCACTGGTGCAATAATTTCATAAAATTTCATGATTTACCATCTGGTAGACTGAGCTATAAGCACATGCAATAAGCATTTGTGTGGCGCTGGTCCCAGAAAGGTACAATAACTGTATATTTTAACTTAATGGCTTTTCAGGGCATGCAAATTTCCACTGAGCAGATTGCAGTGATGCTACAATGTAAGTCTGGTCCCGTCTGTCTGCCTCTGTCTCTCCAGCCCTCTCTGCTGCACATTCCCCACCCTATACAGTACACAATTCCCCTATCAAGTGTCATAAAACATTCACACGCAGCAGCCCTCTATTGACTCTGTCCCTGGCTGTGAAGCTGTCCATGTCAAAACCTTGATATCAAGCTCTGGAGAATGAGGGACACAGTAGGAGGTACAAGCAGATTATTTTCCTTTTAGCATCTAATGTCTGTGCATTTGGGTAATTAAAATGATTACTACAACAATTACACCAAGTAATTAGAAACTAATTACACTGGCATTTTGTGATTACAGGAGCAGATGAAAATACTGTTCAAAATTAAATTCATTGCATATTCATGGAAATGAAATTAAATAGTGCTGTGTGGATAAGATAATAGAAACTTGGAGAATGGGGTTCTGAGGGGTTTGCAGAACCGTCTGTGGCTAATGCTCTAAATGTTCGTTTTGTTAAATCTGTGGTAATCTTTTAATGGCCTTAAGTGATATTCATACTCAGAATGATGTCAAATTCTCTAAAAGATGTGATGTTTTACTTTTTCAAGCCTCTTGTTTTTGTCTCTGGAAATGATTAAACCTTTTAGCTGAGGAACACAGCGAAAAACAGGGTGATTGTTCAGATCTTTTGAAATGGGGTTCTGTGGAAAGGCTACGAACAAATAATAGCTTACCTGTTGTGGATAGCTCTTTGAATGGCCTCAGTTTGGAGAATTAGAGTTTAACTTTAACAGACTGACAGGCTAATGGTTAGTCTGAGCAGAGCAAAACCCAAAGTGAATTACTTTTGTCCTAAAACAACTTTGATTTTAAAAATAGCTAGCTGTAGCACTTCCTTTGAAACCTTGAGCACTTTCAGCAGAAATTTCATAATATTTTTGCCAGAATAACCAGGTAATGTGAAACTGACAGTAATGTAAAAGCTTATAAAATGGCATTCATGTGAACTGTTATAAAATTGAGACATTGGAGTTGTTTTAAGACCACAGCAAACCACGTTGGTCTTAGTCCCTCTTAAACTAGCCATTGTTTTATCAATCCAGTCAGAATCAAACTCTATTTCTCTAAACTGAGGCTGTTCAAAGAGCTATCTACAACAGGTAAGATATTAGATGTTCTTCATATTTTCACAGAACCTCAGTTCATAAAATCTAAACCGTCCTTTTAAGCTATAATGCTCTTAATTGAAAAGAGAAGCAAGCATTTCTATACACCTCTTTATGTTCTTTCATGCACAGTGATTAAATTAAATATCCACCAGTTAACTCACTTTTTTTGTGCATCATTTTCTTTCTTTGCAGGCCTTTCTTCTTTTTTCTCTCCAGCACCCCCCCCTTTCCACCTTCCATCTATCGACAATAGTCAAGGGTTTAGCTGCAGCCATGATCATGTAATGAGATTCTTCAGATTAAATAGATTTCCTGTTAAACTTGGCGCTTGGTAGATAGGGTGTCAGCAATGAATGGTTATTAACATTTAAATATATCACAGAATAAGAGCGAGCAGAATGTGAGTGATTGAGAGGAGGGTTATGCAAAAAAAAAAAAGAGACAGAGGACGAAGAGAAAAAAAACAATATGAATTTTTCATTGTTATCGGGTATGGATTTTCTTCCTCAACACATTTCTGTAGGACCTGATGAAACCAAAGTAATTAGACGGACACAAGCGGGGCACCAAAGAGCCATTACAGCAAAGCAAGCTCATTGTTTATGGACTAAAGGCAATTAGGCTTCTGGGTGAGAAAAGTAAAACGCCCATCCCAGTTTTATCTACTAATCAGTACTTTTGCTGTATTATTACAAGACATTAACAATTTAAGTGTGGAGTGACGTGTCATAAAATTAACTCACTTTTTTTTAAATAGGAGTTCACTTCTTGTCAAAGACAAATGGACTTGAAAAACTGAGAGTGATTGTACTTCAGTATCAATAACAGCGTTTCTCTCTGTTAATAGCATAGTGAATGCTAGTTGACATTCTTACAGCCGTACAGAGGCTTAGTTCAATTGAACAATGTCCCAGGAGGTTGTAGGTAATTGTATGTTAAATGCAGGTGATACTATGAAGGTTGACTACCTGATGAGATTTTAAACATTGAATAATGCCAATAGAAATAAAATCATTTTAGAAATACCTGCCTTTTAAAAAACATCTTGGGAATTTTTTATTTTATTTTATTTTTATCAATTCAGTTTATTTATATACGTAGCAACAATTTGGGGAAAAAAAGAAAAGAAAAGGATAAGGAATTACATACATTCCAATGCAGTTCAAACATTATAGAATATAATAGGTATGATCAAATTTGGCAAAATATAAAATGCCAATTAGGAAACGTTCTCTAAGGAAACCAGCTGATTGCATCAAATCTTCACTTTGATCTCGTCCCTCATCCTGAGCAAGCAGTGGGCGACAGTGGGAAGGAACGACTCCCTTTTAACAAGAAGGAACCTCCAGCAGAACCAGACTCTACCATCTGCCTCAACCGGATTAAAGTTGGATTTCTAGTTGAAGAGAAAATTCAAGTAACAGGGAAGGTTCATGTTTCATTTTGTGTTTGGAAGGTATTTTCTTTTCCTGTTTTCTGTGCGTTGTTTTTTTTTTTTTCTAAATTCCACAAAATTGTTGTTTAGGCTTATTGGCAGCACTTACTGTAGCTGTAAAATGTTATTTTACTATGTTTTTATGTTTTGTTTTTATTTAAGTCACAATTTATATTGTGTATCATGGCAAGCAGTGGTTAGTGCTTCTGCCTCACAGCCAGAAGGTCGCAGGTTCGCCTCCTGGCCTTGCTGTGTGTAATTTGAATGTTCTCCCCATGCATGTGTGGGTTTTCTCCAGGAACTCCAGGTTCCACCCACAGACCAAAAACATGCATGTTAGGTTAATTGGTAACTCTAAAGTGTTCCTAGGAGATATTGAGAATAGTTGTTTGTATCAATTGTCTCCATGTGTCCCTGTGTCTATGGTGTCCCCACCTCTCGTACAGAGACTGCTGCAGATAGGCACCAGCTCCCCCAGACCCGGAAAGGAAAACGCTGATAAAGAAGGAGGAGGAGGACAATTCATATTCTGTTTTTAATGTCATTTTTGGCCATTCAAAATTTTATTTTTCTATTCATGGTAATATACCCAAAAAGTTAAAACAATAAAACCTTTAAACATTATGACTCCCTCCTCATTACAATCATTTTCACCCAAGCTTGATAAGTTCTTTCACAAAATGCTACACTCAAAAACAAAATTTAAGCCTCAAAGACAGACTCTTCCACAAGCCTGGCAAATCAACGAACAGACAGGTGTGCTATTTACATAACCCCATGTCTCGCCGACGAGCAGTCTCTGTAAGTAAATGTCACATATTCGTTTTTTTCTCAAAGCCAAGAAATCCCATATTACATCTATCAAAATTCTGTTTGATCCAGTCTGGATTCAGGGAGATTGTACACCGAGTAAATAGCAGATTTGGTATTTGATCTAGAGTGGTCAAAAATGAAATATTTTCTCCCATTGGATATAACTTGGACCACTTAATTCCAGTTTATCTCGGCATGAAAAAATACAAAACATATATTTTATTTTAAAATGTATTTATGTCGTAATGTATGCCATAGTGTTATTTAGAGATATAGTGCAGTGCAGTGGATGTTATGTTTTAAACAGTGTTTTTTTTGTTTGTTTTTTTGTATAGCAGCATCGATAAGAGGAGAAAACACGTAAAATGAAAATTTGTAATTTGAGACAAAAATGTAGAAAAGTATTAAGGATATGAGTAAATAAATTTAAATACAGAGTTTTATGCAACTACATCGTTTTTAGTTTTCCAAAAACCTGATCAAATGCTGAGAAATAATTACAACTATATAAAGGTGGAATTTAAAGGCAAAACGTGAAAATAATAATAAATACTAAAAACTGAACAGCTGTTTCAGGATTTTTAAGTGCTATAAGCACCTGAGATACAGTAAAATGTGTAAAACTTCTCTTTTAGACATTAAAAGATCAAGGTTTCTTCACAGTTTTTTATGTACTGATAAAAGTATTTATTTAAATCTACAATGTCAGACTGAATGTGATGTTCTTTTCTTTCACAAAGATCTGTGGGAGTATGTGTTAAGGTTTAAACTGTTGGAACAAATGATGACAAAGCAAAAATAAATAAAGAAATAAAGAAGATGTTCTTTTTTTTGTTTGTGTGTTGTTGTTTTATTAGTTCAGCGCAGTGAACTTGTCAAAACCTTTTGAATTATCAAACCAACAAGACAAGAGAGCTGGACTGCTTTCCCTGGAGTTCAGCACACTAAAAGTCATCCTTCATTCGAGGCCAGGCTGGCTCTGTGAATGTGGAAGCAGGTGTGGTGGCAGGACAGTGGAAAGTCTCGCTCCGGCGCTGCCTTCGCTGCTGCCCACTTGTTAATGACTGGGCTGAGGGATGCGGGTCCTTTGTGTACGCTGTTATAAAGCACTCAAAGCCTTCAGGATGGCAGCAAGCTCACTCCTTGGCCCCAGGACGCTCTGTGGAGAATAAGACACACCTCATGCTTTGTTTTCCTGCTCCATGGGATCCCACACCAAAGGAGAAGTGTACAATATAAGAGGAGCAGCACCTCTCTATTTAAAGAGACTATGCCATGCTCATTCTTCTCAGGCAGTCTTTTTGTCTCTTTTCATGCACCGTTTCTGATGTGTGCAAGGATATAAAAACAATCACTTTACCCTAAAAAGTTAACAATTTAAACAAACATAATTTGTGGTAAATTCTGTCAGTACGTTTTGGTTG
Organism: Kryptolebias marmoratus; assembly: GCF_001649575.2. NCBI lineage: Eukaryota > Metazoa > Chordata > Actinopteri > Cyprinodontiformes > Rivulidae > Kryptolebias > Kryptolebias marmoratus. Next base: position 12,423,732 of record NC_051430.1, on the reverse strand, counting down.
CAACAATTAATCTAACATATTATACATCATTATAGTCTCATCATACAATTCAAAGACATCACAGACTATAGTTTACACCACAAAAATAAACTCAATTATGACTTTGTATACTTTAAATAATTACGGCACAGTTGCTGTAGTTCAGATCTTTTGAAGTGTGGTCCTGTGGAAAGTGTATGAACAATTAATATGTTACTTGTTGTGGATAGCTCCTGGAAGAAATCTTTATTAGTTTTGAACAGACTGAAAATTTAACAGCAGTGGATTACTGCTGTATGAAAACAGCTCTGGCCTCAAAAAAACTTTAAAGCAGCTCATACACACTGTTTTAGAAACCATTTCATCGCTCTTAATTTATCCTGAATTACAGTGATTTACATGTAATTCATGGTTGTTTCCACATGTAAAAAGCAGCTGCAGCAGTTAGCTGTAGCATATCTGGTGTAAGAATATCATAACTGTCTAAGTGACCTTAAGAGCTCTGTAAAAGTTAATAAAATATACATTTTAATGAACAACTTTGAAACAACTGAAACTATAATTGTTTAAAAATGGCAGCTTTTGACTTTGGTCTTGGATCTGCTTTATTTTTCCAAATTGACATTATTCAGTAAGCTATCTACGACACTTAACATTGTTAACCTTTAACACCTTTTCTCAGAACCGTACATCAAGAGATCCGAACTATCCATTCAAGACATTGTGCATTTAGCAACTAAAGGGACAGATTATTAACAAGAGTCCAAACCAGACAGAAATAAAAAGACAAATAGTTTTTATTGTATTTGCCTTCTAATACATTTTGTTGGCGATTAGAACAAGTAGAAATCTATACTCAGCAGTCGAGGAGTTGCTGTGAGACATAAGTCTGCTGCTGGACCTTTACTCATAAAAATCAGGTTTGAGTCTCTTATATTGTATAGTTTCTATTTTTTAACTCATTTCAGATTTTTTGTTTTGTTTTTAGTCAATTTGGCAACAAAGGTACTTGGTTAGATTCCTGAACACATCATTTGGAATAAAAATGTTTCATACATTGTTTAGAAAATGGAGAGTAAAGTGTTGCCATGCAATTATTCACAAGACCACTGGAGGCTGCCCACATAATCTGGTTACTTTCCATTTATTCATGATTAGAAGGTAGGAAACAGAACTGCTGGCTCAAAAATAGGTTCAGAATGACCAGTGTGACTTCTAATCACAAAAGTCCCAACACCTGAGGCCACTTATGTAAGCATTTAGTTGTTTAAAATCGTAAGCTCATTCTATAGTGAAAAAAGACAGAGTTGTAGCTGTTTTGGTCAAACCTTAAAACTTATTCACATTGAACGTTATTCAGAGAATTCAGAGAATTCAGTGAATTTTAGCTCAATATCTGTAAAATGACAAAGTTGTAGCCATTTTGTGTTGGCTAATGTGTATTACCTTTGGAGGTCATCTTGAGTTGGATTTACTCTGAAAGAAAGTCATTGTAGACGTGCTTCCAGTGAATAACGACTGCAAGTTTCATTGAAATTTGTGCAGTGGTTCATGAGATAATTAAGAGACAGACAGACAAATGTTATCATTATGTTGCAAATAAAAGTTGGAAATGTTGCATTGGGCTTGTAGCTCACAAATACAAATGACTGTCAAGTTTAGTTCAAGCTTGGGAACCAATCACCTTAAATTATACAACATATTGTTTATTGATATTTACATTTCATGGCAAAGATTTGTATAGTTTGATTTTAGGTCTGCATGCACCTAAAATGTGTTCCTTTTTTTTTTTTTTTTTTTTGCAGATCAATAACAGCTTCTGTACAAGTTCATTAACTTTACCTTTATTTATTTTTTTACCCTTTTGTTTTTCCATCAGAAGCCAACTTTCCAGAGTTTATTCAATTTATATTAAGGCTCTTAGAATTACAGCCATACATTCATTTGACATTGCTATCAATATTTATCACATTTATCCTGCAAAAGTACAGGATTTTGCTGGTCACTTACAGAGACAGTAGGACTGCAGACCAAGAACTCATAATATTTTGGTTCCAATTACTATTGATTTTACAATTGTTTTGCAGCAGGATATTGTTTTATTACTAATATATTTAATGCATAAATCGATATGAACACTTGCTTGGCTCATTCAAAGGAAGGACAATAAAATCAAAGATGTGGACTTCAAACAGCTGTGGGCACTTTTTGATCCATTCAGTAAATGACCATATAGGAAGCTTTAATGCTGTTGTTCAAGGCTTACACATTGTTGGAATAAAAACAAGCAAGAATTGTTTAATCAATTGCTTATGTTAAAAAAGAAAAGGAAAGAGAAAAAAACCCACACATTTAAGCAGCTTTGTCTCTTTTCATTCTTTGAAGGGAGCATAAAAAATAAAAAGCCAGACATTTGTCGGGAATTTGTCAACATTTTTAGGAGCATTCTAACTATTGGCTCATAGAGGAGGCTGACAGGGGGCCGGCAGTCAGGTTTATCCCAACAAAAGAGCGTCCAACGTAAGTGCAATTACTGCCACGAGCAATAAAACAGCCACTGCATTCCACAGCAACGGTGAAAACGCACCCAGGACCCTCGGAGATCTGCCGGCCTTCCCGTGTGGGCCCCGATTTGAGTGATGACGGCACAACATGATGGAGTAAGGCACTGAAAACCAGACCGTGTAGAGTACATTTATAATCGGTAATTGATAATGTAATAAAGACTGTGAAAAGGCTCAGAGTGACTTTTCGCTGTTTGCAGTCACTGTCATGGCAGGCTTGTGATTTTCATGCCTGGATGGCGGCTGCTTGGAGACGTGGGTTCATTCTACCAAAATTACCAGCTTTTCTCTCTCCATCTCTCTGCTTTCTGTCAGTTCACTCTTTATCACAGACCACCTCTACCTCTTTTTTCGCTCCGTGGACTGTGTGACATGGAATTGACATGTAGGTTTGGAGGCAACACAGTGCTATTGAGCTGTGATGTAAAGGTAGCTACCAGGCTTCCTAAATACATCCATGCTAGAGCTGGCATGGAGCCGGCGTGCAGGGAGACCAAACCGCTGGGTTTAACTCAGCTGTAGGCCTGTTAGATCAAATGGACCGCTGCATGCCTCCACAGCAGCAAGGTCAGGCTGTGAATCTGACGTGGAGGAGGTCATGTGACCGTGTGGGACTTGAGCCTGCAGAGATGGAAGTCAAAATTTATGAAAGCTGACAATGATTAACCATGTGGGGTGTTTTCACATAAAACTGTAAATATGGGCTTTCAAAAGATCCATTAGAGTGACAGAATACACAGCGCTGTTATGTAACTAGAGACATTTAGAAAAGATGCCCGAAACATTAAAAAGGAGGGGGAAAAAAACAGCGACGAGAGAGTGGCGGTAGACTCTTCGGAGGCTGCTTGTTACCTGACAGTGTGTCTCTCTGAAGTGACGAGGTTGGGGGGTGTTGGATGTAGGGCTCTAAAGTGAGACGAAGGTGCATGCTGGTCAAATCGAAGGGTAAAGTGGTAGCTTTGGCTGCGCTCCTTCCTAATGCCCTACGGCACCTCCACCATTAGCATTCCCCACTGTGACTTGAGTTCATAAGACTAATGGAGTTGCTACCTGGGGACATTAATTGTGCGTGACACCACTCGGGGGCTTTTGTGCACTCACACTAATATCACTGCGCCTGTCTGACAAAGCGCCCGAAAAGATTACAAACAAGCCCCAAATAACTGCCAGTGTTGTGCTGCTGTTTGACAGAGGAGTTGATGTGTGGGAGTTTGGTACACATGGAGGGTTTAGATATCAAGAAGGTTCAGATTCACTTACATGATGTTGTTCAAGTGGAGGAGTTAAGTGATATGTCCTGCTGTTGTGCGTATGGGCAACTCTCGGTTACGGTGTTGTACCTCGGATCAAGCACATACACATGCATGACATCATCTAATGAAAATGCAGCCCAGGACCTTAGATGTGTTTTTAGCCTACAAGGCTCAGCAGGCAGAGCTGCGCCTTGTGGACATAGAAGAAGTTTACGAGTATTAATGTACACAAAGGGATCACTTTGTTATTGAAATCCATAAGATAAAACCTACTCTACCTTTGTGAATAAAAATTATAACAAGAAATAATGACAATTTGCTTAGATTTATTGACCAAAATTCGCATTAGTGATTTCTTTATTACCTTTTTTTTGTTTGCGCATAACTAACCGAGGACTGTTTTTTGTGTTTTATACAGAAATGGCAAGTAAAATCCGAATTCCCAGTTAAATTAATTTGTTTGTAAAAGTTTTTTCAGGGTTCTGGGGGAATAACAAAGACAAAATTGAAGCTGGACTGTGACAAAATGCTGGCTTGTATAAACAATAAAGAGTTACAAGAGGGACTTGTAGATCACAGTAAAGTAGTATTTAAGACTATTATGAAAGACAACAAATTGTGTTATTATTACACTTAATGTTTTGGGTTTTTTGTGTGTCTATTTATATCTAAATAACTCTGATAGAAAAATATTCTTTCCTGAACTTATTTACATTAGTCCACACCATGTCACACACAAAGTGTTCGGTTCACAGTGAAGGGACTTCAAGTTATGTGCAACATAATGATAACCCTTTAGGAGAGTTTATATGTTTTATCTATACTTTGCATTTATGTTCAGTAACTTTATTTCTGTGGCATACTCATTTACCACGTCTTAAATGCCTGTGTATACTTGTGCACCAGCCACAATATTAAAACCAAGAAAATTCAAAGAAATAACCTTAGTTATCTTCCTATTTATTGGTCTGCTTGGAGTCATTCCCATCATATATATATATATATATATTATCCCTGAAAAGTATCATGATAAGGTTTAATAGCTAACTGTTTTAGACATTATTGTGCCTGCAAAATTAGTCTCAAACTTAGTTGTCTAGTTTATTAAACTAGGGTTTATTGCCATCTTTCACCCTGCTAATAAGCTTTTTAGTCACATTGTAGCTGTGCAAAATGACTTCTGAAACAGTTTAATGTAATGCAACCTGTAGATATTGTACAAGTCGGAATGAAAAAAATTGAGATTTAATATTTTTCAAGCCCTGAAAAGTTCAATATTTGGCAAACTTTGATTATAAGTGATAGTTTATTATAATTCAAAATGCATTTTCTATTAAAGAATAAACATTTTTTTAAAGCTAACAAAGTGCTCTCCTAAAAAATAATAATCTTTTATTGGAAAAGTGCTCAATTGTGTACTATAGATTTGCAAAGTTTCAATCATTCTTGATTTATAGTGTGGTTTTCACAGAGGATGCACCAAACACACCACAGAAAATAAAAGACTTGTTTTTATTACGCCCTCTAAGACATCCATAACTGCCATATCAGGGCTGTTTTAGCAGCATGGGAGGAGCTCTGAAGATTATTTTATTTTGGGGGTTGACTCTTTAAAAAACCTAAATTACTATTTATCTTTTTTAGATATACAAATTTATAACAGTTGTAGTTGATGTGAGAGAAAAACTTAAAAAGTACAATTAGCTGTTAACTGTTTATTATAGCCAATAAACAGCCTGTTTTTGTTTGATATTACTGAAATGTGTCACATGTTCAAATGAAGTGAAAGTGGTAAAAAGGCTGTGGCCTTTCTCCGGAGAGAGTCAAACTACGTTCGCACCTTCATAACTGCATTTATATTTACATTAGGATATTGAATGTTTGATTTGTCATTTCTGATCCAAGTTTTTTTAATTTTTTAATTTTTATTTTTTCCATCCTCTATTCTCTTCATTGCCGGCTGGGAAATCATTATCTGCCTTTGTCATAGCATGTACTAGCAAGGCACAATAAAGCAAGAGTCATGTAATGAATGTCAAAACTATTTCCATCAGATATTGTGAAATATGGCTTATGAAGACCCATTCAAAGAGATAATATGATAATTTGATTTCTCAGATAGGCTGAACGGAAATGCCCTGTCTGGACATTTTGAAAAGCAGAATCCATTACTTATTCTTAATTCACCCTGGCATAAATTAAAGGATTTCTGCAGGCCATTAACTCATCCATTAATACCCGGGGTCAAGATTATTGAAGCCCAGGGTAAGGCATTATGGAGGGCTATTTCTTCTAGACGTGTCACATAATGATTACAGTGGGGTTCTGAATCTTCTGTCATTAATTGTGAAATTATCTCATCCTTTTGCCACAGATAAACAGCAGGGAACGATAATAGTCGCAAGGGTAGATAATCCTGTTGCAAAAAATTAATTTCCATTTCATTTGTTTTGTTATGTTTCAGGCAATTTCAGGGCTGTGGCTGATTGTTTCAGAGGACGTGAAGTGTAAGAACAGGGGGAAACTACTGAAAGGAGGTGTAAAATTAGGTTTGTGTCTGTAAAAACACTGATCTGTTTTTGATTTTGGAGTGTTGAAATGCACCGGGAAGGTGGCCACATCGCAACGGAGCACAAAGAGCTAGAACCAGAAGGAAGGGAGGTTCAAGTCCACAAATTGTTGTCCCATTTCCCATCTTAAACATAATTTGCTCTCATCCTCATTTGCGTCATGTGTCCCTGCAGTGAAATGCAACGATTATCACACAAATGTGCTCCCCAATCCAGTTTACTAAGAGCTGCAGAGTAAAATCTGTGTGGTGAGTAAAGCTTTGTGAGCTGTGGAGCTCAGTGCTCAGGTGTTCAGCAGCTCTCGTCTGATTTGGGACATGTGCAAAAGAAGATGAAATTAAGGCAAATAAAAATTATATTAAAGAATATTACAGCCTAACAGCCATTAGTCTGCAGCTTCCTGTCAGCTTTTGATGGATTCCTCACTTAGTTCAATGAATGGTCTAATGACATTGATAAAAGCACTTGCAACCACGTAGAAAGCTGCTGTGTTTCATTGATGCATGCAAAATACAGAGGGCAAATTCACCTCAAATGCTTGCAGTGTTTTGTATTTTTATAATATTTACATGCAGAGAGAAATTACTGTGAACAACCTCCTTAAGAAAAAAAAAAGATCCATACATTAAAGCAGCTTATGCCTCATCCCTAACTCCCAGGATCCTCAGCCACACTCTGACACACTAAAGGGAATTAATTTTTACAAGCGGGGAGTTCCTCCTTATTGCTCCCTGCTAGTGCCGAGGTGTCCCGCTTCAAAAATGATCCTGACATACACATGCACAATAGATGAGCTGAACTAATGCTCACAGCCCATTGAATACAAAGCCGGACCTGCAGCCAAGTGGAGCTGAGTGCACTGGAAATGCTTCAGTATTCACTGACCTCTGTGCTTTTTCATCCTCTCCCAACTATTTTTCTAGTTTGGGGAAAACACTTTCTATCACTGTCAGCTTGGGCAGGGATAAAAACTCTCTACTAGAGGATTAGCTGTCTGCCGGCTCACACCGCTGTAGTGCAGCAATAAAACACAGGCTCACTCAGTTTCCCTTTTTCCCCTTTTAGAGTGAAAACAACATTTGGGATCAAATTTATTTTGTTTCATAATTTTAGCAGACAATAACTCACTCTGAATTGGATTTGATAGACATCTAGTAGGATTTATTTTGCAAAGATTCAACTTAAAGCAGGACGTTGCGTTGAGAAATTCCTTTCCCCTTTAGTGCAAACATTATCTCTAAGTGAGCTCTTACATCTCGGTTGTCTTAGGAAGTTGAAATATTCAAATACAATTGCACATTTCTCTCCACCCTGCAACATGACGGCGCAAAAATATATGAAACCTTTCAATCTCTTTAATTAAGACAGCTTAGTAGTGGCACCCTGTTGCAGGGTGTTTAAGCTAATTACAGTATTAATTACAACATTAATTAAATGACATAATTGCCTTTCAAAACAAAGACTCCTGTATCCCTGGTAAGGTAAAGGGTTAATTTAGTGTGGAAGCAGGCATGCATTATTTACATGCTTGGATGAATAATACATTTAAGAAGTGGGCTTATAAATTTGCAGGCACAAAGAAAAGCAAAGCTTAGTGGCCAAGAAAGGCGGATTTAAATATCTGTCTTCGATGAAGATTTCTTTGAGTTATGGTCATGGCACAGAGAAGGGTTAGAGTCTGTGGAGAGACTCTGGGAAATAAACATCTCTGAGGAGAGAGAGAGAGAGAGAGAGAGAGAGAGAGAGAGAGAGAGGGTGTAATTTCATTTTTCTCATCACTGTGTAGATTTAGGATAAATCATTTCAGATTACATCAAAGATTTTATAGTTCTGTAGAAAGTCATAATATTTGACTAAGTTTTTGCTTTGTCTGCTAAGTTCATAAGTGAGGGTTTTTCATCAAGTCAGGGCAATAAATAGAGCTTCATAAACTTTAACACTCTTCATACATTTGTGATTCCTATATAATAAAAACGATCATTCTGGGTATGTTTTTGATCAAAGAACGAGGGGTTTTTTTTCTTTTTAAATTAAAGAGTAAACAGAAAAATGGCAATTAAAAAAAAACAAAACAAGTACAAGGTTGAGTAGCAAAGGTGCCATGCTGAGCAAAAAAAAAAAAGACGAAGAAGAAAAAAAAACATTTTCAATTTCCACAGCCCAGACATATGAAGAAAAAAAATTACATCTCAGTCTGACGAGTGACTAATCAAGGCAAGCAAGATGGTGCTGCAATAAATTACTCCACTGTGAAATAAACCACACAAACAGACTGATGATAATAAATGTAAATTATTTCTGGGGAGAAATTTTCCTGGTACATGAGTAATATGAACCATCAGGAAGGAGTCTTCCTTAACATTAATTACAGAAAATGACAAGTGAGCTGACAAGTAGGAAGGCTCATTATCTGAAAACATATTCACAACTTCGCAATTTGCACAAGATGGACTCCAGCTAAATTAATCTCCTTTCTTTGCATGAGCCCCTTCTAATTTTCATGTTATTAACAGGTTTGCAGTATCACTCAGTGCTTGTCACCCTAATCAGGTTTTTTCGGCGTGTTCGGAAAACCGTGGTGTCATTTGAAAAGGATCAGGCCTCATAATGTGCTCTCCATCATGCGTCTGAATCTACAAGGTTGCTTTTAATAAGGTTCCTTAATCATTTCTCTTTTTTTGCTCAACTTTTGGCCCAGTTGGCTCCTATTATCACTCTTTTCATGGGGAGGCGCCGTTATAAGAATACCTGGCTCTGAGAACAAGAGGCATGGAAAAGAATTTCTTGGTTCTGCGTGCGATAAGCATTTCAGAAGACCTTAAACCTCTCATAAATGCGATCCTATATTGTTTTCTCATTTCCTCAATGTAAAGAGCAGAAACTAATGTCAAAATCAAAATATAAGGTCAATTGTGCATCATAAGCCTTTGTTTTTGCGCGTTTTCTTTCAGCTTTTATTAGAACTTTAATTAAATTTATTTTTCATGCCATTTTTTTAACAAGAGCAGAAAAAACTAAGTTTTGATCTATTTAAATCAAATGTATTGTTAGTTTATCTAGAACAGATTCACTGTGACGCACAAACACAACAACAAAAACTCGGTTTTCAGTCATTTTCAAGCACTAAACTCAAAATATTTATTCAGACACACCACTTGTTTAAAGTGGCATGGTACAAAAGTTCCTTTTAAACAAGTCTGTTATGTCATTTCGTTCATTTCTTGTTGCAAAATGGAAAAAAAAAACATGCAGTTAAAGCATGTTGGCTACAGTTGAAAGTACTACAATATTTTTGTGATTATCAGATGTTGCAAGAAAAAAATAACAGAAAAAACAGAGTTGATGGTAATGCCAAAGTTTAGAACAAAGATGATGAGCTCTCTGAGTAGGAGTAAAGGAGGACTCCTACCTACTTCCACACCAAATGTTAGCTCAATATCTGTAAAACTGACTAAGTTATAGACATGTTTGTGTTTGCTAAGGTCAGTTAGATGTTTTGGGCATTTTGAGTTACATTGATTGTAAAAATGAATTGGCTATAGATGTACATCCAAAGATTTTTTTTTTTGAGAGTTTTATCACAATCCGTTCAGTGGTTCTAAAAATATTTAGCTAACACCTGCATTTTGTCTTTCAGCAGCGTGCAATAATTATGTCTCATCCTTAATATTGAAGTGCTTCATGGAGAAAAAAATATATAATTATGCCAATTAAGCATACTGATAATTATATTAACCTAAAATCAACATGAAACGTCTTTCATACACCTACAGCTAACAGCATGTCTCCAGATGAGAGCTCTCTTTGGTTTTACATTTCTGCTCTTGCTATATTTGGGCTCAAAGTTACATTTATCTGAACGTTTACATTATTTTTAGGTAGAAATAAGTGGCCGCTGCATTGATACGAAAGTAAATAGCAATCGGTGAAATGAACCAACTGAATTTTCCGTTTGAGCTATCTCTGCTTTTCAACAACAAGACCATTTCGGTTCTAAACACCTGACAGATGAAGAGAAATCAGTGTAACAGATGAAGTTATACTCAAACAAAAGTGAAGACACACAATGAGAAGCAACAATTATGTTGCACCTTCACGGGAGAAACATATTGTAGGTCAGATGTTACATTATGTTGTCTAAATCAATGCTTCACAAACTTTTCTGCTTCTGACCCACAAACTAACAGTGACAGAAGCAGAAAAGTTTGATATGAATAATACAAATATTACAATTAGGCCCATTAAATAAGGGCGTATTGATCACAATTACTTTTAGGCTGTTTTATTTACTCATAGCAACATATTTGATCTTTTATAATAACTGTGACAAAACAAATAAAAATGTTATATCAATCATTTTTGAATGGACTCACGTTTCTTCAAATCATCTCAGGACCCCAACTTCGCCATAATGAAGGTAATATATATATATATATATATATATATGTATATATAATTAGAGGAAATGATGTGTTGAGTGCACATTTGATCACTACCGATCAAGTAAAAATAAATTTTTGCTTTAGAGGAGTTTCTCTTTTTGCCTGGCTTCCAAATTCCAAGAAATCAAACCCTCAACATATTCATCATTCAATTCAGATTTATTTATTTTTTTATCCTTTTTATGTTTCACATTTGCACGGGATACAAGCAAGACCAGCTGTAAGTAATGTTTTGAATTTGCTCTGCTTTGAATAAATAAATCAGAGCAAATATTAGATATCTGCATGTCCAAAATGTAATCTGGAAATTTGCTGTATTGCAAACCCAGTTTAATTCACAGGTAGCCTCATGATAGCTGAAGCAGAAATGCAATATGTCATGCAAAATTAGTTCAGAGAGAATAAGTTTCAGGGGGAAGCAAAATGTTATGAGGAAGTCCATAATGGCAGAGGCAGCTTTATCTTTGCTGCTCTCTCACACGCACTCTAATTACATTTCACAGATTGTACTACAATAGCTGCTGGTAACCTTTAGTGGATGGGCTTTTCAATAATGCAAAGTACACATTTTCATATCTATTTTTCCCACTGCGCTCCCCATTTATTAATTTGCTGAACACAATAAAACAAAGACTCGATGTAATGCGCTCCTTTGCTCAAAAGGCGCCCAACAAGATAAAAACACAAAGCCATCTCTCCATAATGAAGTATGGGCTCGCATGCAAACCAGCAGGACCGCGTCTGATGCTTCCAATTTGAAAGGCCATTTGGTTAGTGAGTGCAAAATTGCTCCTTTTGTTTCTCGGGCTTATTTTAGTGTATTCATCTTACTGTTCAAAGTAATTCATAATAATGCCACGATTTACAGTGCATTGTAAAACCAAAGAAAACACCGTGCAGATAAGGCTGAAGCATTCATCAAACAGGAAGGAAAACAGAAGTGATTCTTTGCTGACATGTTGTAATTTAGGGTAGCTCTCAGCTTTTGTCAAAACATTTATCTAAGCCAGGTTTTGGTTTTCACGCTCTCATAACATTAGGAAAACATGTACCCAGCTTATTCTAAGGATCCCAGCTCATTAAATAACCCACTGAAACTAAATGTTTGGTTTTTTATGCATAATTAAACATTCACCAGCAAGATAAGAACTACATGAATCAAAAAAAAATAACATCTGAAAAACATTATCTGAAATGAATTTTTATGTTTTAGTCAAGAAAATATGCTATTTGTCTTGATGGAGGGGCAGGACTTTAAAAGTGTTCTGCAGCCATCTATTAGGGGGCGCTCTTTGTTTGTGGCCTTAACTTCCTGCTTCCGGTCATGTCTCTAGTTATCATACATGTCAACGATTGCATCCAGTTAGAATATTTTTATGCCCATTTTTTTTTTTTTTGTAATACATATAATAAGTTTAAATCTCATGTGGCCATTTCACTTTTTTTGTCCACACAATGGACACAATGTTTGCATGCCTTTTATTATTTTTTTATTTTATAATAATAATAATAATAATTATTATTATTATTACCGCCCCCAGCTTTATCAACTAATGAGCCAAATATATATAGGAGGTAGGTGGGGCAGTGGATTACTCTGTCACATTAACTAAGTCTGGATCCAGAAGAGGAGTTTATTTTGTCCCTTTTTCACACCTTTATTGTCACAACTTTATTGATTTTAAGTTTAGGTCACAGTTTTGTTTGGAAATATATACTTTTTCTGTTTATTTTATTTTCATTTGTTTTATGTTTTACAAAATAAAATTCCTGTTTAAGGTTTGCAATGACTTCACTTCCGTAAAACAACATGATTCTGTTTTACATGCAGGACTTACATAACCTGAGTCCTCCTGTCAGACTTTTCTTGGCCAAGATATGTTTTTATTTCTGTAACTCTGCTCTTCACTCTGCTGGCCTCGGTCTGCAGTGTACAGACACCTGAGTGCCATGGTTCAGGCGACAAGAATAAACAGCTCCAAATAAAAGTGACAAATTTGATTAAAGATCATTTATAGGTACACCTATAAATGTGTGTCTTGCATCACCTTGTTCCAACAGTTTGCCTCATACCACAAATAATATGTTACTTTGATCCAAACCAATTATGGCAGCTGCTACGAGGGGTTTTTAATTGAATGATTATTGTATTAAATAGCTGTTTTTAATGGAGCGTGCACCTCGGCAATTATTTCCACTTTAAGAACCTGAAGCCTGGGCAGGTCTTTACAGCCGCAGGCGTTTGGTTTGCTTCCAAGCGAGTGGTCACTGTTGGTGCAAAGTCACCTGCAACAGAAACGTACACTAACTAATAGGAGAGCACGCTTTAGTGAAGCTTTGTAAGAACACACACTGTTCACAACAATTTATAAATACAGTTTGTCCACAAGTGCTTGGCTGTGACTTCACTCTGGCAGCAGGAGATTCACAGCACAGAAGGCCCTCCTAAATATTCAAACTGTTTTGCAAGTATAAAAAAGGGATTTTGACAATTACTAATAGAACAAATATGACTTACGTCCTTAATCCTGTGATATTTTCCCTGGATATGATCAATATTTGTCAGGACAGCCTCCTTATCCACACAGAGGAATGAATCACTGAGCGTGTGGAAGAGGTGAAAATGTTAGTCATGGTCTCTTCCTAAAGCCGAGCACGATTCCAGATTATGGGATCATTTCTAGAAGATTTTGCTGTTATCTCAGAAGATATTTTTTGCTGACATCAGGAAGATGGAAAACCCCACCTGATCAAACAGTGGAAACAAAGCCTCTGGATTTCTCCTCATTTTGACAACACCGTCTGCAGTATAATGTAATGTTTCAAATCTGCAGAATGAAATTAAAGCAAAAAAAGAAATCTATAACATCTTAATCAAAAGTAGTGAGTGAAAGACTGAAATTGAATTAAAGGGAAGTAAGAAAGTGCGATAAGGTTATTTGACAGTTGTCTGGCACAGCTGGCAGGCGCTACTGTGTGGCTTTGGGCCACCGGTGTCACCATAAATGTCATCACCGCTGCTTCACGTTTCTCACTTCTGAGAGCACAACGCTCAAGGGCAGCTTTCATTTAAACTTATGTAGATTGTATGACGAAAGGAGAGCTCTGCATTCGATGTCCAGATCCCACACAATGGAAAGAAGAAGAAAAATACAGCTGAACACGTGCCAGTGTTATGAACAGAGGAGCTTTTTGTTGTTGTATGGCTGTGAAATTCAGTCTGTGGAATTGAGTTGGATTTTTATACTTTATACAGTTAAAAACAGATCAAACGTTCAGTAAAAATATTACCTCAATGTATCACTACAACTGATAAACCCAATTCAAGATGGCGACCACAGCCAACTGACTTTAGAAAACACAGAAATGGCTATAACTCACTCAGTTTTACAGATTCTTACCTAAAGTTTGGCGTGGTAGTAGCTGAGAGTCATTGACAGTACATACTCTAGGTGCTGCTCGTTGCACAGTCGTTGGTGCCAACCCCGTTTGTCTGTTAGTAAAATATCTCATGAGCCAGTGAACCAATCTGAATGAAACTCTTTAAAAATATTCAGCATATTTGCATTTACAACTGATTAACGTTTGGTGTGAACCCACTGCAAGATTCACAACACATACTTTGAGCGAGTCATCTTGTGATATCATAAGAAATTGCACATAGCATTATTTTCAAGGTTTGATCAAAACAGCTACAGCTGTCATATCCTAACCAAAGAATGGGTCTTAGTCTAAAACTCTGGCATGAAAGGCAGCAGGTGATATGCAATCCTTCAAGGACTGTTGGGCCTTTCAGTCAAACAGTTTTCATTTGGTTTTTGTCACACAGACTAATGAAACAACAAAGACGATTTGCTTCTACATGGATCTCATTACACCTAAAAGCAGCCATTGTTTTTGTTTCTTTTCCTCCTACAATACTACTGATCTTGTCATCTCACTCTCAGCAAGACAAGATAATAAACATATTTCTGAAAACTATTCCTTTAACAAAAGTGAGATCTCATGTAGTTTTGGTGAAGCACAGTGCTTTGTGGTCTGCAGCTACATTTCATATCAGGGCTATTGTTTGTTCATTGAAAATGCATGTTTGTAAGCATCTTTTATTGGAAACAGGAAAACAGCAGGCTTTCTTTTCTTTATGTTTTATTAGTTTGGCTTACTACTGACTTATTTTAACAGATATCATCTTTGAGCTGCAGTCTGGCTGTTCTTTTGGCCAATATCACCCTTATTTGTTTATTTGTTAATTCATTTTAAATCTATGGCTCCATCAACAAAGCATCTTATTTACGTATTTCCAGGCGACAGCTTGCACGTTCCGATGTGGCAAAATGTTATTTTTAACAGCCAAAGTCAAATTTTCTTGTTTTTACATTACTTTACAGAGAGAGGGAGAAAAATAATAATCCACGAGACTCAAACAAGAGCTTCTCAGTCTACGGAGTGTCACACATTTTCAGGTCAATGACCTCTCAGAGTCGAGAAATCTTTCAAAGGACCCCCTCCTGATTGTTACACAAAGAAAATTCTAAGCATATTAGCAGAAAAAAGAATGATTAGTTTGCTTTTAGAAGACATTTAAACCACAGTTGTAGGTTGATTTATTATACTTTCTTTGTTTTACTATAATTTAGATGTTATCAAATCTTATTATGTGTGTAGCAAAGTGTAACAGATTTCTTTTTAAACGTCTATCCCTTATGGAGCTGCTGAGTTGCACATTTTATTCTCAGGCATGTATGCATTTTTTTTGTTTTTGATAACTCGTCAGTGACATGCCTCATCTTTTAATATTTAAGCCCAAAAGAGTTATCTAAAAATGTGAGGTATAAATTCCTTATAAAGCAAATTTTACTTGATCGAAGGTTTAAATCAATGAGACAGAGTATTTGGGTTTGATAACAGTGAAGCATCTAAAACTCATGAACAACAACAAAAAAATAATTCTTATGGAGAGGGTTAATCAGAAAACTGTTCAGTTATGGACAATCTCATGTGATGTCACAAGATCTCATATTCAGAGTTTGTGCTCTGACGCTCATCTACAATCACATCAAATTATTAGGTCTTTTATCTTAGGGCTTTAGGTCAATTTCTGTAAAATTGACTGAGTTATAGTGATTTTTGTGCTTTCTAAGGTGAGTTTGCTGTGGCAGCCATCTTAAATTGGATTGATTTTAAAAAGTAATCAGTTGTAGATGAACATCCAATAACTGCTGTCTCCAAATGTCATTAAAAGTTGTCCACTGGTTCATCAAATACTGCATTTCCACTGATTGGGCAAGTAAATACAGTAAGCCTGTGTTCTGTGTTACATGAAAGCTGTGGCACAGTGGGTTTTAGAAAAAGAAACTTTGAGTTGGTGAAAATGCTGCAGAGGTCCAACAAGAACAACTATAAAACTGTAGAAACAAAAGAAGAAAAATATTATAAAATTTTATTTATTTTTAAGTACAGACAGAGAGGAGCCCTAATATCTGTAATAGCCCTGTTAGTAAGTGATGATGGAGCAAAGGTAACATTAAGCAGAGACAATATTATTTCTCTCCTACATCTCTTTGGGTCAGACAGGACCCATTTCTCATTTTACTCTCTTTGATTTAATTATGCACCCGTGCCCTGGAAAATGAGGAACACGAGCGATCGCTTTCTTACTTTTCTCTGAAGTTAGCTTGTCATCGCTCTCCCCTCTTTAACAACCCCTCCCCAAACTTAAGTTCGCCCTCTTCCCCCAGCCACTCGAAAATCCATCACCACACATCTTTGTCAGCGCCGGAGAGACTGGGTGTCGGGTGCACTGAGTTGTCCACGCTCACCCGAGCACCAGTGGACCTCCGATGGGGAAATGCTTGGCTGCAGAGAAACCTGCACGAAATTAAATTCTCCACTTGGCTGACTGGGGTGACTCGTCCTGGTCTGCCGGTCCGTTCCTTCATTATTCCTAGGCTGATAACTGACTGAACGGGATGTCTTGTCTGTTTAATGCCAGCTCAGCTGCTTCATGGGAGGAACGGGCTTGTCACTCTCGCTCCCTCGCTATAACACACTGTATTACCGTCTCCACTTCATTTATTTGGCTCAGATTTTGTGTGCCCATCAAATGCAAACCTTTCCCCAACTCCCCCAAAAGACACATGCAATTCACTCCTGTTCAATCTTTTGCATCTTTCAGGAAACTACTCCAAATAACCTGTCTGAAAATTTTATTAAAATGCCATTTAGATGTCACATCAGTGATTTAGCTGGGAAACAATAAAGGTGACCATAATTATAATTTCTCAGGCCACCATTTAGTTCTCTATAAGAATATGTGTGTATATAGAAGAATATGTGCTTTTTTTTCCAGTAGAGAGAAAACCCGGATCTTTTTTCATATGCGCCAAGACAAAACAAGCACAGACCACAGTGTATGTTTGTGTAGAGGTTGTTGCTTCTCTGCATTTATGAGCATTGAGTTAAAGGTTTCTGCATGAGGGCACTGCATGATTGAATGTTGTGATATGGAAACACAGGCAGCCAGCCACTGTCTAAGACACAACTTGCACTTGACCCCGCCGACACTCGGCCCCCACCACTTTAGATCCTCCAGAAATGGCTTTTTATCTTTTCAGCTAAAGCCTTGTGGCATTTTCAGAATCAAAATGAGTGTATCCTCTCCTGATATGCAGTGTACTAATCATAATTCATAGCCTTAATGCAGGCTTTTAAGTGCATGTGGTGATGTTGAGCCTTTGGTGCTCATAAAGGCTAATCAATGGCAAATGCTATTGTCTTACCGACAAACAGTTGCTTAACATCGAGCTCTGGACATAATCAAAACCTTTCTTTAGAGCAGGAGCATCTCAGAGTGAATAGTAATAAGTGTTTAAAAAAAAACCCTGAGAAATCAGTATTTGGAAGTCATTAAACATCCAACACCCACTCCTTCTTTGTAACCACAAAGCCAATAGTATTGAGGGGAAAATGCTTTCCAATGTGACAATTGATCGCTTTTTGAGGTAGTCGTTGGTTGATTTCATAATTGGTATAATTTTTCACAAGTACATGAGTGTCATGCCACGATGGGCTTTGGAATCCTGGTAATGCAGTGGCCCGTGGTTCAACCTTAAGATCAATAATGTATTAAAACCAAGAGCTTATTGAAATAATAGAAGGGGTTTTTGCCAGCAAAGAAAGGCAGGGGAAGAAAAATGCACCAAAGTGTTTGAGTCCACGCCATGCCTTTGTTGTGAAGTGCATTGTTTTAGTGCCAGTGATTTTCCTCCCAAAATAATAAAAGGACAGATAAAGTCTCAGTGATGTGAAAACTCTGGACTCGGTGTTACTGATGTAAAGGCAGTGTGAGAGCAGCATAAAGCAGCCCTCGGTATTTCAGAGTGCAAAAGAGCTGCAAAGCTGAAACTGTGAGCACAGACTGTTCATTCTTTCTTATTTGGACGGCAGACAGTGTGTTGATGAAGTAAACGATTCCAGACTGGTTTGCCTACACAGGTCATTATTTTCAGCGCCTGATCAGTGTACAACATTTGGCAATCTGTGGTTCCCTGCTGCTATCTCTTCCTGTTGGATCTCTGTGTTTTGACAGTGTTTGAGAGAAGAACACTCTGTGAGGTGTCAGGTGAAGACTATATGTGACAGATTTGGAGGGGAAATCAAGAGAAGACAAACAGGCAGCTAAATGCCTGGGAAATGTCTCGGCGCTCAGACAGAAGGCGATAAGTGCTGTTGACGTGGACATGACAAGCTAGCAACAGTAAACCTCAGGACACGCAGTCCCACCGGAGGCCTGCGAGTGGACACGATTCTCCATGACTGCTGAGTGGGCTTAACAGCTCTTATGAGCGAATTAACAAGAAGTGGGAAAACCCCCCCTTTGCACAATGCACACAAACACACACACATAGTCACGTACATCTACTGTAGGCTCTTTAATGTTTCCTCCTTTTTTCCTGACAGTCAGCTTTGGTTTTGATCAAGGTTCCTCTGACACATCTGATACGCTCTGTTTTTTTTATTCCTTTTTAAAGCAACACAAGGCCCCACAAAAAGGCACTGTGTATCTAAACTTTAGCTGCTGGAGAGCAGCTGAACGGGGCAATGACAGGAAGATATCTGGTTTCCTCTTTGGCAGCACAAAAAGTAAATTTATGCCTGAAAAAAGTCTTACAACTAAAGCGAATGCGTAAAGTTTCTCCATACTGTTGTTGATTTTCTGTCTTTGACTGGTTATTGCTGTGTGCTGTCATAAAAGTCTGTCAGAGAAATCATTTTAACAGCATCAGAAAACCTGGCTTTCCTATTCTGAACAGCAACAAGCTCAATGCAGAGTTAGTAGTATGCACAAGATATAAAAAAAATATTTAAGTATGGTGTCTTGAAAAAGGATTCATGCTGCTTGAACTTTTCCAAATTTTGTCACGTTACAAACACTAACCTCAAAGTATTTTACTGCAATTTCACATGATAGACCAACATGAAGTAGCACATTGTTGTGAAGTGTTTTTTTTCTGTTTGTTTTGACAAAAAATCTGAATCGCCCACAGCTCAGGTGGGAAATTTTGTTCACAGAATAGCTAATAGTTGTGACTTTCACAAATCTGGCCTTTATGGAAGAGTGGCAAAAAAAAAAAAGCCAGCAGAAGACCTGCAGCTTGTCACAAGCCATGTAGGGACACAGCAAACATGTGGAGAAAAGTGTTATAGTCAGAAGAGACCAAAACTGAAATTTTGCCGAAATACAAACTACCGTGTGGCAGAAAACTAACAATGCACATCACCATGAACAAAAATTAGAGGCTGTAAAGATTTGGGTCTGAGGTGGAGGTTTACCTTCCAGCAGGACAACGACCCTAAACAGAGCCACAATGGAACGGTTTAGATCGAAGCAGGTTGGTGTGTTCACATGGCCCGGTCAAAATCCAGACCTAAATCCAACTGAGAAACTGTGGCAAGACTTACAAATTTCTGTTCACAGATGCTCTCTATCCAGCCTGACTGAGCTTGAGTTACATTGCAAAAAAGAATGAACAGAAATTTCAGCCTTTCAGCGTGCAAAGCTAGTAGAAACAAACTACAAAACACTTGCAGCTGTAATTGACGCAAAATGTGGTTCTTTGACTGGGGGCGGCTGAACACCACACTTTTCAGTTTTTTATTTGTAAAAAAAAAAAAAATGTAATCGTGTATCATTTCCTTCCATTTCACAATTATGAGCTACTTTGTGTAGGTCTATCACATGCAGTCCCAGTAAAATACTTTGAAGCTTGTGGTTATTATGTGACAAAATGTGAAAAACCTCAAAGGGTGTGAATTCTTTCCAAAGCACTGTATAACATGTCGTTATGTTTATGTGCATTTACTGAAGCATACATTTTAGAGCAATTTAAAGATCATTCGATGTCACGTTTTTTTACATTTAGTAAATTTGTGGGATGTCATTTTGTCAGATTCACAATTTACAGTACGTATTTATAAGATTATCTGTAGGGATCTTTTAGGCATAGTCAAAAACAAACACTCTTGAGTGCGTATGCATTAAACTTTTGTAGACTTCTGTTCTTTTTAAAATGGTCCTGTTCTAATGGGGGTTAGATTAGATTGTTGGATTACCTTCTTTGTTAGTTAGCTGTATGTTGTTGCCTTTTTGTCACTTTTCTTGTTTTTATTTTATTACCTTTTTTTAGTAACTTTTATTTATTTCTGATCAATTAAAAAATTGATTTTTGAAGTCTTTTTTTCAAGTTGGTTTGCTGCCTGGGAGATTTTTGTGGGTATTTTGGCACTTCTTGGCAAATAAAATGGTTTAGGATGATGTACTGATGAGGGCACGGCATGAATTTTAGGAACATCAGTATTTTGTATTTCAGTGAAACATGGTTGCTGAAGGGTTTTCTAGACTCCAACGTCTCTACCAGTCTCCTTTCGGGCTATACAGACAAATAGAGACTGCAGACAGAGCAGCAGGTGCAGACTTTTTGTTATCTTTGTCAACTTCTTCCTCTATCCTGCTGCAAAAAGCATGACAGGCCATCCTGCCAAATGCAATAACATCACATACGTCACATTTTTTCAGTAATTCTTACTAAGCGGTTTTCAGTTACGACATTCCTGATTTGCAAAAAATAAATAAAATACTATTAACCTAAAAGGCTTCTGATTGTATCACTGTTTTCAGAGCTGTGGTAGACCTACAGGAACTGTGTGCACTCTACTGACTTTTCCATAACATCTACATCACACATACAGTATGTGCCACCAAAAAGATGCACATCGTTGTTTCGAATGTCTTCCCAGAGTTTTATGGTGAATCAACATTGGGATAAAACATTTGGATTACTGAACACATCTGTGATTTCTGCCCTGCTGGACTGGCAGATCATGAATATATATTGCATTATGAAGATGTGATGACATTTAGAGGAATCACATTTAACCCTCTCTTCTCGTGCCTCTGTTTCCCCTCTCTCCACTAATCCATTTTGCAGCAAGGAATGCATCTTAAAAGATTCAGGGAAAATGTCAGCCAGCGCAGGAGCTGCTGGGGGTCATTTCAGACCGGTTTCTGAAATTTAGAGAGCACCCACAAACAAGCAGTTATGTATCCATGACTTCAGAGGACACTCATTTACTGAAAACCTACTTGAAAATTGAAGAACGAGTTCAGATCTTCTGAAGTGAGGTTTAGTGGAAAAGTTATTTATATCTTACCTGATGCAGATACTGTAGCTTTCTGAAAAGCAGTTTAGAGTATTTAATTCTGACCAGATTCAGGTGAGATTCAGGGCTTGGGTGAGGCTGCAGCAGTTACAGTTAAAGTGATAGTTCAGTTCTTTTACAGTGTGGTTCTGCAGAAAGCTAATGAACAGCTAATATATTACTTGCTTTTTGAACGGCCTCAGTTTGAAGAAATAGAGTTTAATTCTGGCAAATTGATGAGCTAACAGTTAGTCTGAGCAGCGCAAAGACCAAAGTGAATTGTTGCCATCTTAAAGCAACTCCACTTATATATAAATCATAGTGCTTGTGAATTTTATGTGAATGTGATTTTATAAAGTTTTATATTGCCACTGATTTCATATGACAAGGTTATTTTGGTAGGAATATTTTGACGTTCCTGCAGGAACGTGCTACAGCTAGCTGCTGCTGCTGCTATTTGCACCAGCAAACAATCATGTAAATACCAGCAATGTGAAATAGCCAGCAATGTTTCTAAAATTGGGCTCACATAAACCACTTTAAAAGTTTTGATATAGAAGTTGTTTAAAGACAGTAACGGTCCACTTTGATCTTGGGTCCACTCTGTCTAGCCCTTAGCTCAACAATCCAATCAGAATTAAGCTCTAATGCTTTAAATTCAGGTTGTTCAAAAAGCTATTAAAAAAAGAAGCTTTTTACAGAACCCTACTCCAAAAGACCTGGACTACTACTTTAACTGTAACTGCTGCATGCCTAATTAATACTAATACTACATTTTTAAAATACGTTTTCATTGAAAAATGTAATATTGCATAATGAAGGCTCGGCTTTGCTCTTAAAAGGAAAATATCCTAATGAACTGACTTACAATACAGATAATACCTGAATTGCATACACACATGGGAGGGTGCTGTATCCTTCACTATTCCATAAACACACCCACCAGCCCCATTCGTCTCTAAATATTCCTGTTGGTTTACCTTGTCCATGTGACTGTGTTGGCGGTAGCGCTGACGCACTACCCTGAGAGAGAGGCTTGACCAGTTGGGCGCTGTCTCCCACCTCATTACCGGATGCAAATGAAACGGGTACACATGTTTAATATTTAGTGGCAGCAGAAATGTCAGGCTGGCACGAGATGGAATTAAACAGCACTGTCAGCGCAAGTGAACTCAAGGCTTTCTCAGCTATTTCACTTCATATTGAGTTACTGTCACAATTTATTTCACAGCGGTGGGACGACTGGTGTGAAAATGTTCTGTGATGCCTTTAAGGATGGAGGGGGAATCAAAAAAGAAGTGTGAAGGGTATTGTTCTGATGAAGCTTGGTTTTTATTTCCAAGCACTGTGACAAAGCTCTATTGTCTTAACAAAGCTCTATTATTCATCAGTTTTGATGTTGTTTTTTAGCCTCCCGTGACAACATTTCTTTTATACTACATTCTGAATAAACACAAAAGTAAGCTGGCAAATTCATAGCACTGTTACTGTAAGTAGGGATACATTATGCACACCGGACTGCTGAGACACAATCCTCAGAAGAGAGGCGTTTGGTTGAACTAATCCTCATGATCCATGCCCATATCAAATCTGTCATCCAGGATATTCCAATAGGATGTGAAGGCTTTAAAGTACTGTCGCTTTCTATTTTGCAACCATGAAAGGAAAATGTTTTTGTTTTTTTAAAAAAGGAAGAAAAAAATGTATATTCAATAACACTAGTTTAGTTGCATTTTACATTTTTGCCACCTCACCACCAATGCATATTATCAGACTCAGGGCTAAAGCAAGTTAATGCTCATTCTCATTAGCATGGCAGGTAACTCTGAGGCCCACAGGGACCTAATTAAAGATACTGTATGATATGTTTATCTTTGCAGCACTGGCAAATGTCCATATCAGTTTATGTCAGTTTATCCTGGAAAGAAGGAGGGGTGCTGTTTTTTTCTCGTGCAATTTTTGACTGATTAATTTGTATTCCTTCAGAGCACTTCTCCTTTGATCATATATTTAAAGAGCTTAGCGAGAGGTGAAACTGGGTGATGGTCATCAGGCCAAAGAGGAAGGGGACCTTGAAAAGAGAAGAAAAAAGCTGAATTTTTAATTAATTAAAAGCATTATCAAGCCGTATTGTATGAGTCACTGGAAACTGAGAAAGTTTTGCTGTGGACAGGCAGTCAATGAACTCCCACTGCCTTCTAAAAAAAAAAAAAAAAAGTCGAAGCATTTCATTATTCCAAGGTGAAGGCTTTAAAACAGCATTTTAAATGTTACCCTGCTGTTCAAGATCATGAAAACCTTTAATTTCATGCAAATGAACAGCAAGGAGCATGAAGCTTAATGTAAACGAAAGCTTCCTTTGTACTGTTGAAGAAGTGAGCTGGAGAAAGAGAGCGGGAGAGAGGCCAGGAAGAAAATTCCCAAGGATTCTTTAATTGCTATCTGAAATTATGTAAATCCCTCTGCTAGGCTGAGTGCAATTATCCAGCGCCTCTTGCTGCCAGCTTTACTAATGTCTAACAAAATATCGGTGGCTGACATTTAGACGTGGTAATGCAAATGAGAATTAATTTTTCTTCCAAGACAAAGGGCAGTCTAAAGATCACACCATTTTATAGCATAAAGGCTGAAAAAAGTAGGTTTTGCAAGGTGACAAAAAAATGTCGATTAAGAAATGAGCTAAGCATTGAGGTTCATTTTATATCTGTGCAACATGGTAGCAAATAAGACTATCTTTCTATTCTGGACTATTAATCTATTTCTGTTGCTACAGAGAGGTATGCTGCAAGCGGTGGCCATTCATTTAAACCTGAAATTAATTGCTATGTGTGTCTCATTTTTAGTAATGATATGGGGAACCCTCCCCACTCCCCATTGTTAGAACACGCTCCTGCCATGGCTGTGATGTTGGACTGTTCGGGTCACATTTTCCCATTTATCTCCCCAGGTACAGAGATGGATGTAGGCCAGGCGCTGCAGCCTGGTGAGACTCCCCTGTGTGCAGCTCAGAACACCTGCCCCGCTGTGCTTTGGCACCCCCAATCTTTACCAGGCCAAGGAGGAGCATCATCTCCCTGCAATGCTTTCCCAAGGCCACCGTCTCCTGGGACCCCAGGGGAGCAAGACGAGAGGAGGACTTGTGTTCACAGGGAGATCTGCCACCCAAAACAACATTCCTTAACCAGAAATCAAATTACAAGCTGCTGACATGGAGGAAAACTTGCTATTAATATTTTAGTATGGTTACCATGTGCATGACACTCCCAGCTGGGAGCATTCATTTTGAAAGCGAAAAAAGAGAAAAAAAACAGACATTGTGATGCACCAACAAGTCCTTGTCTCATGTGCTGCTTTGCTCTTTTTTAACATGACAAATACCAAAAGCTGTGGGAAAAAATACATAAATTTTAAAGACCAATGGTCTAATACTGTAGTTCAGTATTTTGTGAAGTTTGTTTTGGAAGAAAAGTATTGAATATTAGGTACCACTTCCTAATAATGGTCCTTTTATAAAGGATTTTTAATGCTTTATAAATAGGTTGTTCATGAGTTCAGAAAAAAACATCATAAGGCATTAACAATCACTTATAAAACAGCTCTAAAACACTTCATACAGTAAAGCAGGCTCACTATTTGGCAAGATCAAGTGATTTACGTTTATCAATTTCTTCATCATTTAGATTTTGAATATCAAACATGTATCAGTAAGTTACCTGCATGTAAGCACTATGCAGATTTGTAGGCTCAATGTTTGTTTTTAAGGAAAAAAACGTTTTACAATTAAAAAAGTAAGTTAAGTAACCAGCAAAAAAAAAAACTTTTACCTCAATGAGTAAAAGTACATCATTGGATCTTGCTAAATACTGAGCCTACCAAAGTGTTTTATAACCATTTTTTCTCATGATTGGTAAAGCTTTATGAAGAATTTACAAATTCATGAATAACCTATTTATGAAGCATTAATAAATCATTTATATAGGAACCAGTGTTAGGAAATGGTATTGAATATTATAAAGCATAATGTGAAAATAAATTAAATCATTAAATATTTTTTCCTTTACTTGAGAACAAATTTGCCGTTAAATGTAACTGAATTAAAATGAACAAATCCATCAAATCAAGACAGATTTTAATACCCGTGAACAGTTTTAGTGACATGTAAATATTATAAGAGTATTCATATAAGATTAAAACTTTGGTTACAATCTGTTGGTAGACAACTTAACTAACATGCATGTGTTTCTACATATTTTTGTTGTTGTTGTTGGTTATAGTGTCACAAATCTACAGTATGGGTCATTAAAATCATGTCAAAGTTTGATGGAGAGATGTTCTGATTTCCGAAATTACTTTTAAATGAGGTATTATCATCATGCAGTTCCATATAGAGAACAAATCATCACAAGTCACAAGCAAAAGCTTTGAGAATTCACCACGCAGGACCTTTATTTTGTTTCAGAGATAGCCTGTCTAACAGAAAGCCTTATCGCGCATGCTAATGTTATCTCAGGCTCTGCACCTACTGCTAATGCGTTGCATTTGTAGGTATTTACTATTGTATGTAACCCCCACCGCACCTCATATCACCCTCCTTCTTTTCCTCGTCTCTGGCTTTCTAACCTCCATCTTCCCTGCCCCTCCACCACCCGTACATCCATCAGAGGGCTGTCATGGTAGAGGGGCTTCGATGCTCCTTCCTGATGCGGCCATCAAGGCCCTCCATCTAACACAAGCCGACACATCATAATAACAGTAAGAGGCCTTTCCTGTCCAGTGTCATGCTTGGAAAGATTAGTTCCCCTCCACAAAACCCAGGTAATTTGCTTTTGCTGAAACACATTTGTAGATCGTATTCTTTCAGGTTAACTAGTTCATGAGAAGAGATGAGACACTTACTGCACAGTATTTGCTTCTTTATGACATTTTTCTTCTCGGTTATGAGTGCAAACCAAACAGCATTTTCTCTCTATTTTTAATGTACATAATGTAAGTAATTGGCTGCATATATAATCATCCCCAAAGAGAGAAGAAGGAATAATAACATGCATTTTAATTTCAAACACACACATTGTGCTGCACCTGAATGCATGCTCATCAGCATTCAAGTGCAACACAACAACAGAGAACCTTGAAATAAAAAGCTAAAACTATTGCATTTAAATGCATTATAGTTGTGTTTATTTAAAATCACAGGTTAGTGAGTTTGGAGTTATTATGTTTTACTTTGATCAAACTCAGCAGAGAGGATTACAGCCGAGTCTTTAAAGCATAGATGTTTTATAGATGTCATATTCTGTTGAATTACAGGAAACAAATCCATCTATGTCTCTGATTTAAAGTCTGTCAAATAGCAAATGTCATCAGGGCTTCTGAATTTTGCATAAAAAAGGATGCGTTCATGGAATGTAATTTAGTGAATAAGCTGAAATTAGAAAAATACCTCCGAGCAGGACTTAGATTCTTCAGGTGTGATGTTTATTTCATCCTCGTATTAATCACTTGCACTAAATTCCATCTGTGTATGAACGAGCTGTGCTCTGTGTTTTCTCACATTTGCTGCATGATCATATTTCATAAAGGCTGCATTAGAATTTTTATGTACAGAGTATGCAATATCCATGATAAACTGAATATGTAAATAGGCAACCTTTATTTATGAGGGCCTGCCAGAGTCGTCGTAGTCTTAAGTATTACTTTGGATGATAAGATGGATAGACAAAAATGTTATTTAGGGGAGTTCTTGTGCGACTCCAAATGATTGATAATTAACAGGGTTATCTTACAAATTGTGTGTGTGTAGGGGGGGGGGGGGCTATAATTCATTTGCTTTTCTCAAAAAAACAAACTTTTTTTAAGCAGAAAAGAAATGTATAAATAGTTCTTTAACTTTTAATCTTGCTTTGAACGATTGTAAAAAAATTATCTTTTTTTTTTTTACTGCTTGTTGGCTTGTATTAAGATGTATGATGCTGCAGAGGAAAATTTGGAAATATATTTGAATAAATCGCCCAGGAATGTGCCTAAAACTAGTCAAGTCTGTATCTTTTAGTCACACATTTAATCCTAATGCTACTTCCTATTACATTTCCAGGCTGTAAGTGCCTTGGAATTACCCATCCCATCATGACGGAGTCCTTTTTGTTATTGTTTAGAGAATGGTTAGCGTGCCAGGGATGCTCCAAATACGATTTTACATCCACTTATGGAAATCCATTGTTCCTTGAGCATTTCCACATACAAAGCAATATATGCTTTTCTAAGAGGTCTGAGACCCCAATTACATCAAAGGCAGTTTGTCCTGATGCTGGGCTGCCTGCTAAAGGGCTTAAACAACTGTGTCAATGCTACCCCCTTGTGACCGCACTGCAGCAGGAGCGTTTCTGTACAGCCGTCTTCCAGTGGAAGTAAAATATATATTATTTCTTTAACTTAAAAAATAGGGAAAAAAAACTACAAAAATACAAAACTTGAACTTGTAAATTTATTATAAAAGACTTACAAGACAAAAAGTTTGAACATGGCTATAGGTTCTGCTCACCATTCTGCCAAAGTCGTTTTTTTTTAAATCCATCTAAATATTCTTTCTCATAATAGAGCCTTCTTTGAAGAGCAATTGTCTGACATCTTTATTGTAGTTTGAAGTATGAAGCAATGAATAAAAAAAGATTAAAGCAAGGTCTGAGAATGAATTCTGTTTGCACAATATGAATCAAAATGTGTCATCACAGCACCTACTGCATTTGTAGCTCCCACAGATCCCTTTCATTAAAACTAAAGATGTCTAGAAAGTTGCGATGCTGACATGTTAGACAGATGTGCGTGTCAGAGGCATGAGAGAGGGGATGTTTTTTTGGAGGGCACTCCTCCTGCTGTCCCAGCCCCCAGGAAGAGAGAGGCATGCAGTCTTCTGCTGTACGGACGTGAAAAGGAATAATTAGACGCACAGATCTATAATTCTGTAGAGTTGCGCAGCTCACTTGTCACACGGCAGAAAGAAAAAGGAGGTTGAATTCTCTGAAGTGCAGTTTGCCATAGGCCGGCACGTTTTATTTTCCAACTTTGCTCTACTTTCAAAGACACAGCTGGAGATTTGCTAGTTTCAGCATCAGGGTTTCTCTTCTTCATTATTACAGTTGAATCTTTGGGAGGCAAAAAAGAAAAGGAAATAATTAAGGCTTGCATTTGGGGGGAAAAAAAAGGTGCATTAGAAACTGGATTAAAACGAGTTGAGAGATTGCTGAGCTGACTACACGTTTGATGATAAGGTGACAGTAATTATTTAGACCAAAGAAAAAAATAAATTCTGCAAGCAATGACACTCTTGTTTTGATTTTTAACAATAAATAAATGCTGTAGTTTTAAATTGAAATAAATGGCTAGGTGTGTTTTTGCAGACTATATTATTTGAGAGGACATTAGCTTTACCAAGGCAAAGAATACAATCAATCTAAATGTAGATGACAATTGTACTGAAAGCCTGATGAGAGATTAATAATCTGAAATTGTGTCCATAATACGTGCACCATAAGTTTCTTCCTTTTAAATATGTTTTATTCATGATCCAGCCCTTTTTTCTAGTTTAATTTTATATCAATGACACAATCAAAAGCGCACAATTGAAATGATGGCCTGTGATTGACTTGTAAAACTGCAAAGTGAAAGAGATACATGATGGTTCATGTAACCTACAGTCTCCGTCCATAATTCACTGGGAAGGTTGAGGCAATATTAGGGGGCTGCACAATGCTGACATCTCCCACAGCCCCCGAGGTTAGGCCATGTCAATCACAGAGCATGTGATCGCAGGAGTCCCCGCCCGCCTCCTCATTGACACCACCCACTGACTTTCCCTCATGCAAACCACTGAGCCCAAACCCGTTCATTCAGGGTGTACGTTTAACCCACTGTGAGGTTCCATCTTTCATTAATAGTCCGTGCACACTGGAAAGCAAAGTGCCATGCATGTGAGCAACCAAACAATGTTTACTTCCAAAGATGAGGAATAGCGCTTGAGTTATTTCTCTCCCTGACCTTAGGTCCACGTATGTATAAACATGTGACCTAATATCATGCTACAGCACTGTTATTTATGTCACATAATCACTCCAACTCCCTCAGGATGCAGTCGGCACACAAACATGACCAAAATACATATTTAGATTTATTTGTCTGCAACTGTCCAATAAAACATATTCTTTGCATTTCCATCTCTGGGCTTTGGTCCCAGTGGGAGTTGCTGGCTGAGAAATGTTGTGCTTTCAAGCTTCAGGGAACAGCGATGTGAGAAATGTTCAGGGTAGGGGGGTTGAAAAAAATAAAAGTGGTTCGTTGTCTAAGTGTTGTACTATAAAGGGAGAAAAACTCACATTCCAAAAGCCTCAGAGGGTTTTAGTTCGGCTAAGGAATGTGGATGCAATCTTCATCCTGATCTCAGGAGAGCCTACTCAGTCAGTCTCTTTCTCTCGTTTTCTGGCTGTCTTTATGCAGCATCGCGTTCTCACGGCTTTTTAATTTGCCCATCTCTTAGTGCTCTCCTTTGCAAAAAGGAGCCATCTGAGCAAAATGCTTTCTAGCACCGAAGACCTTAAAGGAGCCTCAGTTCTGTCAGCTCGGTCCAACGCAGTAAAATATACAACTTTGTAATGAAACAAGTCACTTCGAAAAAGCAGATTGAAAGATTTTATGACGTGCTTATGAAGAAAAACAACAATGTCTTGATGAAAGCTGTGCCCTTCAGTGGATTTCATCCTGATGCCGTCCACACATGTTGCGGGTGTTTGTGGCAGGAGAGGCATCCCCTCTGTGACCAGAGTCATAAATGAATTACTATAAAACGGATTACACAAGGGCTAGATGGCTTTTACGTAATTGTGCAGGGATAGGAGGGAGTAGAAGTCTTTCCATAAAATTTCAATAAATTGTGCATTTTCTCAATGACTTGGTGCCCCGCTGAACAGCGCAGCCAGAACCTTTGAAGGAAAGAAATGGGGTGCAAACGCTGGCAGAGGTAATAGTAATTCTGAGATGTAAAGGGGTTGCAAAATGCTTTAATACTTCTTACATCTTTGGGCTTATTTAAAGTGTTATTACTACACATACATGCGTGACATCTGTGTAAAAATTAACCTCATATTCACGTCATATTCATATAACCTCACAGGGCTAAATGAAATTCCCAACCAGATGGCTATCCTCCCCTGAGTAAATCTAATTCTGTCCTTATTAAATATGTCTTAAGGTATAACACCAACTTAACTATGTTACAGTATATTACATTTGTAGTTTAGATTTTCTAATTTGCAACATTAAACCATACTAAAGCAATCGAATATGTCTTTCGTGGCCCGGTTCCAATATATGTGAACAATACTCCTTAAACTTTCAGAAATAATGACATGAAATGGAGCTATTTCTCACTGAAAGATTGTGACTAAATAAGCAAAAGTCCATTACAAAAATAACTGATTTTATAATGTTTTTGTCACAGGGAAGTTGGAGTTTGATCATCTTATTTATGAGTGACGTCTATGAATCAAGTGGGTTGTGTTCAATTGTCTGTCTGTTAGCAAAATATCAGGATGAATTTTAATGAAACTCTCAGAAAGAAATTTTAAATTTTAAATATTTGGCAGCTCCTCTCTTAGTATCCAGAATGTGGCTTTGTCCCACATTCTGCAATTAGCAATGATCAAGAGGAATTATAAGCAGCAGTTAACAACGTTTGGCTCCTCAATGACCCTGATAGATGGTCAATTATAGTGATCAGGTCATGGCGTTTATTGGATTAAAAGTGGCAGTGATGGGCCCTTTTGGCCTGTTGTGGGTAATTATCACATTTATGTGTCATTTAAGGCAACAGCGTATAAAAGAAAGACTTAAATTAAATTATTCTTCTGATGTATGCATCTATGCATTGAACGGTCATGAATAAAATAATGCAGTGACTAGTGCCATGTTCCAAATGTTGTGCAGGATAAAAGAAGATTTTAAAACACAACTTCATCCAACCTGTGCTGTAGAACAATTTGTCTGCAGCTTGTTTTACACTTCCCAGATGCATGAGCCACCTTTGACTTCTTTTTAAAGTTTAAGCTTTAACCTATAAATCTGAGTTTCCTGCATTTTCTTGTTGCATTCACAAATAGTCACATTTGTAGAACCATTTTGTGTTGAACATCTTCTGGTCAGCAGCCTTGAGTTCTGTTTGCCGGCCAAGGGGAAATCTGCCAATAGAGAGAAGACAATATACTCCAATCACGGTTGTCAATAATTTTTTCTCTTCTTCCCCATCATCCATTATTCCTCTGTCTGTTCAACAGAAAAAGGCATCTCACCACTCTGGCTTAGGCAACCACAGACAGCTCTCTGAACCCAGCCTCCTGAATGTGATCAACGGAAAATCTGCGGCTCAGCTCCTCTGGTAACAGAGGGAATACATCAGTGCCTTGTTTATTTACTTTTTCCACATGCCAGAAAAGGTCAAAGTCAGAGGATTATTCTGCACGGCCCGAGAAGAACTCAATAAGAGCCGTGCAATGAAAACAATATCATCCATATTTTAAGCAGCTGGCACCAAACAGAGCGAATCTTACACTAGGGTGCCAATTATTCTACTTCTCGGGGTTTCGCAGCAAACCTCTGTAGCTCAGGTGTGTTTCCCAAATAAAAAACACTTTTTTGTTTAGACTTTGAAACACTGGAGATTCACAACCAAACATAAGAGCCATCAGCTACATGCAGGTATATTTTAATAATAAACTGTTAACTAATACCCAACACCAAAGGGGGTTGTGCAGATTTGTTGGAGTTAAGATGCAGATGTTTTTCAGGCAGTAAGTGTGGTTGTTTTCATTGTCTGGGTTTGTTTTCCCTCCACGGACTTATTAAAGCGGGCACAGCACAGTCTGTGCTCTATAATCCTGATGTATTATTAATCACGCCTTCCCGTGCATCTCCAAAAACTTCCATTTTTTTGATTTTTTTTTTTTTTTTCATGTGAATTTGAAACAGAGCCAGGTTCAGGGTGACAGGATGCTTTATTTTCTCCCTGTTACAGAATTCTAAGCAAGTGAAAACAATGGCAGCATGGTTTTGAAAATAGATTTTGGCACAATGTGTCTTGTCCATGTGCATGAACGTGGAGCGTAATGCTTCCAGCATAGACTACGGAAAGTTTAAAACTACTGTCATGCAAAGAGCATTTCTGTTGACAGGCCACATGATACTCCAGCAAGTAGGAAGTGCGCATTGAGAGTAAATCTCATGTTTGTGTTCAATTAATGCTGTTCTTTTGTAACTTGAGAGACATTATATTTACATAACGTTATACTCAATTTTAGTATTTTAATTTCACAGCATCCTTCAGTAAATAGCCTTTGTAAAAGTTAAATAGATGGTTCAGACAAGTTGAAATGGGGATTTTGTGAAAAGATTGTCAATTGTTAATATCTTACCTGTTGTAGATAGGGTTTGAATGACCTCATTTTGGAGAAATAGTGTTTAAGTCTGATACTCCAATGGTGACCAAAGCCACTGTTGGCTTAAAACAACCCTAAACTCAAAACTTTTTTTAAGCAGTTTGTGCAAATGTCACTTTAAAAACTTTTACATCACTGTCAGTTTTGTATTGCATGTCAATTTGAATTTAGTGGTTATTTGCAGCAGCAGAATTTTTACATTTCTGCTACCGTAAATTAACCATGTAATGCAAAACTGACTACAGTGTAAAAAATAAAAAAAGAAGCAATAGCATTTGAATAAATCACTACTATATTTTGAGGACTGCAGTTGTTTTAAGACAGTAAAATCTGCTTTAAAAGTGAATCCACTTGGACCTAATTGACACACTAAGAATGGCTAATGTAAGACCTATGCAATCCAAAAACATCAATTTTGCATTCCACATTTTATTTGGGAGAAATATCATAAAATTACATCCACAAATGTGTCCCCACATTGTGCTGGAAGTGCTACAGCTAGCTGCTACCACTGCATGTTGCACCAAAAAATTCTATCTACCAGTGTAGCGCAAAACTGATGGCAGAGTCAAATACTGTTTACATAATAGCAGGGAAATTTTAATTTCACTCATTAAAGCTCATCAGTTCAATCCAAAATAAGCTAATTCTCAGAATTAAAGTTGTTCAAAGAGCTATCTACAACAGGTAAGACGTTAATTATTCATAACCTTTCTAGAGAAGCCCACCAAAAAATGTGCAAAGTGTTCCTTTGAGGAAAAGTGCTACATTTTTATCAAGCTTTATCAAAATTAATTTAAAAAAAAATTAATCTTGAGATTTTCTCAGAAGGTACACCATAGGAATTTCCCTGATCTTTAAGTTAGATTGCGTGATCTTTCATCATTTGTTGATTCATTGACTCAATATGTAAAACTTTCCCATAACATCAGACTGATGTTCACATATACCACCATGCCATCATAACAGGTGCTCATGGCATTTTCTCTGGCTTTTTTTTTTCTTCTTTTCTTTGCTTCGCTTGGGTAAGATGATAATCCAAGCCTAGTCCACTGACAGACTGCAACATGATTTACTTGGACAGTGACTGACTGCACATCCAATTTGTTTCAACTCCAGAGCAGCAGCTTATTATCTGAAATGCATGAGATGTCTGTGCACGAGAGGCGTGATCAGCTGGGGCATGCGCCGGGGCTGCTGGGAAAGTAATCAATAAGGGATTGTCTCTTGTAGTTTAGGCCGACACATTATGACAGAGCTGAAAATTAAACAGGCAGATATTAATAATAATGGAAATCAGAGGCTCATGGGTGACTTCGCGGGAGGAGGGGTGAAACTCAAAATATGTATCATATTTGGATGTGGGTGTATGCATGCCTGCAGGAGGTGGGGTGTGGGGGTGGTTATACGTACTATTTTGGTTCTGAATTAAATGAAATACACTGTGAAAAAGGCACAGAAAGCGAATT
The DNA here is from genome assembly GCF_001649575.2 of Kryptolebias marmoratus. Lineage (NCBI taxonomy): Eukaryota > Metazoa > Chordata > Actinopteri > Cyprinodontiformes > Rivulidae > Kryptolebias > Kryptolebias marmoratus. The sequence goes on along the minus strand of NC_051430.1, from coordinate 12,389,280 downwards.
AAATTTTTTTTAATATAACTTATGCTGGTAATGTTACTGCTCATCTTTTCATCAGTTTCACTGATCACATTCGTTCACTGGTTTCACAATTTTTCTGACAAGTGAGCCTCCACCTGTTTAAACCCTCTTTTGGACTTGGTTCATAATTGATTATTGGCTCATTTGAGATAAATGCTCATGATAAGCAGCAGCTGAAATGATTACCAACTGCTTCTGACGATGATGCATGCAGAAATTATCATTTTCGGCAGACTTTGTCTGCTCCAGGTACGGTTCTTGGAAGAAAACATATATATAATGCGGAAAACATGGCACAACAAGCAGCTATAATTCATGGCTGAAGATTATAGAAACAAAACAGAGACGTAGCTCACTGTGTGATGTAAGATGGGTCACAGACAATAAAAGAAACACAGAAATAAACCAAGGCAGCTACAAGGAGATTTTCCCTACTTTGTCAATTAGCCCAGGCAATTCATTTCTATTGTTCCAGCAACAAACATGCCATTCTGGGCGGGGCAGGGGGTGGAATCGGGGAGTTAACAAACAGCATTACAGCCTATTACAGATTCAGTGTCATTGATTATTTATACCCTTATAAAATGCCCGGCTCCCCAGTGGACTGAGCTTTCTTGGCTAGCCTTGATAAAATGCTCCCTCTAAATCACCACGCCGAAGCAAACAACACCTCCAAATACATGAAAGTAAAGTGACAAAGTCCTGGGTGTGTGATAAATCTGAAGATCACTGTACAAAGATCAAGAGATAAAGAGAGTAAGTAAAAACTTTTGTCATACTCATATAACTATATTTTATTCAATACTTCAGTAATTTCTCCATACTGTTATTTTACCTATTGGTTTACTATTTTAATTGTATAATCTTGTTTTTTGTCAAAAAAATTAAAGTGTAGATGGCATCCTTCCTGGATATTTGGTCACAGGTTTATAAATAAGTTGTTTTGGGAGCAGATGGCTGTTGGTGGCTGAGCTCATAAAGAAGTCAGCACTTTTTTTTAACTTTCCTGTTGTAGGTGTCTGCACTGGAGCAGGACCTTCTTCAACCAGTCACCTCACCATGGGAATATTCCCTCTCAGATATTAATGGTCGCCCTTGTGGAGGCGACCACCTCAGCATAAAGCCCCCCCGGGATGTTGCATAGCAAATGCCACACCTCTGAAAGCCTGGCCCCTTAATGACACCACTCTGACATTGTGCCGCCTTCAGAAACTCACCGAATAATAAATATCAACCGCTTAGTCAACTAAAACACCCATGTAGAAACTTGACACAATGCCCTCCAAATATTTATTATTGGTAAGATATATTGCTGCAAATAAAACAGTTTTTTTTTTTTTACACAGGTTAAAGGTCCAAATGCCAGATGTCCTCGCACAGCATGAGGAAAAACATGCACATGATAGTAATGGTAATAAACGAATGCCAACAGTGTTCCAACGAGCTAAAGTAAGTCCATATTGGACACACTTCCTAGAGCGCGGCAAGGATGAAAGAGGGGACAACATCTTGTATCATCTATCTTCCTTAAACACTGAAGCCGTGACAAAGTGGATGGTGAAATTATGATAAATGATAAGACAAATTTAGTCAATAGCTGGATTTTTTTTCTTCACTCTGCTGTGTTTTTATCCTCAAATTGTTTAGACATAAAAGCCACACATTTATTTAATTTGCACTTTGAAGGCCAGATTGTCATTAAATTGAAATGGACATTGTAAATGTTAATATCAATATCTCCATTTAGGAAAGAGATTGTGAAGGTGCTTGTTTATGAATTTCTATCTTACTTACATAGTGTGGAAGGTGTAGTTGAGCTATTGGGGTTTCTGCTTTTTGTGAGAGAATAAAAACCTTGAAACCTGAACTATTTTACTGGAAAGTTTTTCTTTAGACTGGAAGTCTAACAATTTACTGGACAGAGCTTGTCATCAGAGAGCACTTTCCCCAGCCTCTCTGATGACATGCTCTTTAATTATTCATTTAAATTTAGTTTTGAGTCTACAACAATAATACAGTCTATACTGCAGTATACTGTTTGTGCTCAGTTTCATGTTAAGTTAAATCTCTAAAGTTTGGGTCAGTAAAATTTGAATGAGGTAATCATTCAAGTTCCAAATTCAGACCACTAATTCTGTTGTTGCCTTATTTCAAAAATTTAAACTTGCAATTAGTAATTTTTTACATTTAGTATAGCGAAAAAAAGTTTTGTGTGGTGTTTGCATAGAGTTTTGCATGCATGGATATTTGCCGTGTGTAACAGTTTCCTCCCACAGACCAAAAACATTCATGTTAGGTTAATCGGTAATCCTAAATTGTCACTAGGTGTGAGTGTGAATGGTTGTCAGTCTTGTTTGTCTCTGTAGGGTCCTGTAATGGGTTGGCTATCTGTTTAGGATGTAACTTCACCTCTTGCCCAGTAACAACCCTGAATAGAAAAGCAGTTAAAAAATGGATGGATGGATGGATGGATGGATGGATGGATGGATGGATGGATGGATTGATGGATGGATGGATGGATGACAGAAATCATAATAATGGTAAAAGAAGCATGGTGAGGGTGTTTTAGAGTCAGACTTGATGGTTTACGCTCTTGGTTAAACTGTTAAGTGCCTTTTAATGGACACCATTCTATGTTTATAATTTATTCCCTAACCTTAACAAGGTGTTTGTTGCAACTCATTTAGGGATTTTTCCATGACCATCCAAGTTGCACTGTATTTGTTTTTGCACATTCTTTTTACAATAAGGAGGTAAATGTAGGTATGAATTAGTAGGCAACATAATGGCGTGTTTGTTTTACTCAGTTGTGCACAGTGTCTAAAATCATGACACACAAATGACTGCGTCAAGGTTTTATTTTTCACACAATAACTTTCAATACTGTGACATTACATAAATGAACATAAACAATGCATGTGGAACATTCAGTAACTTGCTTTAAGACCTTAACAACAGCTTCATATCATAACCATCATGGAGTTAATGCAGCATGGGCTTGAACCTGCAACCTCAAGATTAAGAGCACTGACCTCCGAGCTACCACGGCCCCTAAGGCACAATTTAGCAAAGTAACAGCCTGAATCTTAGTTTAACACTCCTGCACTGAGAAGTAAGAACAATAAATATAGGTTCTCTAACAAAGGAGACCAGGAACCAGTCGGATTAGTTTATAACTGGACATTGACATATAAGGAAATGCTAGACCAAATATCCCCACTTTCTCTCATTGTTGAGAATGGAAGCCACCAGGACCTGATTTACAGTATCTGTATTTTTGGAACCAGAGTCTGTGCACTAGGGATTAGGTCCACCTACTCCCCCGCACGCAGTCATGGTGTCACATGAGCTTTCTTTTAAGCATGAAATAATTAAATACAGTTAAACAAATTAGAAAAATTAATGTTTCATATATCAGCAAGGTAAAAATTACATGAAAAAACAAGAGTGATCTGAAATGGGTTTTTTTTTAGATAAAGATAATATCCCATTTGTTCCAGCTTCAACTTCAAGGCTCCCGTATGGTGTCCAGTATTTCCTATGTTGATGGATTAGCATAATTAGTGTACTCTCTGTCACCCAGATAATGGTTATGTTTAATTGTAGTAGAATGATTATATTCAAAAAATACATACAGACTCCAAAAGGTTCCCCAAAATAGCAATATTGCAACAGAAATGCCCTTTAAGAGAGAAGAGTCTTTTTTTATGTGCATCATTGTCATTTGATAAATCCTCGCTTTTTTTAATTTCAAGTTCCTTAAAGCACAATAGTCCAAAAAAATGTCTGCCTGCAGACTTTTTACTATTAAAAAATATCATAGAAGAAGTGAGGCTGTAGAACATAAAATGAATGTATGTGTGCTGACTCGCATGGGTTTTCTCATGCCTCCTTTCTTTAAGGAGGTCATGTTTTAGTGACCACTGATCCAGTAGCCCTGTGTAGCCTGTGGGCAAGAGGAAGTACTCGTAGCTGGAAATTCACTAAATGAGATATGTGTCAGTATGAGCTGCCCCAAACACTTAGAGCCTGACAGGAAGCAAAGTGAAAAGGAACATGCAATACAACACAACAGCCCCTCACTGAAGCAAAAACTTGACGGTGTATAAAGACATGTTGCACAAACATCCACACAGCTCAACCAACTACAGAAAATCCAAACAGAATTTCAATTTCCCAAACAAAACGGTCCTGTTTGCGTGCTTAAGAATTACTGAAGGAAGCAGTAATGGTCTGAATGTTGACAAGGTAAGATGCCTCATTACAAACGGTTTCTTGGCCGCCTTCAGTCACACAGCAGCAACAAGTAGCTCACTGAATCCAGTGGAGCCTGAAATTTCTACAAGCTTGAAAGGAATCCACAGCTCTAGGACAGAAATGAGCGCGAAGGACGGGAGGATCACACCGGCCAAAAACTGTTTGCAGACTGGATACTGAACACCGTGGTTGAGGTTACTATTTATCTCATGCCAGCCAAGTTGGCACGCACATCTGGCGCTGGGTACTTAGTGCAATTATTTATGATTTCCTCCAAGATTTAAAAGCTCTTCGCCCGGCCTTGTAATGCAGTAACTGATTGCACTGCTAATGTAATTAAGGGGAGATTATGATGTCCACGTGGCACACCAGATGGTGGCATTCACAGCAATGGGGGAAGGCACAACTGGCACACCACTGCACAAGGGCAGTGAGGCGCAGTCAGTCGGAGCAGTCCAGACTCCCCACCAGACGGAGGAAAGTATATGGATGTGTGTGTGTGTGTGTGTGTGGGGTCCACATACACAGATGCAAGGGATTCTAAGTGTGTATATTTGATGGTAAGCTGAGCGGGAAAGTGTGAGCTGATGGAAAGGAGCAAATGTAAGATACTTCCAAAGACAATTACACAGCAGGCCAAGTCTCTATGTGCATAAGCTCAGAAAATAAAAAAGCAACAACACACACACCCACACATGTAGATATGTATATACATTTAAATATATATACATATCTATAAACCCACTTTGAACTTTGAAAATTTTATTTCATGTATTATAATGTTATGAGATTTTTTTTTTTAAATGGATGATTTATTTTCAGCTGCTGAATTAGTGAATGAATCTGACAGTTCATACATTTTAGACTTGTGCAGTTCAGTACCTTAATCAAGAAAACAGATGGCATAAATGGAAAATTAAATCACATTTGGAAAAGCCATCATGTTTCAGGGGATTTTTTTCTTTCCCAGTCAGGGCGACAATGAGACTCAACCAAACTGACCTTTAATTAGAAAGAGGCATGACATTATGGAGCCTTGCAAGGCTGTATCCTATGGGGGCACTAAGGGGTAGGCCTTCTTAAAGCTTGTTATTATAAGCTATTCAGGAGACACAGGGATTTCTTTTTCTCTGTGTAGACAGAAAAAGTGAGAAGGAGGAGGAGGAATAGGGTGGAGGGCCACATATGAAATGAGACCTGCAGATTTCTACATGGCCCATAATAGGTTCATGTGGGTGACATTGGGGCGCTGTAGATTTCCCAAGTTGAGATAGGGATATTATTACTCCTGGGGTGGCAACACAGAAATTTCCATCTTCAGTTCCTAGTATCAGCAAATTACAGTGTACAGTAAATGACCTTTACACATAAAAAGGAAACCTTTAGCATTTCTTTTTTTTGTCGTTTATGTGTGAAGTCATTCACAAAGGTGTAATTTTTAGTCAAGGGGCTCATCTGTCTACTGCTGATTACAGCTCATGACTGAAACATTTTTAAGACTTGGCAGAAAATGGGTCTGATAATTTGCAAATTGTGGGACGATCCAGTGCTCATGGGGTCAAGATTAAAAGGAGAGTTGAGATCTTTTGCAGTGCGGCTTTTTGAAATCGTTGTAAAAAACTGAACATCTTACCTGTTGTAGATACCTTTTTGTAAACAAACAACTCAATTTAGAGAAAGAGTTCATTTCTGAGTGGACTGATGAGCTACTGGCTAGTTTGAGCATTTCTGACAGAATTTCATAATATTTCTGAAATTAACCTCAATCGATTTGGTCTCGACCACGCTCAAACTAATCATTAGCTCATCAAGCAAAGCATTTATTAGGGTAATGCATTTGGTCCTCTGCCTTCCTTACAAGAGTTTTAGACTGAGATCATCTTATGTTGAAAAACAAGAGTTGTAGCCATTTTGGTCAACATTTGAAAAAAACGTTATGCAAAATCTCATACAAGATTGCGAGATGTCACACTCAGAGTATGTGTTAGGGATGACACTCAGCTACTCCCATATGAAACTTCAGCTTAGCTGGCTAAAGTCAATTAGCTGTGCCAATAATTTTAAAATAAATTGTCTATAAAATGGTTATAGCCATTTTCATGTTCTTTAAGGTTAGCTAGCTATGGCAGCCATCTTAAAATGGTTTGACTCCAAAAGTTATTTAGTTGTATATGCACATCTAATGATTACTTACAGAAAGTTTCATGAAACCCTTTCCAGTTCTTCATAAGAATTTTTGCTAACAGACAGACACTCTTACAGTCCTGCACACACGCACACACACACACAGGCAATACCATGATAGCTTGCCTACTGCTTTTTAGCTGTGGGTGATAATTAAACTAGCTATGTTCAACAAGTAAGACAATAACTGTTCACAACCCTTCTACAGAACTGCACTTAAAAGTCTGAACTCTCCCCTTATTTGACATGCATTCATGAAACAAAAGGTGTAACCAGAAATCACAGCGTTAATGAATCTTTTCAAAATACCAGCTTCAACACAGAGCACCTCACGCTGGTTGCTCCCCTCCAGAAATCTGCCACCGCCATCATTCAGCCCACTCTGCAATCTTTCAGCATGTGGGGCGCTGCACATTAAAACACTGTAAAAGCTGATGATTTTCACAGTTAGCGTGTGTTGCTGATATCCAGACTCTCAATGAGCATTTCATCACCTATTCCATAATTAGACCATTACTTTAGCAGGTGCACCTCTTCTCAGCCAGAGAGTGTATATGTGTGTTTTTTTTTTGTTTGGTTTTTTTTTTCGTTCTTTCAGCACTTCCAAAAATTTAACATAAAGTCAGCATGTCTGCTTCATGTGTCATCAACACCTTGATATGATAACATGTGTTGGAGGAATCATGCATGTGTGAGGTGTTTCTAAAGATGACTGCGAGAGGAAATCTTCCTTCAGCACGTAGTGTGCTCTGCAAATTATTAAAGCAACATCGCTAACAATAAGCATTTCTGAATTGCTGAATGAGCTGAGATGTACTGTTTGGCAGCAGGGCACCTGTCAGTCATTTTTATGTCCAAGGTCTATTCTCTCCTAAATTATGCACTCAAACTCTGACTTAAACAAGTTTAACCAACAGACTAAAAAAGCTGTAAAAGTTTGTTTAAATGGGAGAATCTATTCATTTGGCCTGAAGGACCTATAACTGGGGCCTGCATTATAACGTACGGGTTCAGCAAGGAAAGATTTGGTTTAAATAGTCACTTTTTTGCATGAATATGACCATTGCATGACACTGTGTAACAGAAGAAGGCCTAGCTTTCATTGAAGGAATGTATATTGCTCGCTGCCTTTCATGCCAGTTTTAGACTAAGATCATCTTGATGAATGTCAGACTTATAGCTATTTTTGCCAAACCTTGAAAATAATGTTATGCACCATCTTATGCAATATCACAAAATGTCATGTTCAAAGTATGTGTTGTAAATGATTTTCAACCAGTACCAAATCAAGTCTTAGCTTAGTATTTGTAAAATCGACTGAATTACAACAATTATTGTATTACCTAATGTTAAATAGGTAATGGGTTGTAGATGTACATTCAGTGATTACTTTTTGAATGTTTTACTAAAATCTATGCAGTGGTTCATGAAGTATTTTGCTAACAGCCAAACAAAGTTGACTCCATGCTAAAGTTTTAAACAAAGATCTCACACGATGAGAAGCACTTGAAATATGTGTCATGAATGACTCTCAGCTGAAACCTCTCCACATCTTACTTCAATATCTATATTATGGTTCATAAGAAATTATGCTAACAGACAGAGTTGACTCCAATGGTTGATCGTGAAATTTTTAACAAAGATCTTGCGTTTGTTAGCACTCAGGATATGAGTATCAGTATCAGCCTCAGCTAGTACAACACAAGGTTTTAGCTTAATCTCTGTAAAATTAATTGCATTTTAGACATTCTTTTGTTCTTTTTAAGGTCAGTCGGCCATGGCAGCTATCTTAGATTGTAGATTTACATCCAATGATTACTTTCTGCATGTTTCAGTGATATTCTTCCAGTGGTTCATGAGATATTTTGGTAACGGACGGACACATGAGCACACACAAAGAGGCAAAAACATTATTGTCCGCTTTTTGTGCTTTGGTAGCAGGCAATGATAATTTTTTTATTTTTTCTCTGATAATCGTAGAAATAATAAACCTGATAATTGGAACGCATCTGTGGCCCGCTGGTTTACAAAGAGGCTTTTAGGTTCTGATGCATGGCTAAGCTAATGATGTAACGAGAAAGCTAATACATTGCTCTTTGTCCTGCTTTTATCTGATTACAGTAATGGCATGTGATAACTATTAGAGAGACAACCAACTGTCAGGAGGCGTGACCCACAGAGATATCTATGTAATGATAGTCATCTAGTGAAGCACAACCTTAATTTACTTACAGTAACTACATCGGATTGTTTAATTTATTTCAAAGAAATAAACTCACAAGTCAATGTGCCGTTACTTACTCAGGCATTAAGTTTTCATTTGACTATCAGGTTTTCAAAGGCTGTTGGAACATTATATCAGTATATTTTGCTTCCAAGGACACTAAGTCTATTGCATTTTTTAATTTTTTGAAAGTGGCAAAATTTCTTCAGGCTTTCTAAATGGTTTGTCAAAAGTTTTCTTTGGACTTTGGCTTCTTTTAGAATCATTTTCTGTCTAGCTGACCATTTTCAAGGAAATGTTTTCATTGTTGCAGCTATCAAATCGCTTTACTCTGACGTATGAACTGTTTAAAGACATAAAAAGGGCCCTAAACTCAAAAGTTGAACCAGTGTTCTGTTAATACAAAACAACTTTGCAAAGAACCAACTTTAAATAGGACCTTTAGGCACTTTGTCTTCAGCATTATGTCACATAGACACAATTTGTTCCAATTTCTGTAAATCACTCAAGGGAAAAGAACACAAAAATAACACAGTTTGACACAAATAAATAAGTATTTTTGGCATCCATTTAATGATTCATGAACAGCTAATAGCTAAAAACCTGAAATATAGTAGATATTGCTTTTTTGCTGCAGACATATTTTCAGGCATGACACTTCCCTTTTGTCTTCAACTTATTGCCTTTTTTGGTGACGGGCAATAATGTTTTTGCCCATGGTGGAATTGTGTTTGTGTGTCGTTTACCAAAATATTTCACGAACCTCAGAATTCACTTCAATGAAACCTGCAAAAAAGTAATCAGTGAATTTATAACTAATTATAAAGTCTTGTTATAAATTTTGCCATTAACTATTTGGAGTCAACTTTATCTGTTAGCAAAATAGCTCATAAACCACAGGGCAGATTTTAACGAAATTTTCAGGAAATAATACAATACAATAATTTACAACTGATTACCATTTTGAGTCAAACAAATTCAAGCTGGCCAGCACAGCCAACTGATTTAGAAAACAACAAAAAAAATACTATAATTCAGTAAATTTTACAGATATTGTGCAAAAAACTAGCGTGGTTGTAGCTGGCAGTCATTCACAATGCATACTCCAAGTGCTACTCATTGTGCAAGACTGATGCTTAAACTTTAGAATTGCCCCTTGGGAGTCAACTCTGTTTGTCTGTTAGCAAAATATCTCATGAACCACTGGATGAACTTCTTAAGACCTGGATGCACGTCGACAACTGATCAACTTTGACCAAAGTAGCTACAACACTGTCATTTCTTATAACATGATCTCAGTCTAAAACTGACATGAAAGGAGGCAGGTGATATGCATTCCTTCAATTTATTCCAGGCTTTTTATTTATTGGTTAATCTATCTATCTATCTATCTATCTATCTATCTATCTATCTATCTATCTATCTATCTATCTATCTATCTATCTATCTATCTATCTATCTATCTATCTATCGAGTCTAGAATGTGAATGTTTTTTTGTTGTTGTTTCTAGGCCTACATATTCAGTCCCACTCCAAACGTGGCAGAAAGCCAACACAGGTGTAATTAGACGTTGGACTTTGGTTGATAATTTCCAGCTCGTGCCACCCGGAAGTATCCGCGGGGAAAAGTAGTAGTTAAGCCGAAAAGACAATATTGGAGCAGGAGACGCGTCCATGTAAGTAGGTATAAAACACACTCGTAAAAGACGCCGGTTTCACTAAGTATTTATCTCGTGTTTAACTTCGGTGCGATGGTTTGGAGACGAACGGGCGGACCTTGAACCTGTGAGGCACCGACTCACACAGCGCTGTTAGCTTCGGAGGCATGGAAACAAACAGGTTAATGCTAACAGAGCTACAGTTACAACAAATTTATTAAATAACGTTTGTATAATCATACAGCGGAGCGAACTATACGACTTTACGTTTAACGTTTCGAATAATTAGTAGGATACGTTTTGAAATTGCACTAAATGTTAAAGTAAAATATATTTTTTAGTGTTTAATTAGTCCGTCTGTACCACCGTATTTAAAGCTAAACTGCCTCTGTACAGATGTGAACATAATGTACACATTTAACTGGGTACATTGTTTAGTTATTACATTTAGCTGCTGGTTTTAATCTGTTTCTGTCAACTCGAACAAGTTGCCCATTTTAGATTTTTTTTTAATGGCTTGTCATGCTACTAAACACTCATCTAATATGCTTGAGGAAAAAATGTCCATTGCACTCCTCATAAACCTGAAATTCCAGATCGAAATATAGGATTTTTTTTTTTTTTTTTTTACCATTTGTTCTTCAGATTGCAACAGGTCTGAATAGATTTTGAAGTTTTTAGAACTTGCTGTGTTTGGTGGGTGGAGGCTCGTTTGAGCAAATTCTTGTTAGGAAGATGTCTTTCATTCTTTTGGCTAAATAGCCATCCTGTTTCATTTGAATAAGTACAGCTATCTAACATTTGTTAACGAGACAGCCATTTCTAGAGTAAATCCTCTAATTTGATCAGCTTAATTGCAATAGATTTTGCAAATATAAAGATTGAATGCAGCAACTTTGTCACTTAGTACAAGAATGCTTTAAACCTAATCTAATAATACGGCAAAAGGGAACCTTTGCCAAGCCATTTACCCAGTAAAAGGCTTGCATATCCATTAGGTCAAAATTCCCCTAGACAGAAATAGATAGCAATTGATTGGAACTTCCTTGAAAATATGTGACCACTCCCCCCCTAATCTGTGATTTGGTGAAGTCACTGGGTGGTCTCCAAATGCTGTTTGGTCACTGGTCTCACTTGTCATTTGACTCTGGATTAGACTACCGCTTTTTCTTTTAGAGGCTAATAAGTCTCATCAAGAAGTCAATATTGTAGCCATTTGGGACTAGGGGGGACAAAAGAAGTGCATTGTCCATGTCAGAACTACAAGAATGCCAGCTCCATTTCATTTTCAAGTTTCATTTTCAAGTTCAAAATAATGTTTTTTTTTAATGTTTTGAAAGACACAGTTTCTTTTTTTTTCCTGTGTAAAATGAAGTGCATTGAATTTGATGGAAAACAAAGTTTGGTTATTGTGGCTTGCGTTCAAAATGCTCAGAGTATTATGAGGTTTGTCTGCTTCCCTAACAGATCTCCGACATGTCTGAGAAGAGCAACCAGCCGCCCACAGACCCCATCTCTGCTGTTGGAGTGGTCTCTTCCCTCAGCAAAACCCCTGATGGCTATTATGTTGTGAGTAGAGGTGTCTTTAATCCTTCCTGTGCATCCCTATTAGCTATATTACAGGTATATTTATTGCCAAATGCCAAAAGACAAGGGTGGATTATAATGTGTTTACCCGTGTTTGTGGGTCTGTCTGTTAGCAAAATCTCTCACGAACCACTGGGCACATTTTAATGAAAATCTCCAAAAAATAATTATTGGATGTAAATCCACAGCTGATTAACTTTTAGAGTCAGTCCGATTTAAGATGGCTGCCACGGCCAGCTGACCTTTAAAAGCACACAAATGACTGTGACTCAGTCAGCTTTGCAGATATTAAGCTAAAACTTGGAGTGGTAGTAGCTGAGACTAATCCCCAACACATACTCTGATTACTAACAGATTGCATGGCACCTTGTTTCAGCCTTTATCAATAATTGTTGAAGCTAGTCCTGTTTGTCTGTTAGCAAAAAATCTCATAAACCATACGATGAATATTAATGAAACTTTCAGAAAGTAATCACCGGACGTACATCTGGAGCTGATTAACTTTAGACTCAATACAATTCAGGATGGCCCCCAGAGCTACTTGACATTAGCCAATTCAAACATGGTTATAACTCATTAAAATTTACAGATATTGAGCCAAAAATTGACAAGCAGTAGTTGGGGGTCATTCACAACGCATAATCTTAGTCTAAAGCTCTGGCAGGAAAGGCGGTGGGTGATATGCAATCCTTGCAGGAGTGCTACGACTTTAATTGAATAATATTTAAATGAGGGTCAGCTGCATGTATTAAAAATGCTTTTTTTAAACTTAGGTTTTAACATCCACACGGTGTTCATCATTTGTTGACATTCGCTGGCACGAGTAGTACATTTTCTAGTCTATAGATTTCCTTTAGTCTATATTGTTATACCTATTTATTTTTAAAACCAAAAGAAGGGGGCTGCAAGGTGTAATTTGAGATTTAATCAATAGTGTATTTTTTCTTCCCTACTGTTAGCTGCACATGTAATTGTTGCAAGTGGTTTCACAGTGAAATGCACAGTCAGGATGTTGGCAGCCTACCATGGTGTTGGTTTTTTTTTATTATTTGTTTTTTTTATTTTTGGAGCTGTTAGATGACTTATTCATGCAGTTTGCTTTGATGGTTAGGAGGATTCCCTTTTATTGTTTGCCACAAGTATTGTTGACACACCAGAGGCAAGGGTTTAATGATGTTTGGTTGAAGACTGCATCATTTAACATTGTCCCCATGTATTCTTTTAGTTCAACTCCCTCCATTAGCAGGAGCGCGTCAGGATGAGAAGTAGCGCGGGATCGGCTGGTTAACGAGAACTTTTCGTAGCCATGAATGAGTCGGAGTGGGTAAAAAGAGACGAGCACGAGTGTTAAACAAAGCTCCAAACTAGCTCAAGGGCAGATCTGTTTTCCTCCTTCTCCGTCTTCCTATTCATTCTCCTTTTTGTTTTCATCACATGCCCCCAAACCCTCCCTCTTCTTCCAGTTCCTGTCTCTTCCTGCTCCACCCTACATACCCAGCTTTAAAATCTCTGGCAGATGACGGTGGAAGGAATCAGAATGGAGCCACAGGCAGGAAAACTTCACGCACATCACACGCTAGCGACAAACAGAAAGAAACCCCATCAGACTCCCCCCCC